>NC_054831.1:21764848-22067878 GCF_018345385.1 Vulpes lagopus | reverse complement strand
CAGGGACCCAGGGACCTATCTGCTATCAAATGATTTCCATAGTCCTGATTTTGGTCTCTTCCCTTCTTCTCCAGTGTTTGCAGCTGCCTGTTCCTGTGGCTTTTGGTTTCTGTGGTATGAGCTGTATTGGCTGTGAACTTTCTCCATTGCTGTTTCAACTACTAAGTGAGTTACTGTGATCTGCTCTATAGCTTCTAAAATCTTATCACTTTGGTCTCTTCTGTCATTTCTGTGGTATGGATTTTTTTTTTTTTTTAAAAATCCCCTTTAGTCTGTGTTGTGAGCTTCCAGGTGGAAGCAAAACTAGATCAGTGTGCTCAATCCTCCATTTTAACCCAGAAGCTCCCATTCTTTTCTGTAGCAATAACTTTCAGAGTTAGTGTCAATTCTCTAATTAAGTAGATTGATTACTTATTGCTGGTTCTTTCTTTCCATATTGCCTCTAGTCCCAGGTTCTTTATTTGGATGTATCTCTTGGCTATGTTTCTTCATCATTTTTTTTTTAAGATTTTATTTATTTGAGAGAGAGAGAGAGAGAGAGGAGAAAGAGAAGAGAGAGAGAGAGAGAGAGAGAGAGAGAGAGAGAGAGAGAGAGAGAGGAGACACAGGCAGAGGGAGAAGTGGGCTCCATGCAGGAAGCCTTACATGAGACTGGATCCCAGGTCTCCAGGATCACACCCTGGGCTGAAGGCAGTGCTAAACCGCTGAGCCACCTGGGCTGCCCCATCAAGTTGTTTTTTAAGGAAGAGTTTACTGGCAGTTGTGCCAAGAGATAGCCTGAGGTAGGTGGGGTGAGTGCAGACAGTATCTGCTAGGCAAATGTAGCTTTAAAAAAAATCCCTGTAGGGGATCCCTGGGTGGCGCAGCGGTTTGGCGCCTGTCTTTGGCCCAGGGCGCGATCCTGGAGACCCGGGATCGGGTCCCACGTCGGGCTCCCGGTGCATGGAGCCTGCTTCTCCCTCTGTCTGTGTCTCTGCCTCTCCCTCTCTCTGTGACTATCATGAATAAAAAAAAAAAAAAAAAAAAAAAAAAAATCCCTGTCTAACCTAATTGCCAGCCTGAAGCCCTTTTTTATTTTTTAAAAAGATTTATTTATTTATTTTAGAGAGAGTGAGCATGGAGGTGGAGGGGTGGGGGAAGGGCAGAGGGAGAAAATCTCAAGCAGACTCCCTGCCGAGTGTGGAGCCTGACATGCGGCTCAATCTCACAACTCTGAGATCACAACCTGAGCTGAAATCAAGAGTCAGACACTTGGGACACCTGGGTGGCTCAGAGCATGATCCTGGGATCTGGGATCGAGTCTCACATCAGGTTCCCTGTGAGGGGCCTGCTTCTCCCTCAGCCTGTGTCTCTGCATCTCTCATGAATAAATAAACAAAACCTTAAAAAAAAAGTCAGATGCTTAAGCCATTGAGCCACCCAGGCGCCCCTGAAACCCTGTTTTAGAAATTCTACAGGTACCACTGCTCATAGGTTTCAGAGTCCTTAGGTGAATGCCGATTTGTTGTCTTTATGTTCAGCCCTTCATTTCCTAGTTTTGTGGCCTTGGTTAACTTACTTAACTATTTGGGGCCTTGTTTTCTAGTTTGTAAAATGGAGGAGGCCATAATTTCTCCAAAGGTTGTTGGGGGTGGGGGGCAACACCACGACTACCTGTTCAACAGGTACTACTTCTCTTTCTCTGCTCTCCCCCCACTCTCCTAGCATTCCTTTCCTTTCCCCAGATGGATGTAAAGGATCCTTTGCTGCTGCCCCAGCACCCCAGATACATGGTGGCCTGAGACCCTAGTTCTTGTAAAGCTTGACAACAGGTGGAAACAAGCCTTGAACCCAGGCAGCTAAAAGCCAGGCTGGCTTTTCCTAGAGGTTCAGGTGCTGAGCCCGCCTCCACCTGCCCTGGTGGGGACAGCAGGAGCGGTCACCTTCTTGCCCTCATAGCCGCTAACCTCACAGACAAGATCGGCCCGAGACAAGAGGATAACCTTTTCTGGCAAAGAAATCTGACTCGAAGCCGTAACTTCCATCAGGGGAGAAAAGATAAGGCCCAGTCACCTCTAATCTCCGTTCACGCTCCAGTGCCTTTCCGTGAACCGGCAGCTTGACATTTTTCATCATGGGCCTTGTTCACAATCAAGTGCGCTGCCGCTTTCTGAATGAGAAAGGGCAAGCTCCAGACGGGTTTGCTCCCTCCCCAGCTCCTGCAAGATGGCCTGTGAATGAAGGATTGAAGGACTTGGGGGTAGACACAGAAGCAGCCTGCCCTGGAGGAGGGAATGCTTTAGGAAACAAGTGTAAAGAGGCCAATGTTAGGCTTGAACCCACGTACGTGGGCAGCCCCCATGTCCTACATGATTCCAGCCATTGTGATGAGGAGGATGCACGATCTGCAAGCCCTGCCTAAATAAACTGGCCTCTGCAGACCACGGACTGTTAGCTGTCCACAGATTAAGTATAGGTGGTCGTTAAAAAGGATGGGGCTCATCTGTGTGTATGACACAGGCAGGTGCTTGTTTGCAGTCCAAGTCACAAAGGTTACAAAGCAACATGCGCAGCGTGGACATTTTATGTGAACTGATCATCCGTGTGCGGGAGACGACGGGGGGGGGGGGGGGGGTATGCGCCAGTTCACTGCGGTTGTCCCGGGTGGTGGGATTCGGGGACTTTGTGTTTTTCTGTTTCAATTACTTATAATGAGCATATATAATTTTTAGAACCAAAAGCGATTTTCATTTAAATAAAAAAAGCAGACTCTTGGCATTCCCTCTAGAGGACCTCATTTACTTCTCCCTGCCGTTTTACAACTGGGATGGATGATGGCAGGATTTTCCTCACAGGCTGTTTGCTGTGAGGATGAAATGGTGTGAAAGCGCAGACTCGTTGCTCCGTACCTGCTGGCTGAACAGCTTTGAACAGAAGCTGACTGGAATTTTTTTTTCCCCTTAAAACAGGAAACATGGGGTAGCTGGGGTGGGAGAGGCTGAGTCACTGACGTACTCGAATCCTAAATCCATTCAGCAGCTGACCAGGGCTGCCAGGCTGGGCCGTGGGGTGCAGGCCACCCCGGTGCTTCAGGACTGGTACCGACTGGAACTGGGCAGTGGCAGCCCCGCCTGGGACTCGGGGCTCAGAGGTCAAGTCCCCAGCCCGGGTCCTCCTCTGTCACGTGGCGGGGAGTCCGGCATTCACCTTTGGGTGAGGACTGCCTAGCGAAGCACTGGGAGGGCCTGCGCCCAGCACAGTGGGACCCAGCAACACCAGTTCCTTCCCCGGAAGGCGTTTTCCAGGCGGAAGAGACGGAGGTATAATAGTGTTGCCCATTTGGATATTAAAAAAAGCAGCCAGTTTGTTACTTCTAACAGTCATGAATTTGGGAGAAAAAAAAAAGTGTTAAAATCAGTTTCTTTCAAGAGTCTGTAAAGTTAGTTTTTGAGACTGCCTGCCCGGAGTCCAACAGAAGTGTATTGCAGGCACATGCAACCCTAATACATAGAAATGTGGCACCACCTTGCTCCCCACGTTGAGAGGCTGCTAAACTCCCTTGGAGGGACTCCCCAAGTGGACAGTCACCAGCACAAGCAGGGGAGACCGGCAGTCCATATTGATATTGGACAGTATTCTGGGAAGCTCCCAGAATTACACTGATTTTCTAAATTTATTTTTAAAGATTTTACTTATTTGAGAGAGCGTGAGTGAACATGAGCAGGGGAGAGGGACAGAAGGAGAGAAGCAGACTCTCCGCTGAGCAGGGAGACTGACATGGGACTCAATCCCAGGACCCCGGGATCATGACCTGAGCTGAAGGCAAACGCTTAACTGACTCAGCTACCCAGGCACCCCTACAGTGGTATTTTAAAATGCTTTTTGCTGTTCCATATCTCAGCTAGTCTCTTGTCCCACAGAGCATGGATCTGACAATTTGCAACCCTAGACTTAAATGAATGACATAGAAGGACCAACTAGAGGATGGGAGAAAAGGCCACAGAGCACCAGACACTATTTTTCTGACTGGCTTCTAGCAACATTTAGGGATTCTAGGAAAAAGCCACATTCTATTGCTAACATAAGGAACTCCCTTTTAAAAATGGGCCAAATACTGCACTTTGTTAGATTTAATAATAGCTAGTACTTCCAGTGTTTTATGTTGAACAGCCCTGCACTAAGGGGCTTATATACATGAGCTCATTGAACCTGCACTCTACTGCAGGCGGGAGTTACTACCATCATTGGGAATTTACTAAGGGGCAGATAAGCTTATGTGCCCACGGTCACCCTTCTGTCGAGAAGCCACTTCACTAGAGTAACCACTGTTTATATAGAAGAGAATGTCATGGTGTCTGCATTATCCCTCCAGTGTGACCACAGCTGATCCTCGCACCTGTCCTAGGAGCTGTGTTTATCCCACATTAAGAGGGGAAATGTAGGGGGGCCTGGGTGGCTCTGTTGGTTAAGTGACAGACTCTTGGTTTCAGCTCAGGTTGTTATCTCAGGATTGTGAGGTCCAGCCCCGCGTTGGGCCCTGTGCTAAGCACAAAAGTCTGCTTAAAACTCACTCTCCCTCTGCCCCTTCCTCCCCAACTCTCTCTAAAATAAGCCTTTAAATGTAGCTCAAAAGGTGAGGGGGCACCCCCAGAGCTTCAGGGTTAATACACAGCCCAGGTTTTCAGAACCTAGGTCTTGAGCTCTTAAACTCAGGGGTCTGTGAGTTCATGAGCAAATTGTTGTTTTTGATTAGATGATAATATCTAAACATGTACACCCACACCTTTGGAAATAGACATTTGCAATTTGAAAGATGTTTTCTTAGAATAGGTTTTAGTTCTTAAGCTGTACTTTTCAGTATTCCTTTGGGTCAGTAGAAATCTTTCCATAAAGGAAGTTGATTCCTTCCCAACTTTGAGAAACCCTAGTTTTACTTGGTGATAATCTATTTTTAAAATCTATATTCTAAGCAGATTTGTCTGTGATATGGCTTAATTAAAAACAAAACAAAACAAAAAACAAAAAAACCCAACTTTCCAGGTGATTTAACAAGGTGGACTAAAAGCCAAGCTCTTTGACGAGGCTTGAGGTGGTTGCTAAGGTTTGTTCAATAGAGATCAGAAATACAGGCTTTAAAAGCTTCTGTGCTGAGGCTGGAGTGACCCTTCTCAGGAAGCGGTCTGTGGGACTGAGGCGCACCCGTCTTGCGAGGGCCAGCCCGGCCAGGCTGTGGAGGCGCCAAGCACCACACACACCAGGAAGAGCCCTGGGCAGTCAGAAGAGCAGCTGAAGCTTCTGCTTGCCCTCCCTCTCTCCCATGTAGCTTTAGAAATTCTGCGGCTTTTATGCAAGCTTAGGAGACTCACTCCAAAGAAGGCTGACAACAAGCTAGAAAGAAAGAGTATTTTCCTGAGTCCTGAGATGAAAACCCAGATAGAACACTGGCTGATAGCCACTGGAAATGAGCATGCTCCTAGGCAATTGTTTTAAAATCTTGCTCTAAATTATTTTAAAGGGCTTTTTACAATTTTACAAGGGACTTGTTTGTACGTTACACATGGGGATCCATTTAGGTAAACAGGACACTGAGGATGAGAAACGAGAGGCCCAGAAACCCCTGTATAAGCCAGGGGCACACCGCGGGCAGAGGGGAGGCCGGGCCCACACGTTTGCCATTTGCCCCCCACTCTGCCCACAGCCAGTGTGGTGCAGGCATGGCTAGTTTAATCATTTTCTTTTTAAAGGAAAAAACAAGCACAAATGAGTAGCTAAATTCCCTAAACTACACTCAGGGAACTACACTCAGGGAAAGCCTTTGTGGCAAGCCCGTGTGCCCAGTGGCAGTTGAACGAAATGGCACACAGCACCCAGGAGAAAATAAACAGTGTCACAGATTCATAGCAAATGTCACTACATGTGTAACAGGCAGTGGAAAAACACCTTACACGATTCTTCTCTGTACGTTGAAGGTTTTATTTTTTGAGCCTTTTAGGAGAATCCATTCCATTTACTAAACCTTTGTCAAATGGCACAGAAGCCAGGGGGCACAGGGTTAAGCTATGCTCTTAAGAACTGGCTCTCTCCAGGCAGAGTCTCCTTTGCAGATTGGCTGGAAGTTACAAAGAGGCAGTTATATAATATGAACCTTTGAAAAAGCCAATCTTTTTCCTAGTTTTAGATTTGGGCTTGTTTCCCACTTTTTTGCTTTCAAAGAAGTTGAACTTTTACCTTTCTTCTTCTAAAACAAACCAAAATCTACCTTAGAGAATTATAATGCAGGAAACCACTTTTGTGGAAGCACATTTTGACTTAGGGTCACACTCGGCCTGCTCGGGACAGACAACAGGGGAAGCCAGACTCTTCTCTGGGTAGAAGTGCTGCCCTCACTGTTTGGCAGGTGTCAAGAATGTGGGGAGTATAGAGAATAAAAAATGTAAAATAAAGGATGTTTGTAGTGGGCTATTGTAGATGGTAGACTCCCAAGTGAGAAGGGCTGGTTTCAACTGACAGCTTCGGTTCTTCTCTCCCCATCAGGCTGTTATTTCAAACATCAGCACAGGAATCAGGACAATTTCCATTAAAATAAAAGCTCATTTTCTTGTGCTGGAATGTATATAAAGTAAAAGGCCAGAGATCAAAGTTTAACAGTTTTCATATGTTCCAATCTTTTTGTCCTTACAGTATATAAATAACCTACTCCTAAGTTTATTCCCCAAATGACAACAGCTAGTTTTATCTCATGAATTATGGTGGCCAAATGAGTTAATTTGCTTTCGTCACTGTGTGTTGAGTCAAAGTAGGTCAACTGCAGGCTCCATGCAGACTTTAGAAACTGAACATGTGACTTGAGAACACGCAGGAGAGGGCGTGTGGGAGCTCTGAGCACCAGAAGCTCAGTGGGCTGGGCAGCAGATGACTGGCCTGGCCCTGAAAGCAGTTCCTAGTCTCCACAGCTGCAGGATGAAGGTGAAGCTCCTTGCCAGGGAGGCAGGGTAGGTCCAATTGTTTAGCTCAGCCTCTCTGCTGAGTATTCAAAATATCTTGAATTTTCTTTTTCTTTCAGGGAAGATACTGCATCAAGGTAGGCTGGTATGGCCGTTATTTTAGCGTCTTTACCATGTACGGCCCTTGTAATCTGTAGCCAATCTTTCTGTAATAATTCCTGGTACCAACCCCTGTGAAGCAACAGAAAACCAAAGTAAGGAAAGTCTCCATGAAGCAGAAATTTAGTAAAGCCCTCAAAAGCCAGCAAACACTACCCTCACAACTCCCCACTCCCACTCTCATTCACAGACCAAATTCCCAGTCCAGACTGAATCTCATTTTAACAAGTTTGGAACATTTGTATTATTTTGAATTCAAGCCACATTTAAAATAGAGAAACTGTATTTTAGAGCTTCGCATATTCCAGTGCTGTTGACATCACACCATGAGAGGAGGTGGATTTGTGTATGAGATGTCCATGCTCTCAGTGGAGCCAAACAGTATTTTAGTTTCCCGGAAGCTGAGAGAAGAGGTGTGGGAAAACGGGGTCTCTACACAGGGCCAAGGTGAAAAAGGCCCCGAATGAAAGAAGCTGCACTTCAGTGTGAGCACCACACTCCCTCGGCACGAGCGACAATTGCAGCAAAATATTGGTCATATTAAATTAACACTACTTAAATTTGCAATTTATTAAAGTTTTGTATTAACTGGAATATTTACTTTCCTGTACGAGCAGTATTAAGTACCAGGAATTTATACCAGATTTGCGTTTGCATGCATTTAAACAACATAGCTGATTTAAGTCAATATGAAAGATCATTCAACTTACTTTGAGAAACACTATCTTTAGTGACACCTCTAAAATAAAACAGTATCAAGCATAAGCAACTGAGCTCCTAGGAGGATAAAGCATGGCCCTCTAAGGTAGTATCTACAGGAGTGGTTAAGAGGATGGGCTTTGGATCAGGTTGATGTGGGTCGACCACACACTGAAATGTGATTAGTTAAGAGTCTGAAAAAGGCCAATTCCTCAGAAACACCAGCTGTTGCTGTTATTCTTTTAAGCTTTTTATAACCTGGTACCTGCTTACATTTCTAGCTTCATCTCTTGCTACAACTCTCTCCCTAAACACTATGCTTCAGCCTTGGTGGATTTTAAATTTTTCTAAGTTCTCTGCATATGTCTGGCTCTTTCTCTAGCTTCCAGGTCTTTGCTCATGCCCTCGTTCCCTCTAGCAAATTAATTGAACCTGAGGAGGTGGGTAGTGGAAACTTCCATTTAGAGGTCAGAAGCGCAGGTAACAAGCTGGACTTGCAATTGGCATCTGAAGTACAGACATTCTTGTGGGCCTGAGCTCTTAACCTGTGGGATCTGATGTTATCTCCAGGGAGACAGTGTTGGAACTGAGTTAAATTATGGGACACACAGCTGGTATTGCAGAATTGCTTGATGTGTGGAAAACCCCTGCATCTGGTGTCAGTTGTGTAGTATTCAGTACTGTGTGCAATGTGAATGAAAACAATAGCGTTTTTCTTTACAGTGTTTTGCCCCCCACAGCTCTCCCCATGGTGAACTGTGTCACTGCTCTGCCTCCCTGTGTGGTGGAAGTGTGGTGGAAGTTGTATTTAACTTGTTCGTCATGTTGTATTCCAGTGCTGAGTATCATGTCTGGACTCAAATAATCGTTAGCTCTTTCAAGTCTAGCTCAGTGCTTTAGCCGAAACGTTTGCTATTTAGGAACAGGCCTTCCCCATCATGTTTTGTTTCCTATTCCCTTCAACATTTTTCAAGTGTTTAGAAAATGTAACTGGAGCTGGCATGACAGAGGTAACAAAACAGTGTCCTGTGAGAACCTGTCACTGGAGACTTTCCCTCTTAAGTCAAGGATTACTGCTATTCCATCTCACACAGTTGCACCTTGTCTCTGCATTCTAATCATTACTTCGGTTTAACACTGTGGCTTGGGGTAGAGCAAGGGGAAAACAAAAACACAGTACAGGTGAGGTGGCAGCTCAGACCCTCTGAATACAGGACGACAGCTCAAAACCCCCAGAGGAAGACAACCTTTCCTTAAGTTCTCTATCCGTAAGCATATCCTATAACCCAGCAACGATACCGAGGGAAAATAGAAATGAATGCTTACATCTAAGAGAAGATATTATTTATAATATCCAAACAGGAAATACCCCAAATATCTGTCAATAATAGAATGGAAACATTGTATTTTCACACAACAGAATACTACACAACAATGAAAAAAGGAGCTACAGCTATCTGTAAGAACATGGATGAAGCTCACAGACCTAACATGTACGAAAGAAAGCAGAGAGAAAGGAGCCGGGTCAACACAAAGTTCAGACAGAGGTAAAACTAATTTTATGGTCCTAGAAGTCAGAGTACTGGTCACATTTGGAAGATGACATGGACTGAAAGAGGGAAAGAGAAAGTCTTCTGGAGTGCTGAAATGTTCTATCTTCATCTAGTAGTTACATGGGAACATAATTCACATGTAAAAATGAACCAAGTGGTATGCTTAACATGTACTTTTTGCATGTAATATCTCAAAAAACAAACAAAAAGCCTCCAGGGGGGCAGTGCATATAATAGCTATTTCAATGTATTTTGAGAGGTCAATTTGTCCAGAGAATTCAGTGAAGTGAAACAGAAGGAATAAGATGAGTGGCTCACTCGCCCAGTCCACACTGAACCAACCTGGACAGACCACCAACTTGAACACCCCCACTTGGACAAACTGCTCACCTAGAAATCATAGCCCCTCTCTCCATGCTAGCTGCATCCCTTACTTATTGTCCTGTTGTTTTGGTAGTCATGCTGTGCTTTGTTTTACTTGCATGTCTATCTCCCCTCCTAGAACATAAGCTCTTTAGTCAATGACTTCCATCATCAGGGCTTAATAAGTGTCTGGCATATATGAACAGGCAATAAATGCTTGCGGATATACTGTACTGTATTCAGTTATTACGTTGTGTACATACAAAGAAATGTGCTCCTGGAGGATGTCTTTAAAAAGAGAAAAAGAAAAAAACCGGCTCTGTGTTGTGAGGTGCCAGGAAGTGGGAATGACTCATTGTAAAAGGCATTAAGGGCAGGACTTCTTCATCTACTTATTACAAATTTCCTACCTTGTTAACTTCAAGATTAAGAGGAAGCTTTCTGATTTATAGTATTATCTCTAATAATACTGCCCCCCAATTTTTTGAAATATTTCTGGCTTTTTATATTTTCTAATCACAAAGCAGATTCCATTTTCCATGTACTTATTACAGGGAGTTTCATATGTATAAAAATAGAGATGACAGTGTATCAAACCTCCACATACCCATTACCCAGCTTCAACAATTATCAATTCCTCAGCATGGGAAGTCACAAAATAAATCTGTTTCCTTCTGGTTCTGCTCAGCCTGGCCACTGGAGGCATGTTTTAATTGCCTTCTTTCAAATCAAGATGATGGTATCTTCTTTACCATGGATTACCAGACTGAAGATGTACCATTGGTTGGAATGTTTTACTTGCTGAGGCATGCTACAAGCTGCATCTGTCCACCACAACCAGCTGCAGGGGTGAGACAGAAGCCACTCCTGACACCTAATGCAGAACTAGCCAGGCCCTGGATTACTGCAGAAGTTCACTCACCTTGAGTGTGTCCTGATTTCCTAGGCACGCTGCTGAAAAGAACGGCTCTGCAGGGGCACAGCTAAGCATTCCTCTGTCATGAGGAATTCCCACTGAGCACACGGGCTCCCTGGGCTCTTCATTCCTGCCTTTAGACAGGGCACGGGCCCTATAAGCCAGTACTAACTTGAGAAGTGGCACTCAGGCTTTGTGCTTTTTTGAAAGAAAGGTACGTTTTCAAGCTCCTATCCTTGTTTTCAGTATCATGCAGTTAACACTGAGATGGACACTACTTCTGGACCCTCTGGGTGACTTAGTATTTGGGGAAAGAAGTCTGACCTCCAGTGGGCCTTAACCAACTAAGCAAAAATACTCCCCATTTGTATTTCACTGTGCCTGTCTTTTCTAGAAAGAGCCCCTCACCCCCAGCCTCACCTCTTGCTGTTTCTCAGATCTGATGAACAGACTGGGGAAAGCATTAGGACTCTTAGCCAGCTTGGAGGAGAACACACCATCACCGGGGCGGGGTGCTGGCTGTACCCTGCTCTCATCCCCCCTCTGTGCTGAGTAGGGCTCCCAACAGTCCTGTCACGGTAACTTTCCTCTTGTGATTCGGCCAACAACAAGCAATTACATGTCACAGCTGACGTCAGCCAGCCTCCCAGACTGACGTAGGCAGGCTGTGTCACAGGCCTCACCATTAACGCTGCTCCTGCCCTTGAGGAGAGATGCAGGGGGCTGTACATATAACTGAGTTCTCCACTTAGTTGCCTGGGTGTCTCTGCGAAGCCCCTGGGCTGGGGAATGGACAGGACTTACAGCAACATGCAGCAGTCCTTAGGATGCCCTTAGGGCAGCTGTCAGTAAAGCAGTCAAGACAGGGAGGAGTGGGTGGGTCAAACACCTGCTTCGTTTTATCCTCCAAGTTCTATAACCCCTAGCCACAATCTACCTATATCACGGGGGCTTTTTTCCTACTCTCAGAGGCAGGATAAATGTTTTATCTTCACCACTTTGCAGGCTGTGATGATGATGAAATGAGATAAGGTGAAAGAAGAGTATTTTGAAATGTGCTAGAGTGATATTCTGGGATTTGGCTGTAGTGACCAGCCTCTGTAGCTACCTTCCTGGCCTCCGCCTGTGCCGTAGGACATACACCTCTTTTGGGAGAAAAACAAAAACCTTGTTTGTTATGTGTGAAGGAACTTTAGGTAGAATCAGCCCCAAGACAGAGTTAAGTTAAAGGCAGGGGACACTGTTCACCCGGATGAGATGACAAGAACTGAGAGCCAGTCAGCACTAAGTGAGAAAGCCTCTGTGCCCTTTCCCAATTATGACCTTTGGTTTTATTGTTCAAGGTTGGCTGCCAAGAGCTGCCCGCCTCCTGTGAACCTGGCTCCTGGGGAAGACCAGGGACTATAGTATTTCTCTGATCCTTTCTCTGTACCAAATGCCTTGAAGCCTCAAGCCCTGCACAGTGGACAAAAATGCCTCTGCTTTCTCATCCCCCGACCCTCTTTCTTTGAAAGATGCACACCATTTAGTTTAAGATACAATTTTGCATACTCTAAATATTGAGGAAAGAAAGGAAATCACCTAGAGTGATTTCCTACATACATGCCAACTGCCTCAGTCACTGGCTATAGGAGCAGGTTAATTTTGAGTTGCTTAATGCTCTTTAGTAGAAGTGGGGGAATAAAAATCACAAAACCTTAAAATTTATGAAAGAGGAGGGACACAAGGGTGGTTCAGTTGCTTAAGCATCTATATCCCAGCATCCTGGATCAAGCCCTGCATCAGGCTCCCTGCTCAGCCAGGAGCCTGCTTCTCCCTCTCCCTCTGCCACTGTCCCTGCTTGTGCACACGCTATCAAATTAATAAAATCTGAAGAAAAAAAGAAAAAAGTAGTGAAAGAGGAAAAATGGGACAAATCTGTTTACTCAAATTCTACTGATTCTATTTTAGAAAACAAAAGGGGGAGAAGTAAGCAAAAGGAGTAAACAGGTCAATGTGGTGCCTGAATTGGGTGGAGAACAACTCTTCGTATTACTGCAGCCCTTTCCTGCTAAAAGGAGAAATTCAACACCAAAGCTGAGGCTGAGAAAACTGGAAACACATTTTCCCTTCCAAAGAGAAAAGCCAGGAGCAGGAATGAGCCTATATTCTACCAATCTCCATTTCAAAACAAAGGAAGTAACAACTTCAAAGTCGATTGAGTACAAAGTATAAAGCTAGAGGAGGAAGAAATTTCTTGAGCACTTAGAAACGTGGCAGGCATTGCATCTAGATATTTGCCATACCAACTTACTTAAATGTCTAACAAGGGGGAGCCTGGATGGCTTAGTTGGTTAAGTGTCTGACTCTTGGCTTTAGCTTAGGTCATGGTTTCAGGGTTCTGGATTGAGCCCCGTGTCCAGCTTTGTGCTCAGAGATTCTCAGGGAGTCTGCTTGAGATTCCTTCTCTCTTCCTCTCCCCTACCTGTGTGCATTCTCTAAAATAAATAAAATCTCAAACAAAAAAACCGAACAAGATTGGAATTACTTTTTAAAAAAAATATTTTATTTATTTATTAATGAGAGAGAGAGAGAGAGAGAGAGAGTCAGAGACACAGGCAGAGGGAGAAGCAGGCTGCATGCAAGGAGCCCAACATGGGACTCGATCCCAGGTCTCCAGGTTCAGGCCCTGGGACAAAGGCAGTGCTATACCGCTGAGCCACTGGGGCTGCCCCTGGAATTACTATCCTATGAGGAATGTGAGTTCCAGAAAGGGTCCTAATGAAAGGTCAAAGAGTTAGGAAGCAGAACTGTAATTCGGACCCAGGTCCCTTGTCTCCACCGCTCACGGTATTTCAGATAAATAGAATGGACAACTAAGTGGCTTGTCTTCATCACCTTACCTCTCACATCTCTGTCTAGTTTTTGAGGATCGTTTTTGATAAATCACCAGATGAAATAAACATGGTAATCTTACTTTCATTTCACTAACTGGGCTCAGTAAGAAAAAGTTACATAAAAGGGTCTGATAACATAGGTAGGCAGTAACAAACTTTGTAAGCAGACATGGCTTACAAATGGGATACCTACTATTACTTTTCAGTGACAACTTGATAAATTGTGGTCACCTCTTTTAAAATGAAGAAAAATACAATATAGCGTTTGGAGGGAAAAAGCAACAAAGATGGAGCAATGATGGAAACCAGATCTCAGAGGAAGGGGAGTCAAGTCAGGACTATGAAACTTATAGAAAAGAAGGTGACTTCACCCTGGACTCTGCACACTAAATGATTAAGGTTAACTTTCCAGCTGAGATCAATTTAATTTAAAAAATTTGGACAAACTCAAAATGCTTCCAGTAAAAAAAAAAAAAAAAAGTCAACAGTTCTTATCAGGCAGAGAATAAGGAGAAAGGTGAGCTTTAAGAAGGGAGTAGAGCTTTTGTGCCTCAGTGGTGTTTGCTAATCCAGGAAGAGCAGCTGAGATCCACAGAGACTAGTTGGAGATAAGTGGGACCCGGCAGGAGTCACATGGCCACCGCTCATCTTACTCCTTTCCACAAAAGGGTGCAGTCTGGATTGTGGGAGTAACTGAAAGCCAGAGTTGCTTCAAAGACTCAAGGAGATGGAACAGACAGGGGTCTGAATTCAGAGCCTGGTAAAGGCACAGACTCCAACATAACAATCTTTCTGGACTTTGAAAGGGTCGACTTTGAAGTGGAGAGAGGGATTGCTGGGGAGTGGGTCATTCAAACAACCCAGATAAACTGCAAGCCTTGCTCTTGGACAACCGTGCTCTTAGATGCCCTGGTGAAAGGAAAACAGAAATCCTCCTTGGAAGAAGCTAATATCATCTGGTCTTGAAGTATTCTTGAAAGCAAACTCTCTAATAATAAAATGTTCAGGTATACTTTGAACAAAATAATGAGGTATACTTTGAAACAAAACAACAGGGTAACAAGAGACTATCAGTACTCCAGATCTGAGGTCATTTGATGCAAATTGTAGAAAAGCTGCGCTTACTACATTCATTGAGATAGAAGCTGACTTTAAGACTGTTTAAAAGCAACAAGAAACTATAAAACATGATGTAATAGATGAAAAATATACTAGAAATCAAAGAATTGAAAAATTAAATTGGAATTAAGTCCTCAATGAGTTTAGCAGTAGGTTAGACTGAATTAGTAAACTGTAAGCTAAGTCAGAAGAAAATATTAACAATGACACATGGAGAAACAAAACAATAGGGGTAGGGAAAGAGGGTCTGAGACACAATGGATACAATGAGTAGGCCTAACAAATGTTTAAATGCAGTCCCAGGAAGCGGGGAGAGAATGGGATAGAGTCAATATATGTGTTAGTTCGATACTACCTCTGTTAAGACACAAGACTGTCCCCTTCATTGCTAGTCATGTGTTGGTTAAAATTCAGCCCACATCACATTTCCAAAGCCAAACTTGAAAAGAGAAAATATGCTAAATCTATCCTATGAAACTTACATCTGATTTTTCTGAGTAGGTGCAATGATTGAGATGATGGATTCATGATCATTTTTAAAAAATCAGTAAAATAAACTGTTTTAATTACTTTGGGGTTCAATTAATCAATTATTGAGTGATAAATGCCTAGTAGCATTAATACAAGGCAAATGTATTCATTAGTTTCATTCATTTGCTACTAAAATGAGACTTTATTATATCTCATTGATCTCTTAGTTGGATGGCAATATTTCACTCCTCAACAATGAGCACATATGAGAGGAAAAGGTTTTTATTCAGAATGTTTGATAATGAACCAATTAACTCAATGACCTTAAATCTTTGAAAGAGGTTTTTTTCCTGTTCTTAAAATAAAAAAAAAAACCTTAAAGTTACCCACATAGAGCAGTTGATTATTCAAAGTCATTAATATAGCACCTTAGTACCTTATTCTCCAATACTTTGGAAGATACAGATAATATGTGAGCAGAGTTACAAGATCCAACCTGCTACCCAGCAACCTAAAAGTTCTTCTATCCATTCTGAAATGGCTATACCAAGATAACAAAGACAAACTGAATGAATAAAAGTATCTCAATGAATAAAAATAGGTAACTTATAAAGCACTTAAAGAGAATCTAAATGAAAGTTAACTTAAGAGTAGGGTGATGGTGGCAGGTTATCCTACAGCTCTTAGGTTTCTTCCCTTCATAGGGTATCTGATATAGGAGAGCCCGTAATCTTCTAAATTTTAAGTATTTAAATTTACTCCACTCCAAAATGGAGTGGCTCTGTTCATATCAGTGTAGAATATTGGTATGTCATAGATCATTCTCACTACTTTGCTCATGTCCCAAATTATTAGTGTGTCTCTGCAGAAGTTGAAGACTGTGCCACCTGTAACCTGATAGGAAGTGGGATCCTTCTATTTATAGTCTTAAAAAACAGACTTTAAAAGAGCAAATGTTGGAATAGGAAATTCTAGAGATCAGTCCCTCCACGGAAACTGCAAAAAATAGAACCAACTATTTTGGGACACTAGATCTTAACAAGACACTGAAAACAACCAGTAAGTTGTTATAAGCAACTCTCTGTCTCTGTGATCACTTTACTGGGGGAAACAGCTGACACATGATGAACAACTCTATAGAGAGACCTACATGGCATGGTCTACTACTGTGGCCCTAAAACCGACAGCCTGTGAGGAACTGAGGCCTGCCAAAACCACACGGTAACCTGGCATTGGGTCTTTCAACCCCAACTGAATCCTAAAATGATTACATCCCCAGTTGATACTTTAACTGTAGCTTTATGAGATACCTGAGCCAGAGGTACCCAGGTAAATTACTTCTAGATTTTTGACCTACAGAAACTGTGTGATAAACTGCTTGTTATCAGCCACTAAGTTTTGTGGTTATTTATTACACAGCAACAGATAATGAATATAAGATGTTCTGGGACTTCTAAGCCCAAGTCTCGATTCCCCTTCCTTTCAGAGCTCAGCCTTCAAGCTACGGGATGTGTGAGTTATGTGGAAAAGAACCAAGGTGCTTATATTGACAGTCTCAACTGAGCACCTGCTACTAGCTAGAACTGAGACTCCAGACAAGCCAACCTAGTCAACTGACAGCCACTGAAGCCACCCTAGTGAAGGGTCTAGACATCATAAAACAAATGAACCATCCTCTCTAGGATCTGCTGAATTTCTCTAACCCACTAAGAAAATCACTAAATCACTAAGCAAATAAAACGGTGGTTCTTTAAGCCACTAAATTTTGGTGTGGTGTGTTACACAACAAGAAAAAAACCAAAACAATCAGTAACCGGTAGGATTTTCAGTAAGAGGTAATAGAGCACATATGGTATAGATCTGGGTCTTCTGGACTGGCATACCAAACATCAGTAATTCATTCATAAATAGTGGACAAACTGGACAACTGGATGCTCAGAGAGGTAAAGGATGGGGGGATAAGCATAAGGAAACATTATATCTCACGGCCACTATCCAGATCCCTAAATCCACCAGTTAATGTCTTAAAATGTGAGCTATTAGTCAGAGACAATAGTTTAAGCCAGGCTGACCAAAGAGTAAGAAATTCCCTGTGTTATGCTCTGTTGGAATTAGAAATGCGTAAACTAAAAGAGTCCATAAAAGCAGTATTTTAGTTGCTAAGGAAGGGCAGCATCAATATTTTCCAGCATTATTTAGTGATCTGCTCATGCAAAAGGGAAAAATCTGTCAAATCCTTGCCTCTAATAGATCTAAAAGGGGAAAGCTTTATTACATTGAATGGATTATAGCAATGTCAAATATTTACAAAAAAGAGCCGCACTAATCATATGAAAGTTACATTGATAGGGAATTAACATTGTAACAAAATAAAAACAGAATTTGTGACAGCAGATGATAAGTAGTCTAGAATAGACCCCTCTGGAAAAGGCTTCCCTCCTCAGAAAAAGCCTGTGAAGTGTCTAACTTTACAATAAAGATAGTCGTTTCTATCAAAGCTCCCAGACCTCTCGGGAATATTATTAGGAGCCACACGATATAACACTATTTCTCTTCTCAAGCAGAAGCACACAGTCATAATTCTCAACATTCATAAACTAAGAGGAACAACCATGGGGAGAGAAAGCATACAGATGTGTGTCAATATTAGCAAGGCTGTCCTCTAGGACATTAATGTGCACATTTCTGAGACACAAGGAAACTTGCTAGCAAGGACCTGGGAAGAGCATCAGCACTTGCCAGATACTGTTCCTCAAGGGCCAACAAGTTACTACCTACCCATATCACTAGCTTCTGCCTAGGTAACCTCACCATGAATTCAGTTGTTGACAAGATCCAAACAGTGGAAACTCACTAGTGACTGATTCAGGAATATCTGAAAAATATTAATTAATTAATATGGTCATGAGATACTAAGAGAGGGAAAAGTATAATGCACTGGATATGCAAAGTACTATAATGTGGTACCTGATTCATCTACAAATGAATAAATAACAAGTCAGGGACTAAAGAGTCCTGAGAGGAGCTGGGCAACAATGTCTCCACAGTGGCATTTTTGCCCAGTGGCAATACAGACACCAATGAGCAAACATTTAGCTAATTTCTTATCTAGGAAAATAGTATTCTACGTCATCAATGCTAGTCTGATTAATAATGATACTAAAATCAATAAAATCCTGGGAACAAAGCAATATTTTATGTTATATCTATTGTCTTTAAAAAGAAAGATATCAGCTACCACCATGATAAAATCCTATGGGAACATGCATCAAAAGTATGTATAATTGTTAGAATATCGAAGCAGAAGAAATAGAGAAATATACAGAACCCTAACAATGTGCATTTAATTAGGGGCTAGTTTATTAAAAGATAAATTATGTAAAGGGATGAGACAGGAACTACAAGAGAGCAAACAATCTATTCCCCTCCTTTCTGAGAAGTGCTATGCACATGTGGCACAAACTGGTTTGCTTTTGGCAGGCTTCCTGTGTCCATCAGCAAACAGATAAGCCCAAATGAGGAAAAGCTTTTTCTAGGCATTTTGGTAAGGATTATGAGTTCCTTACCAGACAGATCTAGTTACAAATGCATACTGCTTTTCACCTAGATTTTAATGCAAAGAATAAAATTACCTTCACCTTAAATAAAGGGAGACCGGATGTAGCCTGGAATACAGGTGAAGTTTCTGGGTCCAGTAAGTAACTCTAAGCCATTTGTAGTTTAATGAAATCATCGACTGCTATTTTCTGCTCACATATCATTAAACACTGGCTCTGGGGTACTAGACTATTAATTTCAGTCCTGGGAAACCAAACTAGATTATATAAGGCACAGTTACATTGATGTTTTTTCACTAGTAGGCATTGTAGATGTAGCTTTAGAATCATATTCTGAGCACTGTGATTTAGAATGATGTCATCTCTACAATGACTCCTTTACTCACTCCATATTTAAGGTTTATGGTTTACTCACCCTGTGTATTTATCTTCTCCCCTGCTTTCTTCTTTGCCTGTTTAATGGGTTTAAACAAAATGGCTAACAGTCTCTGACTTTAGTAATTTCTGCCATCAACCATTCAGGCATTTTCCTCATTTCTCACCACCACTGTGTGATCTATCAGCCTTGTACAATTCTTGGCCAATGGCCATATTAATTTTCTACTTGAAAGAACACAAATAGAATACTGCTTATGACGAAGGTAGTGGGGGGAGCTTGGGGAATAGCTGTTCGTCTTGATGCATAGCAATTAGCTTGGCAAACAGAAATGGTAACATGATTGGATCTGATACCTAGCCAAAATTGCCAAAAGAAAAAAATCATTCTGTTGGGGGTATTAAGTGGCTTTTTAAATAGTAGCTATCAATAGTTCTATTTGCCCTTTTGGAAATGGTACGGGCAGTGTAACATCAGAGATCTCCAGTTTCCATGGTGATTATTAGTGATGGCATTTCAAATGTTGTAGTTAGGTTCTACAGTATAATCACTTGCACTTTATACCACCATATAGGGAAGAGAAAAAACTGCTTCATCTTAATGTATTAGAAAGAATGATCATCAGAAACAGATAAGCATCACGGCTTTTAAGTTGATACAATTTGTTAATCTTAAACAGATATATGTTGATAGAAGCTACATGAGTAAGTTGGGGAAAGATACTAAAGCACTTGGATGTAATGGGGACTAATTACCTGCTTTGATACTTAGCGGTAATTAACTGCCTACACATTATTTTGTAAACTGGTTGTTCTTATCCTATCGATTTACCTATTTTTGTATGTAGAAAAAGATTATTTTCTTATTTTTAGGCAATTAATCATGAGTTGAGATGTAAGCAGAGAGAAAAATTTATCTTCTTCTGCAGTTAGGGATAATCTGTGGGGTGAAGACTGAGTTGGCTGTGCAGCCCAACAGCAACATCCCTCAAAGACAGGGCAGCATCTTGTACTCTTCTGTCCTCTCAGTGCTGGTTCCTTGAGCACAGGAGGTACTCGATATGCTTGGTGATTCTGATGTTGATGAAGCCAAATATTTATTTCATTTTTGCTTTAATTCTCACATTTATATTGATGATTAACCTTAAAACACAGTTTACTTACTGAGACAAATATACATACTATAAAAATAGAATAATCTCAAAAGTGTAAGAAGGTGCTTCATTTGACTTCAATAAACAAGAAAATTTGCAATTTTCTCATATAGCTATAAAGTTAGTCTTTTAAAAAAGGATCAACCAGCTATAAAATATTCAGTATATACCCTCTAGGAACAAAATATATTTGAGGTAACAAAGAAAAACTGATTTGTTTTTATTTTTATTTTTTTAAAGATTTTATTTATTTATTCATGAGAGAGAGAAAGAGAGAGGCAGAGACACAGGCAGAGGGAGAAGCAGGCTCCATGCAGGGAGCCAGACGTGGGACTCGATCCCGGTTCTCCAGGATCAGACCCTGGGCCGAAGGCGGTGCTAAACCACTGAGCCACCCGGGCTGCCCCTGACTTGTTTTTAATAGGGAAAAATAGAACACATGGAGACTTTCTGACTAGTGATTCAAATCAGATCTACTGTGTGGTTAATCATATTGTCTAGAATCATAGATTATAAATCCAAGTGACAGAAAATCTGCTGGCAAGTTGAGAGGAAGTCATAATGAATCAGAATGTAATTAAAAAAAAAAAAACTACGAAAAAAACCCCCAAAACTCTACGTAAGTGCATTGCTCTTACAGTCACAGTAACCAGAATGATAAATGACCTGTCTCTCCCTTGCTTAAGCTCCTAGTTATGCCAGGACAGACTATCTAAGCCACCACTGTGTATAAAATCCTACAGATCAGAACAAGGATGATTTACAAATCAAGGGCAAGGTCAGAAAAAAACAGAGGACACTTAGGTCACAAAGTATCACCAAACTGTGACTGAAGTCACTGCATCCACAAATCATGGATAGGATAACCTACCTAACGGGAAACTGTATAATTTTTATCATCATATACCCAGTGTACAAGGAGACCAAACTCAATTACTAATGAAATTAAAGGGCTTTCTAACATGATTTCAGAAAAGAATCTATTTAAAATGTAATCAGTAAAACATAATTGGTTACTCTGAAGACACTGAAGGGCAGAGTTCTAGACTGCTAGAACTGTAAAAGATAACCTACCTCAGTTGTTTTTAGTAAGGAAAGAAAGGTCCATGGAGATCAAGTGAAATTATCCAAGATCACAAGGAGTGTTACTGTCAACACAGGCATTCCATTGGAATCCAAATGGAATGCCTTCCCCCTACCACATGTCTCTTCCTATACAGTACATCTAATGAAGCACTGTGACTAAGCACAGTGCACAAACACCACTGTGATCAGATTTTCATTCCAAGGATCAATTTATGGAGAATAACTGTTTGACTCTTTGCAAAAATAATTTAAAACACAACCTCCCCCCCTACCACCCACACACACTCATTGTACTCAAAGCAGAAAGTCCAAAGTAAAAAATGAGCAACCATGGGAGGACAAAAGCAACATAAAAGATATGTGATATCATTTGTGGAAGAAAAATAGTGCAAGGGACCATAAGGGTAGGCGAGGAATCTGCATGGGGAAAAATCAGAGAGGAAGACAAGCCATGAGACACTCTTAAATCTGGGAAACAAACCGAGGGTTGCTGAAGGGGAAGGTGATGAGCGAGGGGGTACCGGGTGACGGGCATTGAGGAGGGCATGTGATGTGATGAGCATTGGGTGTTATACACAACTGATGAATTACTGAAAACTACACTGGAAAATAATGATGTACTATATGTTGGCAAACTGAATTTAAATTTTAAATAAGACATGATAATACATTAAATCTGCACTACTCAAAGTTCTGAATTATGAACATCTCAGGTATCTGACTCAGAAACGTAACTGGAACAGTAACACATTTCTAAATTAGAGAAATAAAATGCACCATACAAAGAGCAAATGTTCTTGGTTTTTTTCATTTGAAAGGTGATCAGATGTTGAGTCAAAGAGAAAGTCAAAGCATTATGTGCTTTCCCCAATAGAAAGCTTTATAGACTAGCGTGACAGGAAGTAATACTTCCTTCCTCTTATAGAACTCAGTTTGGTTCAAAAGACAATCCAGGACTGCTCCAACAGAAACTCACTGGCCAAAGGAAACCCCCATACAGAAATTTGGTAGTCCTATTGTAGTGCTGATAAGCAGAAAGGTTCTTTCCTGCTATTTTCAGTAAGTCTCTTCTTATTATTTTAAAAATTCTACAGGCAGATGATCTGAAATTGAGCTATTATTTAGATTACGATAAAAAGCTAGAAAGAGGACAGAAACTGATTTCCACTTAGAAAGACATCCTACTCATAAAAAACCAACACTGAGGCTCTTATGGACAACTGAATAGAACCTCAGGCAAATCAGGGGGCCTCTCTGCATGTAACATTTCTAAAAAGAGAGAGATGTTATGAAGGCTAATGAAATAATGTGGAGAAGTGAAAGAATCTACCAATGCTCTTCAGTTTTAAAACTGATTATGCTCCCATAGATACCAGAAAACCATGTGATTGCATAGCAGACTGTGGGAGTACAGGCACTGCCAGGGCCACAGAGAGTATCCTCATCTTAATGATTTGGACAAGAATATGAAAATCCTGTTACTCAAAGTGTGGTCAGAAGAGACAACTGGCATAGGTATCACTGTGAGCTGGTTAGAAATGCAGGCTCTGAAGCCCTACCCCAGACTGAATGGGTCAGAATGTACATTTTAACAAGATTTCCAGGTGAAATACAAGTACATTTAAAGCTTGAGAAGTATTGTGCTAAAAACACTGACAGTGCTCTAGCAAAAGGGACCACTGAAATTTCAGGTGCTCTTGACCCTCCACAGATTTGTGTAGGAGTCCTGAGTACCAAGAAAGGCTGACTTCTAAACAACCACAGGTTAAACAGTTGAGAGGTAAACATTTTTTATTACAAATATCAGTATCTATTGGGTAAGCCTAATTTGGTTCCCTCTTCTTTAGTGAAATTAAAGAAAACAGAGGAAAAAATATAAAGCTATCCATGTTAAGAAATCTTTTACTAATCTGCCTGGATAATGCCAAAAACCATAGCCAGACTAAACGATTAAGTGAGCCTAGGTCATTACATTTTCATAATTATAATCATTAAAACCTGAGCAAGGGTACTAATTTATTGATCAGCAACAATTATTGATTTGTTTTAAAAAAATGCATTTCAACTTTCATTTTCAGAAAGGATTATGTAAAAGATCTTAAAAGAAAATAATCTGCCTTTAAGAGAGAATGTTTTCAGGACGTGTGGGTGGCTTAGCGGTTGAGCGTCTGCCTTAGGCTCAGGGCGTGATCCTGGGGTCCCAGGATCGAGTCCCACTTTGGGCTCCCTGCATGGAGCCTGCTTCTCCTTCTGCCTGTGTCTCTGCCTCTCTCTCTCTGGGTCTCTCATGAATAAATATAGAAAATCTTTTTTTTTTTTTAATTTTTATTTATTTATGATAGTCACACACACAGAGAGAGAGGCAGAGACATAGGCAGAGGGAGAAGCAGGCTCCTTGCACCGGGAGCCTGACATGGGATTCGATCCCGGGTCTCCAGGATCGCGCCCTGGGCCAAAGGCAGGTGCCAAACCACTGCGCCACCCAGGGATCCCAGAAAATCTTTTTTTTAAAGAATGTTTTCTAATAGGAAAAGAAATGCTGGAGAAAAAACAACCTATGTTCTGATTACAGCTTTTCCTATTAGCTTCTTACTGGGAATAGCAATTTTTGTAAGTATATAGTACCAAAGTATAGGAGTGAAACAGTACATATGTACATATGCTACTTCTTGCTCCATTCATACCAGAATTTCCTTTTTGTGCCCACTTCCCCAGTTATCTGATGTCCTAGATAAATATGGGAAAACTTGCAAACAGGGAAAAACTGTTTCCCAGAAGCAAAGTCACTGAGAGCAGTATTTAAGGAGCAAAGAACTCTACCTTTAAACATCCTGTACTGGCAACTGAGGTTCCATTCTAAGTTTCTGAACACCAATATTGATAATGGCCACATTGGTTTACTTTTTCTTGGATCCCTATCACCAAATTTCATTTTCCCAGACAGAGTAACCAGGCACAGAGCATGAGAGGAAATGCCCCTGACAGCTAGTGGGACTGACAGGTGACTGATGTGACAGACAACAAGGAAGACGGGACCCAAGTTACTGGTATTGCCAATCAGAGATGCAGTGCTTCTGAAACTATGCCACCGAACTGCTTGCAGGAACTCCGTGTCTGACCGCAAGTCTTTCACTATTATACTCTGCCCAGTTGTGAATAATCACAAATAGGGGCAAGAGAGGCCTGAGATCGTTTTAATTCTGATACCAAGTTAAAAATGTGAATGGATCATGACCTCCGTCCTCCCCTAGTTACCTGATATGACAGCTATTCTCCCAGACCCGTGTTCTTCTCTAGCTATTCTTTCTGCCTCCTCCATCAGCAGCATGCCAAATCCCTGGAAAGAGCAAAAGAGGGGGATAGGGAATTAAGAAGGAAGTCATTGAGGGGCCGTAAAACAAAAAGGCTAATATGCAGTAGTTGCTAAAATCTGCTAAAATAAGAGAGACAAAAAAAAAAAATTATGGGAATAAGAGAAACCATTCAATTATACCAAAAATACACTGCAGCAGATGAGTAAAAAAGGCAATAATTTTGAAACAAAAGCCATCAAAAGGTATTCTGTGGATGATGTAGTCTCATCACAGGAAGGGGGCAATTGCCTCTCAACTCCTGTCTCTTTTTAAATAAGCTCTAGGCAATCTCCAGGTGATGAAGTCTGGGGCATCTAATCTTGTTTCTATTAGTCACCTTTTCAATTTCTAAAAGGTTTTTGAAACCAGGCAATATTCTTAAATCACCAAGTTTAGGGTTTATGCTATATCATCCACATTAGTGGTTTTAAGCCATTTTCTAGAAATTTGAAAAAAAATTATTTATGTATGTTTGTGGGAGTTATGTTTAGGTTGTTTGTGGGGAGTGGAATAGCATTTCACTATATATCAGATACAGCTTGCATGTATGAAGAGCTTTAACATTTCACAAGTGCTTTTACATTATCATCTGCTTTGATTTCATAATACATAGTTGAATCATAACAAATAGCTGGTATTAGACCATTTCTGACTTTCAAAAATAGCAATTTCATATAGTTCAATCTAATACTATATTCTACTTGACTGAGTCTCAAATTTGTCTCTCACTTCCTCCCCTCTCATATACCAAAAGGGTATAACTTGGAGAAAAAAAAAATCCCTCAACATAAAATATTAGTTCCTTGGTTTCTGTACTTACCTTTCCCCTTCCTCCTTCCTCTTTCACTGTCCCTTTTTCTGTCCCCTCCCTCCACCTACTCCTTTCCCCTCCTTTGGGCAATTTTTGTCTCTCTCTCTCTTTCCTTTCTTCCTTATTAATCTATTTTTGAGAAAGAGAGAGTGCATATGCCCGTAAGAGTGAGTAAGGTGGGGGAATGCGGGGAGAGGGAAGGGCAGAGAGAGAAAATCTCAAGCATAGTCTAAGATCAGCACAGAGCCCAGTGTGGGACTCGATCTCACAGCCCTGAGATCATGATCTGAGCTGAAATCAAGAGTCAGATGCTTAACTGACTGGGCAATTTCTTAATTACAGTCAAACAGAAATGGAATACAGGATACCTGATGCTGAAATTTAGTAGGATCTCGACTGCTCACAGGGACTACACTTCCATACACATGCAGCTCTCGAACTATGGAAACTCCTCCAACCAATTCAAAACGGAAGGTTTCCTCTGAACACTTTCGTAATCGCAGGAGGCCAATCAAAATGTCTTGATCTGGGTCTTCATATGATAAGAATGTTTCCCAGCCACCATTTGCAACATAATCTCTCCTTACCAATTCAACCTAAAAAAATTTTTTTAAAAATTTAAGTTAGAGAAAAAAAAATTTAAATTAGAGAACAAAATTAGTTTCTATAAGTACTTACTAAGGTTAATATACTCAACTAAGGATAAAGAATGAATAATCATGAATTATGCTTCTTTTACTTGTTTACTCTCAAATATCAATGATTAAATGAGTTCATGCCTTGTTCGTGGAATATTATAAAAAGAAAACTTATTTGAACATCATTAACTTTGAGATTCTTGCAGAGACCTGGCTCAGTAAATGCTTCCATGTACTTAAATCTTTGATCTTCCATGAAGAGTCTCTAAGGTAAAATTATACATTATGTTACATGTGTAGCTCCTGAGAGAACCACTGAGGCGCAGAACAGTCAGGTGTTCAATAGTTTCATTTCCTAGCCTTTACCTCTTTCACTAAAACCTGCTTTTGGGGGAAAAAATTGTGTTACTGGTCATTTGTTTCTTGATGAGATTTTGAGAAAGTATGGCATTCCCTTTAAAGGGAAGAGCCCTTTAAACTATTATGCCTAGTTAGTTATAAGATTAAAACGTCCAAGAAAATTCAAGCACTGGAGAGTAGCTTTTGGGGAAAGCTCTTGTGGTAGCAATCTATAGGCTTTGGACTCTTCAAATCATTGTTCAAGTGGCCACTGAACTTTGCACTTATAATATGTAACAATATGCACAGAGAAACCTACATATATGGCAATGGTCACACCCAGATACATTTCAAAAATGGGCAGACTGTACCCATAGTAAGGTGAACAATTCAAACTAAGGCTTATGTTTCTTCTCAAACTTAATGTTTGCTAACTAACTGATTTGCAAAGGAATTTGGAAAAAAATGATTAACTGTGTTTGGGTCTACTTTTCTCCTCAAAAATTCCCAAATGTTAAAAATATCAATGCAAGTATCATAGGCTTTCTTAAGTGGGGTTCCACTTAACTCCCCCGGGAAATTTGGCACACAGCTAGGCATTATAGTTATATAAGGAGAGAAATTAACTGATTACAAACAATTAGGCTTAAGTTTTGTGGAACCCCTGCTGAAAAGGGCTCATATATTCATTTGATTATCACCACTGGAGTATTATTTAATAGTTGTACATAGAGAAATAAACATCACATCCAGCTTTACCTCAAGGTAGCCACTAGCTACATGTGGCTATTTATAGTTGAATTAATTAAAGTTAAATAAACAGTTCTGGAGTTGCACAAGCCACTTTTCAAGCGCTACTAGTCACATGTGACATGTGATTGGTGGCTGACACCATATTGGATGATGCAGATTATACATTTCCAACCCTGAAGAAAAGTTCTAGTGGATTGTGCTGATTTCAGAATGAAGCTGAGACTTGGTTTTCCTAGCCTGGCTCTTCTACAATTCAATCACCCTCAGATTTGCCTTTCCTGTCTTGACATCTGTATCTATCCTTAATTACTCCTTGCTTACTTATTAGCTTCTAGGGATCAGTCCTTTTGGTGAGAAAGCGTGGGTTCAGGCTTGACAAAAATTTATGAACAGGACCCAATCTCTCTATAAAATGAAGAAACTAACCTGGTATGGTCGTACTTTGTGATGAATTTCTTGGATTCCAACCTCTCTAGTTCTCACATCTCGACACTGCCAAAAAAGAAAGAAAAAAAAAAAAGGTGGAGGAGGAGAGGGGCAAATACAAAACTGCTAACTAATTCAATTTTTATTCACACCTTTCCACCAAACCCTGGGCTCAAAATTAAGTTTGAACAAATTTATAATGGTATAAAAAGAACATAACTTAAAAATAAAATCATCTTTAATAAATCTGAAGATGGGGAAAACAAAGTATGAAGTTAGTACAGTAATGCTTTAAAAACAAGCTTAGAATTCAGAAATCAATATATAATACCCAAAGTAAATAACATACGTCCTAAAGTCTGAAAACAGTTTTACCCAGGGGATATAACTGTACCTCAAAGTATAATCCAAAACTATGGATATAGAAGAACAAAAGGCAAATTTCTAATTTTTTAAAAACTTCACCATTTTATGGCAGTTAATTTTTTTTAGTATTATCATGTTTGTATCATTTTACAATGTCAAAAAGAGGGATGCTGAAAGACTGCTGTGTTTTTTTTTGTTTTTTTTTTTTTTTTGCAGAGAAGGGCACCGTGGAAGAAAGGATAGGAGGAAGGAAGAGAGGAAAAAAGGAAGAAAAGAAGGAACCTAGAGCTATTTATTATACAATTTGATAGTCACCAGAGCATTGCTGGGAGGCAAAAAGCTGCCTCCAGATGATACACATTAATTGTGTGGTCTCTGCAAGGCCAAACTCATATGATGTGACTCTCACTTCTATTCTACACCCCATTGTGCATACTACATAGCCCGATGCTTCTAATTACAAAATCCTTACAGTATTCCATTCTATGTCATATGGCATATTTTCCCCTACAGAATAAATTGTAAAAATTATTGTCAAAGATTCTAACATTTTCTACCAGTGAGAAAAAAATCATCCTAGGAAATGTAATGATGCTATGCAAGCTATACTACTAAAACAGTGTATTTATGAAGTACTGTTATATATGTATAGAATTCCACAAGAAAAATAAGAGCTCATTATTCAGTTCTATAAAAACAAAGCTATTTCCATATCCCAGGAACCAGCTCAAGATAATAATGCTTTGCTGATGAGTTCTTATGAACTCTAAAATTATATAGCAAGCAAGGATCACAGGTCTCTATAATCACAAGTCTATTACATTTAGATGTTGTCTTTTAGCTATGGCAGTTCTGTACAGTAGTTTGCATGTGAATACACCATAGTTACATGCTCTTAATGAACACCTGTATGCCTTTGGGAGGTGGGCTATGAAAGGATGCAGAGGGTGAGTGTGAGAGAGAATCCCAAGCAAGCTCCATGCCCAGTGCACAGGCCTGATGTAGAGCCTGATCCCATGACCCTGAGATCACAACCTGAGCCAAAATCAAGAATTGGAAGCTTAACCCACTGAGCCACCCAGATACCCTGAAAATGCTTTTTAAAAAGTAGAGATTGGTGTGTGCTTATTTTATGGTAAAGATATTGCCTATGTGAACTAGATATTTTTGGTTATGACTGAATTTTAGTCTTCCCAGTTTATTTTGAGAGAGGCTATCAAGGTTTAAAAGGGATACTAGGTTAAAGACAATAGCTAGATGATGAGATTATCAGGATAACCAGGCTAGGCCAATCACTTTGGCTATGGTATTCTCAGGAGAAAGGGGCCAGAAGACAAGGACAGCTAGAGATTGGGAAGCAGAACAGGCATGTAGTCTTGTTTGGCACTATTAATTACTGAAAATAACACATTTGCTATTTTTCTACAACCTGTATTCCAAAATTGTCTTTTTTTTTTTTTTTTAAAGAATAAGCCAATCATGTTCACAGACTCTTCTCTGGACAGTTTTCTTAAAAGATTTCACTAAAAGAATAAAATATCTTGGGCAAGTCCATAAACATGCAATTCTCAAAACAATGTCTTTCAAAGTGTGGTCCATGTTTTTACTGTGTATGAGAACAATCCACAGCTTCATTCCAGACCTAGTGAATCCAAATTGCAGAAGGCAGAGCCTAGGAACCAATTATTAGGCCTTGACTCCACTCCTGGCCTTTTCTCTTTAGTAGCTCTAAGAAAGAGTTTCTAGGGCACTGTGAATTTATGTCAGAATCCCCTTCCTGTGATTAAAAAGTCATCTGTAGAGATTGTTGCAGATTCCTGGGCTCTTCTGTACTTCCAGGGTCAGAAGAAAGAAGATGTTTATTTAGGAAATATCTGTGAAATAAGTGAGTACCTGAACAGACATAGGGAAGGAGTAGGGCAAGGGACACTGAGCATATATGGGCAACTGCACTGTTTGGTAATCATTTTACACATGTAATCATTGTTTCTTCAAATGCGTAATCATATTTTCTATCAATGCTAGTCAAGAATTGAATGCTCAGGGGATCCCTGGGTGGCGCAGAGGTTTGGCGCCTGCCTTTGGCCCAGGGCGCGATCCTGGAGACCCGGGATCGAATCCCACATCGGGCTCCCGGTGCATGGAGCCTGCTTCTCCCTCTGCCTGTGTCTCTGCCTGTCTCTCTCTCTCTCTCTCTCTGTGACTATAATACATAAATAATAAATAAAAAAAAAAAAAAAAAAAGAATTGAATGCTCAGGATTTCAAAAGAAAGGAAAAAATAAATACTTCAAAATTTAAAAAAGAGAGTTGAGCACACATAGTTGGCATCTGAGTAGGTAGTAGAAAAAGCAACCCTTAAATTGCCACTCTTTTAGAAGAAAGCAGAGGGGTGTAAGATGCAGCCCTTGCAACCACTGGTTTCAACTTCATGTTACAGAGTAAGAATGCCTTCAGTACATGAAACTTTTTGACCAAACTTGTGAGTCTGTAAGCATGTATCAAAGTTAGTATCAAAGTGTTTTGTGTTTCAGATTACTTTGAACCTAACAAGTATGGTCAGACTCTTACCTGTATTCCAAGGTCTTTCATTCTTGCAAATGCCAGCTCTCTCAAATTACCATGCTCTACTCCTGAGCTGACTAAGGGCATTGGAATATCTCTGTAAAAGAAAAACAGCTGTTGCAAAATACAAATCATTCTCTACTGCAGCAAGGCAGGGATATTAAGAAAAGGAGACAAAAATCTACAAAGCAAATCAGAAAAGCAGAATATTCTAAACGGGAAGCAAGGTTCAGGACTTCTCTGTCCCTCAATTTTCCCATCCATGAAATTATGATTTTCACCTACCACTCAGGATTTTTGTGAGAAACATCCAATGAAAATCACTTTATAAGATTACAAAGTATTAAAATAAATGTCTGATAACGATTAGTAATGATTTTTGGCTAAAGGGATATTTGCACTAAGCAAAACAAGAAATACAACTGTCTTTTTAAATAAAATCCACTTTGTTTAAAGAAGAGAAATAACAATTATTATTAATGCACTGCTTTATTTTTTTATAAATTAATTTTTATTGGTGTTCAATTTATCAACATACAGAAAAACACCCAGTGCTCATCCCATCTAGTGTCCCCCTCAGTGCCCGTCACCCATTCCCCCCCACCCCCCACCCTAATGCACTGCTTTATTAATAGCTTATAAACACTTCCCCATACAGTTGCTGAATGACAAGTAACCAGGAAGCTCAAAAGCCTGGCTCACCCAACAACTGGACTCAAAGAATACCATCATTCCATCCCATTTCCCAGAAATCTAAATTAGAAGTGACTCGGTATTAGAAGATTAACAGCTTGCCTAAAGATAAGAGAAGATAAATTTTAATTCCTGGCATCCATACAGCATAAAGGCCAGGCATCAAGATTTCAATCAAAAGTTGAGTTATGAGCCCTATTTCAGTAGCCCCCAACAGCCTCTTCTAGACAAAAATCAGTATCTGAAGATAGAAGTTAAAAAAAAATATAAAGAATATGCTTAGCACGTCTGTTTCTTATTCAAAGACAAGTCTCCAATTTGCTTTTTCTAGTATTTGGTTCATTAGAAGATTTGAAAAAACAACAAATATCTTTTCTTTTGCTTTTGAGTCAACTTGAGTCTTTTACTTCTCTTTTTACTCATCCTTCCAAATGTTAAGTAAGTATATGCAATTAACTAATTCATCCATTTGATTCTAGGAAGATATTTCTTAATCACTCAAAAATATTAAAAGCCAATCAATTAGCATTAAAAGTTATATACAGTAAATATATTAGGCTCTGGAATCCACAATTTCCATTACACATTACATAAAACAATGATAAGCCAAAATTCTTTAAGACAATGACACACCACGGAGAGTGATAGTGATATTAAAAAATATATTTTAGTGTAATTAGTTAATATATATGATTTACTTGGAGTTTTTAGACAAAAAAGTTAATTTATTATCTTTGGAACTATAATTTCTTAAAATCAAATACATTTTTAATTGCTAATCAGATGTAGGGGCGCCTAGGTGGCTCAGTTGGTTAAACATCTGTCTTGGTTTCAGTTCAGGTCATGATCTCAAGGTTGTGAGACTGAGCCCTATTTGGGGCCCTGCGCTCAGTGAGGAGTCTGCTTGTGACTCTCTTTCCCTTTCTCCCTCCCTGTCACACTCTAAAAAATAATCTTAAAAAAAAAAAAAGGTAATCAAATGCAGCTAAATACAGTTGGTAAAGTAAAAAAAAAATATATGGTTTATTTCAGTAAGGAATGTGCAAATATACTGTTTTAAATATTTTACTGTTTCTTATTTATGTAAGCCAAAGTTCAAGTTTTCTAAATGCCCCTTTTCGCCCTGACACATTTTTAAAGATTTTATTTGAGAGAGAGAGAGAGAGAGAGAGAGAGAGAGCGTGAGAGCGTGCACGAGTGAGGGTAGGGGCAAAGAGAAAGGGAAGCAGATTCCCCACTCAGTGCAGAGCCTGATGTGGGGCTCTGAGGCTCAATTTTAGGACCCTGAGATCATAACCTGAGCCAAAGTCAGATGCTTAACTGACTGAGACACCCAGGTGCCCCATTTACCCTGAAACAGTTTATAAATAATTTCACAACTTCAAAGTAAAATTTTAAAACTTGTTATATGATATTAATCTGATAAAATCAGTGCAAGCACTGTTAGTTTAGTACCCATTATATGACAGATACATTTGATTCTTGTTATTCACTGAACTTAAATTCTATAAAGATGCCATGAACACTGTATTTGCAATTACTCAAGCACTGTTCCTACAGAAAATGCAGAGTTAGGTTTCTGTGAGTCTTAATCACATTTTCTTCAACTGATCAATACATAACCCTGTTTTATGTATATTTCTGTGTAAAGATACTTTATAATATTGTGGCTAGCAGCAGTATAATTCTTTCCTTAATGCAGCTCATCTAATATTTATTTTCTTCAGAAGGCTCATTACAACTTTCTTGTACTTACGAATGCTAGACAGCACTTCAGAACTATGCTTGGGGTCATTTTAAACAGCAAAATCAACACAAAGCACAAAACTGTGAAAAAAATGGGTGATTTAGTAGATTGTGAAAAGGACACCTGTTTACAGTATGAGAGCTGAAACAAGTACCCAGTATCAGAACAGTATCTTGTTCCTCCTCAAACCTCCAACTACTAGTGTAACATGTACTGATGACTGTTTCATCATCCCTATCGTGATTGTCAAATTGGTGATTATCATCCCTTCTGAATTTATTAGTTGGGCTTGTATTTTAGTGCAAAGAACTTTCTCTTTTCCATTTATTTATTCACTTATGAACTCATGGATTCCTGTTTTATTCAAAGAGTTGTAATCTGATACTAAGTTATTTATTTTGTTGCTTAAATTAGATTTGGCCAGTGGGTATGGATTCAGGCTGGTTTCTGGGTCCTTTTGACATGCCTTCATTCTTTGAATATTTCCTTACTTTCTGAACAACAAGATGTTCCAGGTTTATTTTGTAAGTTTGCTGCCCCAGCCCTGGAACTAGCCATTTTTCCAAGCAGCCCTGATTCCTTTTAGTGGAGAATGGAATTTAGAAATCAAGATGTGGGCACTCACTGTGCTTGCTCATTATTACTGAGGTATAATTGTCTCCAGACTCTCTCAGTGTAAACAACCAAGAAATTTATGTATATACGTACTTTTATGTATGTGCTTTATGTATGTGCATATATTCATATATGCACACACATAAACATACATCTATAACTATTTCTATATATAAATTTAAAAAAATCCATGAGTTCATGCTAAATTACTATTCTAATCCAGTGTTCAACTTTTCACCTTAAAATGTTTATCAATCCTTTCAGAGAGTGATAACTCTGGCTCTCTTTAGTATATTTACTTATTTGCTAAATCAAATAGTTTATTTGCTCAATATAACCAATCTCCTAACTACTCAAGCTGCCACAGCTGTACTCTCTACCCTTACTCTCCGTTTCTTCAGATGACAGATATATTGTGGCCAATGCCTCCATGGCATTGCCTCCCTAGGCAATGAGGAGGACAAATGAGAGGGGAAAGGAAGATGGGCCTTATACAAATATTTTTAAAAATGAACCAGGACTTTTAAAAGACACTAAAATTTTCAAAGGAAGTAAACTCTCTAAGGGATTGGTTTTATCATATAGTGTTAAACAGAATTATATGACAGAGATTATTACCAGCAGGGTTGGCTAATAATTTGTGGGGCCTAGTACAATGACAACAGCCTCTTGTTAAGAAATTATTAATTTCAAGATGGTGAAAGCAAAGCATTAAGCCAATTTCAAGGCCTTATGAGACTACACAGGTCGCACGTCCCAGGAGCTGGCATTGATTACCACGAAGCACAAATCAGAGAGGACCTGATAATACAGGGCTTTATAATGATATTGACAGTTCATAAATATCCTTAAATTTATGTCTGTCACTACAAAAATGCAACATGGTTTTAATAGTCTTTGGTGGTAACATGCTTAGAGTATACCAGATGCAAGTTCTTTCTCATTAAGGAATAGAAATGTGGCAATCTCCATTTTCAGTGATAAGATCTTTTTCAATGAAAACAAAAAGACAATTCTATATATCCTGAGCAACTTCTATATGTGCAAAGTATTAAGCAATCTGAAATATATAAACATATATTGTTATAGTCTTCCAGGAGTTCAAAGCCCAAATAAGATTACTGACCATCTGAATTCCATCTAGGTAGAAGTTAAAATTATTTTTACATTTGTCAATTTGTTTCAATCTAGTTTTACTTTATTGACTTGAAGAGAGATTACACTCAAGAATATTCACTTTTCTATCTCAACAGGTAACATTTTAAGTTTAGAGGTGCTAGTATTTGCAATTTGCTCATCAAAAAACTTTCAAAGTTGGGATCCCTGGGTGGCGCAGCGGTTTGGCGCCTGCCTTTGGCCCAGGGCGCGATCCTGGAGACCCGGGATCGAATCCCACATCGGGCTCCCGGTGCATGGAGCCTGCTTCTCCCTCTGCCTGTGTCTCTGCCTCTCTCTCTCTCTCTCACTGTGTGCCTATCATAAATAAATAAAAATTAAAAAAAAAAAATATTAAAAAAAAAAAAAAAGAAAATTAAAAAAAAAAAAAAACTTTCAAAGTAATGTCTAGAGCTTTTTTGGTCTCAAGCTTCAGAAGCATGTTTTGGTTGCAAATTGGTATTCCTATTCTAATGCTTCACAGTGATTTAAATATCACATGGAGGCAGACAGCTGTCAAAGAGCCTGCAGGCAGCAGCACTTTAATGTGGTTCCATTATGGATCTGGACAGAATTTATCATTTAATCATTCACTGCACCCTTCAGGGCCACAATACAGAATTGTCTATTAGAATACTACTTCCTAAAAATACCTAGTAAGATGGTATTGACTCAAGTGTCATAAAATTAAAAGTACAAATTATAAATTAGTTAAGGTGGGGAAAATGTTCAATTAAAAAAATCAAGTAATCTACTAGTAAAATATACTAAAAAAAAAAAAAAAAGCCAAGTATAAAACATTGTGTTTTCACTTGAAATACCTTCTCTCCTACTTTCCTTTCTCTGTCCCCTTCTAACACTGGTCTGAAAGACAATTCCTAAGATCTTCTTCTCCTTGTATGTTTAGATTCACCAGTCAACACAAAAGTTATTGCCTGTAATTGGTAGAAGTTGTCACCAGGTGACCCTACATAGGTATAGCCAGATATTCTATAGGCACAAAACAAAAAGACACATATGATCTGCCTTTACTATGGCTTAAAACAACAAAAAAATTATAATTACCTACATTCAACACTCCGGGAGGAGACTTTTCTCCCTTGTCAATGGTTTTTTTTTTTTTTTAGTCAGTTTTCTAAATTCTCAGAATTGCTCTAAAAGTCTAAAACTGAGGCTAGAGGAAACATTGCAGAGTCAAAACCATATGATTCTCTTAGCCTATAAACAGGTTTCTCAGTTACTTAACAGTGTCTAAAGACCCAGCCTTTTCTTGTATACATTTATATATAATGCTTGAGTTATTCACTAACAATTTCTTTAGCATCTCTATTTCAAAATTTTACCATCTAGTTGTCAATACAAATTTCCTTCCAGAGGTCCAGATATACCAAATTTGGGCTATAGCCAAATATAAACATGAGTAAATAGAATATAAGGTTTTTAAGCTGAGACATGAAGCTGTTATACCAGAACAACACAGCTATCACACTGTTATTGTTAAGTGTACTATGTGAACATGGACTTGGTTTTTTGTCTCCCTAGCCTTCATATTTGCGCTGAAGAATGAAGATGATTCAAAAGGCCTCTGAAAGGTAAAACTGACATTTTCTTTCAGTTATCTCAATAAAAAGCACCTTCTCCTTTATGATCCAAATTCCATGACTGGCAGGCAACTTATATATAAACAGACAAGTGCTTTAAGAAGCAGCACAAATAATAATCAGTTACATGAAAAAAATGTTAATCTCCACTAATAACTACAGAATGCAAATTAAAACTCCTAGGTAAATAAAAAATATAAGCATCTGATTCTATAGAGATTGCAATAAATAATAACTATTTATTACTCTAAACTAGTAGCTTATCCTAACCCCTTTGGAAAACCATTATCAATATATACATATTAAAACCATAAAATTTATTTATACTCTCCCTGTTCCAGAAAGTATATTCATCTTCATCATTATCATAGAAAGATCCTTACTTGGATCTTTATCATTAGTAATTCTTTTCCTAGATTATACTACTCTAATGAATGACTTCAGCAAAAGTAAAAAGTTCTATTACATGGATTTTTCTATGTACATGAATTTTAGCTGTAGTGGAGGTCAGGATAATGATTAAAAAAAAAAAAAAGTTGGAAGCAACCTAAATGTCCAACATCAGGGAACAGTTTACTAAATGAGACAAATTAAAATGCTAGACAACTGTGCTGTCATTAAAATCATAACTATGGAGATTATTCTAAGTCTTTAATAAGAAATGGAACACAAAAAAGCAAAGAGAATATTTGCCAGTGTAAAAAATGTATTGCTGTGTAAAGATGCATCCTAATTATACAAGGAAATTTTTGGAAAAATAATATAAGCCTATTAAAAATATATATTTGGAAGTGCTTTTAAAATAGCTTTACAGAGAAGTTATTTTGTTCCTATAAATACAGTACTGTATGGCTGGACCTCAAGTAGAAAATACAAGTTCTGGATAGTAATATTCTATAAACCCCGTTGGAAAAAAAATATAAAATCACATGCTCCAAAAGAAATGTGTTGAGATCAATGAACAGGGGTACACAGAAACACTCTACCTCAGCATTGTAAAGTCTACACTAGAATTTCAGTGACTATTGATAACAAAAAATAAGTTAATGTGAAATAAATTTGAATAGATTTTTATGCAGTATATACGAAGAGAGTATGCAAATAAAAATGGGTTAAAAGTAGTAACACATAAATCTGAATAAATCCCTATGTAGGTAGCCATAATAATATTTCAATACAAAACATAAGGTAATGTATTTGAGGAATTCTGTCCATGCTTATTGGGAAACATGGTTTACATCAGTCCACATAATTAAGCTACACAAAACAAAAGAATTCTAATGTAAACTTGTTTAGCAGTATCATAGTTCTATTAAAAACACACACAAAAAATAAATAGCATCATAAATTCTATGATTTATGATAGAATCATAATTTGAATTCAAATTCAAATTAAGTAAATATCAAATTTAGTAATTCAAAATTAAGGGGCAGCCCGGGTGGCTCAGTGGTTTAGCGCCACCTTCAGCCCAGGGCATGATCCTAGAGACCCAGGATCGAGTCCCACATCAGGCTCCCTGCACGGAGCCTGTTTCTCCTTCTGCCTGCATCTCTGATTTTCTCTCTCTCCTATGTTCTCATGAATAAATAAATAAAATCCTAAAAAAAAAAAAAAAAAATTCAAAATTAAGTAAATTATCAGTCCCAAAGCATGAAACTCTGACATCATTGGTAGACTCAAGATGACTCCACCAAAGGCATGTGCTTTGTTTGGAACTGAGTCATCACGATCTTGAAATAAATTTTGAGTCTGAGGACATTACTAATTCTACATTTTAAAAGAGATTATACCTCTTGTTTTACAGCATTCTGCTGAGTTTTCATTCACCCACACGTATGTGAAGTAATAAAATAGTGTCACTTCAAACTCTTAAGCCTACAACCCACCTGTATCATTTGTTCTGCATAAATCTTTTAAGTGATATATTGATAGAGAAGTAGTACTGACAGTTTGGCCCCTTGGAATTACAGCGAGGGGACACTTCTATTGCTGGATTCTCCAGAGAGAGCTATAATGGGGTCATGACAGAGAACTGAGAACAGGGAGGTTTGTTTTATCAGACTCATGTTGGTTATCCATAATATTATGCCCTTCTCATCATACAACCTTTGGTTATATTAACACACATATTCTTAATTCTTCTGGTCATGACGCCTTTACAATTTTCCTACAGAGATTATTTTGCTGCTCTTCTCTTCTCAAAGTCCTTATTTTCTTAGTTGGTGGTAGGCCAGGATAATGTCCCACGGTGATACTTCATAGTTTATAATTTAAGCTTTTAATGTTAGAGCAGTATCTCTGTTTCTTTTGACTCACTGGTTATAGTAGTAAGAAATTTAAACCTGAATGTGAAGGGGGTGAATGCAAATTCTTCATCTAATTGTGTGAGCTATGCCTTGTTACTTATGGTAAGAAAACTATGATGTCTATGGCTGTGAAATTTCTATCTACTCTGTGATATTTGCTGCCATGCTCTGCTGTTGGGAAGTATTATCTTCTGTGCTCTTTGGTTACCCTGTAGTCTAAGTGCCTGACATTAAACTTTCTGTAGTATAAGTGCTTGACATTAAGTTTTTGATTGCTGAGGCATTCATTTCAAAAGACATCCTTCCTGAATAAACATACTGCAGCTGTGTGACACAGCTACTAACAAAACAACCAGATAAGGAATTAGACTACCCCTTCCCTCATGAAGTTCCCTCTTTCAGAAAGCCCTGGGTAACCTAGATAACTGACCATCTGAGTCAGTTATCTTCCTTATCACACCCTAATTCCCATTCTTATTCTTTAATCAATAGTGAGTGAACGCACAAAACCCTAGACACTCCATCCTTGGATCCTAATAAAGGCAGAGGCCCAGGTTCATGCCTTTCCCTCTTCCCCCTTCAAGCTCACTGTGTACCTCTCAGGTTTGCTGGGTATCCTCTAGGACATTTGAATAAGTCCTCTAGGACATCTGAATAAGAAATCTTGTTTCTCAAAGTCCCCTGATGGTTTTTGCTGAAGTGTGTCCTGCAATTGTAATAAGCAGTATAAGGGTTAGTCCAGCAACACTGGTCCCCATGCAGGAAATGTCTGTTGGGGCTCACCATGAGTAATAATGGCCAGGTGAGTATCTCAGATATTCAAAGCTGATAAGATCACTATCATTAAGCTGACAGTAGATTTTTTGTTGCCATGCTCTCCTGCTGGGAAGTAGTATCTTCACTTGTATCTAGTTGCTTTAAGTCAGTTAAATGCAAATAATCTTTTGTCTTTGTTAATACTACCTATTGCATCTTTGTTTTCTATTGTATTAATTTACATTTTTTGAAACAATCTCAAAATTACACAAAAAGTCCTAAGTGTCATACAAGCAACTATTTTCCTAAATTATTTGCTTGTAAATTGGGAACAAGATGTTCCAACACCCTCTGAATAAAGTGTTTCCTACTATAGGGATGTTCTCTTATACAGCTATAATACAACCATCAAAATCAGGAAATTAACACTGGTATTTTACTGGTATTTCTACTGCAGGCTCACCAGTGTCTAAATAATGTCCTTTATGGCAAAAGAGTCCAGTCAGAACCTTGTGTTGTATTTAGGTATCATGACCTTTTGGTCTCCTTCAAAATGAAACTCTTTCTTTAATTCTTCTAATTTTGAAGATTTCACCCCCCCCCCTTTTTTTTTAGAATATCCCTCAATTTGGGATTGTCTGCTGTTTTATAATTATATTCAGATTATGAGTAACAGAAGTGATACTGTCATACTATAATGTGGCACATAATTGACTTATACTAGTACTGGTGATATGTACTTTGACTAGCTGCCAGTCTTCTCCATAGTCAAGTCACTTATTTCTGCTCTGTAATTAATAAGCATGTTGTAGGCAGGTACTCTGAAACAACGTACAATCAATTCTCATTATTCATAGTAACTATGTTCTACAAAGTTGCTGTGAACGCTGAGTTAGTGAATATTAAAACATTGCTCCTAGTGGAAATACAGGGCTAGGTTCCTGTAAGCCTCTAGTCACAACATTTTAATTAACTGATAGCCTTGTTTCACATGTGTTTAAAAACACCCGATATATGTAATTGCTGATTCAACACTGAACTCCCAGGCAATAGGGCTATAACTCATGGCTGAATGAAGCTTATCTCACACATGTATTTTCTCTGTAAGGCACATCATAGCCTTCTTGCACTTACACTACACAACATTTCAGTACTATCCTTAAGGGCCATCTTAAATAGTGAAATCACCAACTGCACAAAAATGCAAAAAAACCCACATGGCATTCAACAGACTGTGAAAAGGATACACACACTATATTTATTACTTATTACATATTTACAATTATTTCTATATCTACCTATATATTAAAAACCATGAGTTCACACCAGTATCTCCTATTCTAAAACACCATGTGGTACATTCTAATTTTCTCCTTTTTCACACTTGCAATTTCCATTCCAGATAACACAAAAACAACTCCCATTATCCTTAATTACCTACTTTCTAGATCAGCCCTCTGCAAGAAACCAATCTTCTGTTGCTGTCCTCTTCTCTACACCGCCACAGCACTCCCTGAGATATGCTCCTTACCCTGCTCAGTTTTGACATCCAGTGCCAGACCAGTCCTCAGTGAGAAAGCACTTTTTACCACATTCGGGCTGCCAGAGACCACAGCACACTGCTGCCTGCTCCACGAGAACAGCCTACAAGCCCTGTGGCTACCTACTTCAGTGTGGATGGTGTCTCGCTGAACAACTTCTAAAGTCTTTTGAATTGAGTTGTTTCAGAAGGGTTGAAAAAGAAGTGGAAGGACCATGCAAACAGTTTTGGCAGCTGAGTTTTCCTCAGTATTTTAAAAAAGAGATCATATAGGCAATTTAAATCTTTAAATTAGAACAATAACTTATTAAAAAAATTTTTTTTAAATTTTTACTTATTTATGATAGTCACACAGAGAGAGGGAGAGAGAGAGAGAGAGAGAGGGGGGGGGGGCAGAGACACAGGCAGAGGGAGAAGCAGGCTCCATGCACCGGGAGCCCGACGTGGGATTCGATCCCGGGTCTCCAGGATCGCTCCCTGGGCCAAAGGCAGGCGCCAAACCGCTGCACCACCCAGGGATCCCTAAAAATTTTTTTTAAAAGATTTTATTTATTTATTTATTCATGAGAGACACACAGAGAGAGAGAGAGGCACAGACACAGGCAGAGGGAGAAGCAGGCTCCATGCAGGGAGGCTGACATGGGACTTGATCCCGGGCCTCCAGGATCATACCCTGGGCTGAAGGCAGCGCTAAACCGCTGAACCACCCGGGCTGCCCTAGACCAAGAATTTAAAAAAATTTAAGAAATCAATATGCTGTGGCAGAAGTATGGTGTAAACATCCTTCAACTTTTAAGCAAATCCATGATTTTATAATCTTGATAATTTTCCTTTAGTTGATCATTCTGCTTAATTTTCAGTGTTCATTATTTTATATTATCAGGCACACAATTTTTGTGTTTAGTGGAATAATATAGCAACTGATTGTACATGCATTTGCTAGTCATCTTTTCACCTTTTATTTATACTAGAATCCAGGTAGCTTTTGGCAAGGTGGTGGAAATATGCCTTCCTGACCAGCAAATACAGGAATGCCTTTGTCAGGATTATAGGTACACATGTAATTTTATGGCTCTTAAAATTTTTTGTCAATGTTATATATCTTGTAAAAAAAAAAAAAAAGGCATGAATGCAAATGAGATTTTAGTTTTTCTCTCCTTTAGGGAAAAAAAAGTTAAGATGATCTCCTTCACACCATCAGGAATCAGTTACTCTTTCTCCATATTTACATTAATATCTGTAAAGAATGATTATTGCTACTCTTTTTTTCTTCAGAGACTCTACCACAGGGATAACAGACACTTCTTCCTTCCGTACGCACTACCGTATCCAGACTGAAGTAGGGCTGGCAAAGAAATCCTGGAACCAACAACATGCTATCGTAACTCTGTCTCTTGGTGCATGAATCAATGGAGAGATGAATACATGAATAAATAAGATACTGGCAAAGTGGCTTGGACATGCTGTCCTTTCATTTTCATCCCTGTCTATGTGTAGACAGCATTCCAGGTCTCATTTTTAATTAAAAAAAAAAATCAAACTCCTCAATATTAAATTATACTGTTCTCATTAGAAATTAAACAGACAGACTCATCACTGATTTTTTTCTGGCCTAAGAGATATCATACTACCTCTGCACTCGGTACACTCGTGTCCACGGAGGCACAAGAGCAAGGATCCGAGCCACCAATTCAATCAGGTCGCTAGGAGAATAACTCTTATATCTTCCTGATTTCCACAGCTCATAAAGCCCAGTTCCACGAATCACCAGGGTAGGGTAGAGTTTCAAACCATCAGGACGAAAAGCAGGGTTCTCAAAAAACTCCTGTGAATGGAGAACAGAAAATTACCACTCCATTAGTTATATAGAGATTGATGAAGTTTCCATGGTCAAGTTTCAGTCTCGGGGCAACTTCTCTCATATATCTATCTAGTCTGTAGACTGCCTTTCCTTTCCAACAAGGGAGGGGATGCAGACAGAACAGCAACTCATTGTTTTTACAGGCTCACTGGAGCAAAATGTGTGTGTGCTGGGTTACAAAGCCCTTGTTAATCCAACCCCTGTCTACTGCTGCAATCTCCTCTCATGCCACCCTTACCACCCTGCCTTTCTGCTTCTGCAAAGGCAATTTCCTCTGTCTGGAAAGTACGTCAATCTTACTTTATCTAGCTAATTTCAAGGTCTCAACATGAATGCCAATTCTTCAGATAGGCATTCTTGACCTCGAATACAAGTTGCCTTGCTTAAAAAAGAAAAAAAATTCATATTGGGACACCTGGGTGGCTCAGTGGTTGAGTGTCTGCCTTCGGCTCAGGGCATGATCCTGGGATCGAATTCCACACCGTGCTCCTTGCAGGAAAACTGCTTACCCTTCTGCCTGTGTCTCTGCCTCTCTCTCTCTCTCCGTGTATCTCTCATGAATAAATAAAATCTTAAAAAAAATTCAAATTGAATTCTATATTACTGCTTTCTTAATATCACCATACTTTATTCAATGCCTGCCATTACCTTTAGACTGTATCCTCCTTTAATAATAGAATATACTTATTGTTTAAACTTTGGAAAAGTTGTGACAGACATCATCACTTGCCTGCAAAACCTAAAGTGTTTACTATACAGCCCTTAGCAGGAAGAGTATGTCAATCCCTGGATATGCCTATTTTGTCTTCAGGCCAACTGGCACCATTCCTAACCTCGGATACACACTATTTGTTATCTAGACACTGAGGAATACATCTAATTTATCTACTTTGACATAGTCATTTCCTGTACTGTATCATCCCAGCTGGCTTTATTTGGGATAAAGCAAGGAGACACCAGGCATTATCTTTCCCTGACTTTGCACTGTTCATTTGCTCTTAATTTAGCAGTATGTAATGGAGGAATGAAGGTGGACTCAGTTTCCTCTCAACTCACCCTGGCATAGTATCTATAGAGCCAACTGTACTATATCTTATGACTGTAACAATGCTTTTTATCTTGTGCTATATTCTTGAGAGCTTTCCATTGCTTAACCTGTTTTTCAAAGAAATGTTAACTACAGACTTTTCGATCTCATTGATTTCTGTCATATTCTTAAATGCTGTATTCTTTGTGCATCATTTGGTCTTAGGGATATTCTTCTGTAATTGTCTGTAATTTTCCCTATAACGTTTCTATGTTGAAGGTTCATCAGCCCTTTTTAAGTATTCTATAACCACCCAAAAGAACATGTATGCAAGTCATTCTGTACCTAGTTTGAATCCATATTGGAACATGAGATTTCAGAAAAGTAGTTCAAGGGCTTATATGATAAAGAAGATAGACGGGTTGATAAGAATGACAATATGAAACTGGTTCTGGATTTCTGATTAAACATGGAGAATTAAAGCATGTGTCTCCTTCCTTTTCCTCTGAAATCATAATTACATAACAGAGATGAACTTTTTAAAAAAGTATAAACTCAGAAGAACAAAAAGAACATCAGAGGATGGGGGTTGTGGGGGGAGGACAGGACCAGTTATGATAATAAATTTTTGGAAAACAGAAAATAGCTGAAGACTGGTAAATGACTTTGCAAGTAAATAAAAGTATAAACCAAGTACTTGCAAAAGGGGATATCAATGAAAGTCCAGCTCAGTCACACTAGAGTCTCAAAAAGGCTCATGCATTAAGTGGGCAGGATGGAAGAAATCACGAGATCAAAGTCTGTACATGGAGGGATTTATTCCTTATTCCTTTGCCCTTCTTACTGGCAGTCACCTGCCCATTTGTTCCCTGGAGAAACTACTGGATTCTGAGATTCCAAGTACAAAGGAAGGCCTAGGTGAGAATAAAGGCTGAAAACAGAGAGATTAAGTGAAAGCCAGCACACGGACTGGTGGATTCCTTGCCTTGCTCCCTGGGTACCAGCAGTCAATTTTCTGTGACCTACTCATACCAGCCACCCCCAAGCAGGAAGTTGGAGAGTTCATCTATGGATTAATCAAATGACCCTAAATAAGAGTTCAAGATACTGACATTTGAGAATTCCCTAAAGAAAAGGAGAGCTGGGCACATCTGGATGGCTCAGATGGTAAAGCATGTGACTCTTGATCTTGGAGTTATGAGTTTGAGCCCCATGTTGGGTGCAGAGTTTACTGAAAAATAGAATCTTGGGATGCCTGAGTGGCTTAGTGGTTGAGCGTCTGCCTTTGACTCATGGTGTCATCCTGGGGTCCTGGGATTGAGTCCCACATTTGAGTTCCCTGTGGGGAGCCTGCTTCTCCCTCTGCCTATGTCTCTGCCTTTCTTTTCTGTGTCTCTCATGAATAAATAAAGAAATCTTTAAAAAAAATAAAATCTTTAATAAGTAAATAAAACAAAACCTTAAAAAAAGAAAAGGAGAGCTTATTATATGAATACCCTGCAATGAGATATAATCAGCAGCTAGCCACCTAGAGCTTGCAATCTGTTCTTTCAGCTCCTTACTTTTATTTTTAAAATTTTATTTTTATTTATTTTTTTAAGAGGGGGAAAAGGGGTGGATGGGCAGAGGGAGAAGGAGCAAGAGAATCTTAAGCAGTCTTCATACCTGGCATGGAGCCTGACACGGGGCTCAATCTCACAACCCTGAGATCACGACCTGAGATGAAATCAAGAACTGGATGCTTAACTGACTTAAGCAAGCTACCCAGGCACCCCTGACCCCTTACTTTTAAAATATGACCATTTGGCTAAGGATCACCAGAAACTTGGAGGAAGCCTAGAACATAAAGGGCAGAACAAAACAAAAAGAAGGAAAAGGAACTTAGAGGAAAGAGGCATTGCATAAAGGGGAAAAAAAATTCTATAATTCCTTCAGAGAGAAGATATATTACATCCATTAGACAAGAAAGGATGTTAGAGAAAATCAAACAACCAGAAAGTAAGAAAGAACTCTTGAAAATCAAAGCTATAACAAAAATAAAAACATTTAACAGAAATGTTGAAAGATAAACATGAGAATAAAAGAAAGCATAAAAAAAAGAAAAATAGGTAAAAAAAATATATGAAAATATTTGATGAATCTAGGAGATCCAACATTTGCTTAATAGGAGTTTTAGAGAATATAGAAAAATGAAAGGGGAAAACTATCCAGTAGTACAAAGAAATTTCCTAGATGACAGATCCTTCAAAAACCTAGCACAATTAAACAACTCTTACCAAAATACAGCACTGTGAAATTTCACAACATATGGGATAAAGACAATTTCCTAAAATATTTCATAGTTAACAAAACAAGACACCAGGTTACATACATCATAGGATTAAAGAATACGGAATATAGAATTAGGAATAAAAACAAAACTGTGCTCCTTAGGAGCAGTGCTAAAAGCTACAAGGCAATGGTACAATGCCTTAAAAAATGGTTTTACAGAATTCTGTTAAGTGTGAAGGTGGAAAAGATTTGGAGCACACAAATGGCTTACTTTCCATGATGAATCTTTCCTTTGGAAACTGGTGGAAAGTGTGTTTTAGTAACGTCAAGGAATAAACAAATAAAAAGGGCCAATTTGGAACCCAGAAGGCAAAGAATCCAATACAGGAGACTGGTGAAGAGAAGCCCTCCAAGGAAGACAGTTGTGAACTGGGTACAAAGAACTGCCTAGCACAGTTTGGCATTGGAATACAGGGTATCAGGAGTCATGGCCGTATGCTGAAAAACAAACTGACATAGTATCTGATTAATTACGCCACAACAGAGAGGCCTTAACATTCAGTGAGTACCTCTGAAAGTTACAGGTGCACAGAGAACTAAGCAAGTAAAAAAAAGACAATTGTTGATTCCAGAAAAAACCCAAAAGGTTATTCAAGAAAAGAATACTAGTGTTATTACTTGGCTTTAGATCAGTAATAATTTATGTAAAAACTATAATGTAAACAGTGACTACTAATGTAACTAAAATAGTGATGTAACAATATTGGGAAAATGGGACCAAAGTATAAAAGAAAAACAATTAACTTTTCAACTATGGTAACAGTAAGACAAGAGAATCTATCTAAAACTGATCATCAAGAAAAAGCAATCCAAACATGGTAGTAAGAAATATAAAGGTAAATATCAGGAAAAAAACCCACAGCTACAATGGTTTAATGGAGGCAGAGGACTACTTCTGTGTTCTGATATGATCTCTTTAGGATTTACTGAATTTTCAAATAACATTTAATAGTGTTGAATTTATTATTCAACAACTTTTATATCATAAAGATAAAAAATTAATAAACATCATTTTGGTGCAATGTGAATGGAACATCAGAAGGGAACAGGACTTATGGTAGGGTGACTTTGTTGAGAAGCTGTTTAACTGTGTAGGTAAGCTGACGAAAGTATGAACTAAAGTTGTGGCAGTGGGAACCCAGAGGAGGGAGTAAATTGAAAACCTCCTGTAGAGTTAGATCCCAGGTACGAGGGGATAGTCACAGCAGCAAAGTACTGAGCACTCACTACATGCCAGGCATGTTTCTAAGTATGTTACATGTATTTTCTCAGCTAATCTTCATAATTGGTAGATACTATAATTAACCTCATTTTTGGGATGAGGAAACTGGGGAACAGAGCAGTCAAACGGTCTGTTACTAAGTAGTGGGAGCTAGTATCCAAACTAGGTGCTCTGGCTCCAGAGTCCAAATATTCTCAACTTGCTCCTGAAAAACTCTCAATTTCTGGCTAGGGAGAATATGTGGATGAAGAGGCCACCAAGGAAATATGAAAGGAAATAAAAGGGGAAAAGACTGCTGGGGAAAAGGATAAATATGTCCACAATGGATATATTAAGTTCTAACTACATGGAAGACATCTGGTGCTAGCTGCAGAGTATTAAGTAATTGGTCTTAGGAGCCTGAGGCTTAAGGCTAGAGAGAAAATGAGACTCAATGAAATGTTAAGTGGTCAAGTTAGAATTACAGAAGAAAGGCAAGCACATAGAAGAGTGCAAAAGACAGAACCTACATTTAAGTTGTGAGAACATAAAGAAGATAGAGCCAAACAAAACAAAACAAAACAAAACAAGAGTCCTGGAGGTAAGAGCAGAGCCAGGAGACAGTAGAGTCACAAAAGCCAGGGAGGTGAGAATCCTAAAATGCAAACAGTCTCTAACAACAACAAATGCTAAGACTGAATAACATGACAGCAGAGAAATATCCTTTCCATCTGGAGATTAGAAAGCATCTTACAATATTTGAGGGAAGAGTTTCAATGGGATGTGGGAACTAAAACTGCAGTGGGTTTGAGGAATGAAGGCAAGGAGGGAGCAGAAACACTGGAGAGTTTGTAAAACAGTCTGGGTGCACTCAAGGAAAAGGAAAGGAAGGTATTACTGTCTTTTGTTGCAGGTCTTCTGGTACAATTTGACTTTTAACATTATGCATGTATCCCTTTACTACAAATAAAAAGTAACTAAAAACAGAATGAGGTTTAAAGTTTTGTTAACATCCAACTTGACTTATATTTCAACATCATTCAGGTCATGCAGTCACTCATGGTCAAACAGACTTCCCTTCACCTAAAAAAGTTACCACAGAAAGGGAAGCCATGGAAAGGGTGCTCATGTTACAGCTTGGGTTCTACCTGAGACTCACCACAGACTTGAACAGTTGCTTAATCTCATCAGGCTTGCTTCCTCAACTGAGGAGACTATAACAGGTGGTCTTTTCTGATAGAATACTACTATGACCTGTATCCTATGCCACTATCTTCAGTAATAAACCTTTACATTAAAAACAAGTAACAACAAATACCACCAGCCATCCCTGCCAAACAGTAACTTAATCAGATTGGCTCAGTGTAAAAAAAAAAAAAAAAAAAAAAAGGGAACTTGTGTCATGTTAATGGACTTTGAAAGAGAAACAGATACTTTTCAAGCATTTTCAGCAATCTTAGCTTGTATATTCAAGAACAGTCTAATTTTTAAAGGAATAAGCCACCAAAACAACTAAATGTTATTTTGAGTAATAAGTCCTATCTGAGAATAGGTAGAAAGGGTGAAGTCAATACTTTTAGGATAAATTCCTAAATTTCCACCACAAGGACTTTCAGCTTTATAAGGACAAAGAAAATTTCATTTCCGAGTTCCTGGAAAATATAAGCAAATGCTATTTATCACACACAGCTACAAGCTCTGCATCTACCACTAGGGAAGAGTGTGAATTTGTCATGAACAGATGCAAATAAACAGATACTAAGAGTAGTGACCCAGAGTTGTCCTAAACAACAAAGTGTGAGGTCTAAGCCAATTTATAATTAGTGTTGTGCCCAAGACTGCAAATCCGAGAAACCACCAAGGAGCCGACACCCATGCAAGCACATGAGGGTTTATTAACAAGCTCGAGCTTGGGTCCAAGTATACCCGACACAGAGGAGCAGGGACTTGGACCCCGAGGCTAAGAGGTGTAGCAGTTTTATAGGGGCCAGTGGCCCATGAGATTGTAACTTACACAGAAAGTTGCACAGTCATGTCGGTCCACACGCAGGTGGCCAACTGAATTACAATTTGCCCTACAGGGACCTTTTGAACTAGCCTATCTGGTCAGAATCGATGCACAGGTTTGGTGGGCAAAAGGCGGGGTTTACATTTTTATAAGCCAGTTTCTGGTAAGGGTGTGCTCAGTAGCTTGACTAGGATGGGGGAGCGCCTTAAGCAATTGGGGGTTATACATGAGATGGCGGGTGTAGCACAAAATGGAGTTAGTCCTGCTCTGCTTGTCCAGGGGTAGGGGATTTTTGTTAAATTCCTTGGGTCCCACAATTAGCACACTATAGGCATACAACCCAAGATATGGCTGTGACATCTCAGCAGGCTGGGTAGTAGCTTTATGGATCTGTGCCAGGCAAGGCCATCCCACCCTCTACAGAAATAACATTTGGTATATTTCTGTAATTATATGAGCAGACCCCCAATTTAGCAACCCTTCCTATGGAACAAAACACATTAATTTAGGAAAATATATCTGTGGGTTTCTAATGATGGGACAATGAAATAAAGTGGGGAAAAAGTTTTTAAAGTATAAAAGAGGGGTGCCTGAGTGGCTCAGTAAGTTAAGCATCTGTCTTTGGCTCAGGTCATGATCTCAGGGTCTTGGGATCGAGCCCATTGGGCTCCCTGCTCAGTGAGGAGTCTGCTCCCTTTCCCTTTGCTAGTCTACACCTACCCACTCATGTGCTATCAAATAAAAATCTTTAAAAAAGTATAAAATAGGGATCCCTGGGTGGCGCAGCGGTTTAGCGCCTGCCTTTGGCCCAGGGCGCGATCCTGGAGACCCGGGATCGAATCCCACGTCGGGCTGCTGGTGCATGGAGCCTGTTTCTCCTTCTGCCTGTGTCTCTGCCTCTCTCTCTCTCTCTCTCTCTGTGACTATCATAAATAAATAAAAAAATTGAAAAAAAAAAAAAGTATAAAATATATTGCTTACTAATTCAGGAAAGGTTGTGAATTTCAAATAGGTCCAAATAAGACTTCCTAAACAAAAACTAGTTTTAAAAGTTTTTGTGTGAACTTTTATTAGAATGTATCTTAGATACAGAAAAGTATACAAACCCTAAGTGTACATCTTGATAGATTTTTTACATGTCATGTAACTAGCACCCAACACTCAGATTCAGAAAAAGAATATCAAAACGTTAGAAGTTCACCTCCTGCCTGTTTCCAGTTACAACTCCACCCAAATTTTTTGACATAATATTAACAGAATTGTATGTGTAGTCTTTTGGATCTAGTTTCCTTCACTCAATTTTATATTAAAAAGAATCAGTCATGAGGATGCATAAGGTTGTAATAAATTTATTATTATTTCTAGTATTTCACTGTATGATTCCTCAATTTATTCATGCATTCTGTTGTTAATGGATACTTGTTGCCACTCTGATGATATTACTAACAGTAGTAAATTGTGACTGTGACTTTTGGTCACAAATGTATGTACACAAATACTGGTAGGTGTTTCTGTTGAAATTGAGTACAATTGCTAGGTCATGGGATATGCATATATATTCATCCTTAGTAGATAATGCCAAACATGACATACCAATGCAGTAAATGAGGAATTCTAGTTGCTCCATACTCTTAGCAACACTTGATTTTGTCTTTTTTCATTTTAGCTATTCTTACCTTTTCTGGTGAGTATATGGTAGGAATATATTGTAGTTCTAAATTTCATTTCTTTGAAGATTAATGACTTTGAGAACTTTTAAATATGTTTACTGGCTGTTTAAATAGCCTATTTGTGAAGTGCTTGTTCACGTGTTTTTGTCCATTCTACCGGGCTGTCTGCTTTTTTCTTATTGACTTGTAGAAATTCTTTATTTTAACACTATTTAATTCTGTAGAGAATTTTGCTCTAGAGAGAAATGTTAGCTTTGTCACTCATTTATTTGCTGAGACGCAGTCAGAAAAGGCATACGGTCTGTTCATATTCCCTTTGAGTTTTTCTGAGATTTCAAACAAGAAGATAGATCTGTTTACACAAAGGGTTGTCTTTGCATTATCATCACTGAACTATTCTTTATTTTGAAGACACTAAGGAAAATGAATGGAAAGACTCAGTTATTTGCTATTACTTGAAATATGCCATATATTTTTCTAAGGATATTTAAAGTTATGAATACTGGCTATATCTCTGGTCCACCTAGGAGCTGGGCTAAAGAAAAGTGTTTCAGGGGCCTTTCAGGAGTCTAAGTACTTGGCTATTAACTACTGAGGAGAGGCTATTAGACTCAAAAATCTTTACACAGAGAACACAGGAGAATTAGTAACAGGGACATTTATGAATTAGCACTATTTTATAAATTGGCCTTCAGTTGTAATTCATTGGCTTAAAAATTGTAAAAATAAGCTTTTTAAAAGGAAAGAATTATTAAATATGTTTACAAATAAGACAATGTGAATTCTAAATAGAGTAAAATAAAGTATTTTTACGAAGAAAATAACTTGATAAATTGATAAATTTATTTGAAAATAAACTTGATAAATAAATGAAAATAACTTGATAAATTTCATCCTCTTCTTTAAACAAATATCCCAAAGGTACTTTTTTTAGTTGAGAATCTGAAGGTGAAAGAGTTCTGGTCAATCTCATTTTCTAAGACAACAGGAACACAGATCAAGCAAACATGTGATAGAGTAACAAAAACAAAAACAAAAAAAACAAAAAAACCCAAAAAACAAAGACCAAAACCAACCAACCCAGAGTTAGATATTAGAATTCAAAGAACAGAAAACTCAAATATTTTCTTTCACTATTTAATGAAATAAAATCTCTCCTTGAAGAGAAAGGCAGCTCTAAATTCAGAAACATCTGAAGAAATCATAAATAAATGGGATGGATTTGACAACAGATATAAAAATGAAAGGCCCAAGGTGAATTGTGCAAACATATTTGTAACAACTATTAAAAAAAATGAATCCACAATGTCCTTACCTAAGAAAGTTCGTCTAAATTAACATTAAAAATATTCATATCCAATTGAATGATTGGTCAGAGAACAAAAACACACAACTCCAAGAAAATGAAAGAATTATTACATGCAAATCTGAAAAATATATTACTAGAATTACAAAATACAAGTTGAAATGGCACTTTTATCCACTAAATTAGCAAAACCAAACATTATATCTGTGTGTGTGTGTGTGTGTGTGTGTGTGTGTGTGTGTGTATAAATACATAAACAGGAAAGAATTATTTGGGGAAAAAGATAACCCTGCTAAAATGACTAAAATGTTACAACCCTCTGAAAAACAACTAAGTAATATGGTGAGATATAGCTTTATCTGATAATTCTACTTCAGGGAATTTATCCTAAAGAAATAATCCTAAATATTACAAAAAGTTATAGGCATAAAATTGTTTACCTGCAGGGCTATTTACAATATAAAAAACTGGCAATACCTTCAATTTGAAAAAACTTGGAAGGAGTTAAGCAAAGTATGGCATATTTATTCAGTGGAAATTAAGTACACATTTAAATATGTTAACATGTTAACAGAGACCATCCTATATATATTTCACAGATAAATGTTTATATAATGTTAAGTGAAAAGGCCATTAAAATAATTACTTACCATATACGTAAGTCTAAGTGTGTCTGTGTGTATATATGTATAAACCACCTCATCCCTCCAAAAAGCCTAAGCATAAAAAAAATCCTAGAAGGAAGTATATTAAAATGTCAGAGTTTTATTTGGTGCTGGGGCTGTGAATGACTTTTCTTTCACTATAGTGTTTCTAGTATTCTATAATGAGGACATATTGCTTTAATCATGGGGGAAAATTAGCAGTAAATAATCAAAAAGAGCAGAGAGGGTAGGGTAGCATGCAGAGGCACTCTAAAGTCCTTGGTTTTAAGGCAACACTTACTGTAAACTGTTCAATATCTCTCTCTAGTCCCACATTTGGCAGATCAGGCATCATATGAGCCACGACTTTGAAACCAGAATCCTTGGCCAAGTGGAATGACTCACATACTGCCTTCACAGTGTGGCCCCTAAGGAAAGAAAATTCACTACCTGTTATATAAATAAATGAGCAAGAAGGTTAACACAAGGAACAGAGGGAAAACAATCTCTGAGATGTGTAATAGTAGTTTTATAATGAAGAATAATATGGTTAGGGAATAAAAATCTCAGAAAATCATTTTTATATCTCTAGCTCTGAGAAGGCCTGGAAATAAATCATTTCATTGCTGAGATACTTCTCAGAAATTCCCCATGTACCTACTCAAGGTTCTGACTGTAAACGATTGGGTTAACCAGAGTTAATGTACACTAAAATTATTTGGTTTAGCATCATCAGCCGAAGTAAGCCTACTAATGTAAATATTTAAGTTAAAAAACAAAAATAGTGAGCTCAAAAACAAAAATAGTGAGCTCAAAACCAAGTAGAAGCAGCCTCTTGTTATGCTCTTTCATTTAAAAATCTTTTGAAATTATCTGGAGAGAGAGAGAGAGAGAGAGAGAGAGAGAGAGAGATGAAGAATGACACCTACATACAAAACAGATTGCACTCTGGTCGTCTCTAAGGTCATTAAAAAAGTGAGAAGAGTGGATTTTAGTGACAAGGCATAATCATTTGGGGCCAGCTGGGTAAATCATCTTAACATTCTAGTACCACATTCAAGTACAAGCAAGCCCTAGTAACAGTTTGGAGCTACTAAAAACTGAAGCCCTATGTTAATCCTTTCACCTCTAGGCCATTCTTATTCAACACACACACACACACACACACACACACACACACACACATCCTAGAAACATGGATTCCATCCCACTCTGGATGTTCCCATCTATTTCCATTAACCCATTTCCAATTTCTTTTTGCTAATCACTTCCCAATTTATATGAGAGCACATGTAGTTACTCAGTTTATATTTAAATTAATTAAAATGAAAAATCCATTCCCTCAGCTGTGCTATCATATTGGACAGTGCAGGTATAGAACCCTTCAATCATCACAGAATGTTCTTTTGGACATCTCTGCTCTAAAGCAAACCTTCAATGGTTGTTTCACAAGTATCTAGAACTCAGTACATCCAAAACCAAAACTCACTTTCCCTCTAAGCTTCCCCTACTTCCAGTCATCAAACACTGTCATTCACTTCTTTTCAAGATATCCTTTCTTATTTAAATTAGTGCAAATTATCCTTCCAAAGATATCTAAAATGCAGATATGCTCCTATCACAACTTAGCTCACAGCCTGTCCTCAGATTAAAGCCCAAACTCCCTGAGCATCATTTGGCCATCATGACTTATCTTTATAGCCTTACCTCTCACCACTCTCCTACCTCATGCTCTACACTCTAACCAAGGTAACCTACTCTGAATCCCCTCAATATGCCATGTGCTCCCATCCTCAGGAGTTTGCTTATATGCTTCTTTCTGCCCGAAATAATCTTTCTCTTCCCCATGTGAAGCATATTCTTCCTGTAAGTCTCAGGTCTGATGTCATTCTTTTCATTTCAGAAAGCTTTCCTATCTTAAAGAGACTCTTCCCATCTCCATGGGTACAACCCTTGATCACTGCAGCAGGCCAACCAATGTTTCCAGTTCAGGACTCCCCCTACAAGAGTGCATTCTAAGGTTAATCTTTCTTAAGCCTGGTATCTGTGCAATCCTCTGTGCTCAAATGTATCCAACAGACTGCTAGTACCTAAAGGAAAGACTCCTCCCTCCTTAGCTTGGCATTCTTCTGATGGTTTCTAAGATGCTGACCAATGAATGCTTCCCTAGTTCTCTTTTACTCCCTTCTCTTACTACAGCCCCCCAAAATCTCTGCCCCTTCTGGTAAAATAGCTTTTAAAGTCCAATTGAACACATACCAACTCTCTGAAGCCTGCCTTTATATCCACAAGCAATGAACTCTGCTGCCTCATAAACACTTGAAATCTTGTTTTTTTTTTCTAACTTACCAATTAATCATAAAGTTCCTCATACAGCTACTCTTTCATGTGTGTCTTTTCTCCTCAACTCAGTGATCTATTTCTAGAGTTCTACAAGGGAACTTCATATGGCTCTATCAACCCTTATTTCTATCCTTTCTTACGCTCCCAAATTTCTCAAAGTTTATACCCATTGCTCACCAACCACTATCTTACTCTGCTAATTGGCATCTGCTTCACAAAGACCAATCTTTTAAATATCCTAATTTCTTTCGGTTCAAACTCTTCTTGCCTTCTTTCCTGCTTTAGATGACCGAGTTTGAGCCCTGCTTTCTGTTTTCCACATGGGAAAGGCTGTTTATGACAAAAACAGGAAGGGACAAGAGCATGTTTACAGGCTACTGGAAAAGAACCAGGAGAGAAAAGACTGGAAGTAAGGAAGGGAAAAAGAAATCAAGAGCAGAGATAGAAGGATGACTCTGAAAAGAATACCTATGTCTCTTTCTTTAAGATTGATAGGAAAGAGGAGAGGATGAGTATGAACATAGATATAATCCACGGGAATAGAAGGAGGCTTGTGTGAAATCATTTGCCCCCATCTTACCTATTGGTGTCTCTGGCCACATCTTCATAGACACTCTGTACCCCTATCTCCAGCCTTGTGCAGCCATAGGTCAACATGTCACTTAAATGTCGCTTCATACAATAATCTGGTCTGGTCTCGATAGTAATTCCGATACACTTTGTGAGGCTTCTCTCAGAATACCTGCAGAACAAATCTAAAAGTGAAATCTAAAACTTGCCACAGCTTTAGGACATCTGCTCCCATTTAAAGGACTGTCTTCTCTAAATCCTTCCAGTATAAGATAGTGGTAAAGAGTGTGGCCTCTGGGGCCAGGCTGTCTGAATTCAAATTCTGGGTTGGCTACTTTCTAACTATGCAAATAGGAATGTTATTAATCTCTCGGTGCTTCGGTTTCATTATCTGCAAAATGAGGCTAACAGGAGCCATACCTCACAGGACTGACATGAGTGAACTGGCACACAGTACTGTTACCATTATCATTATCATTCTCCTCCTCCTGCAGTACGGTGCAACCATAATTTCCCTGAAAGCAGTGATTTCAACTGTGGAAACCCTGACAACCACTTTTCATATACATGAAAACTATCTGCTTTATTTCCCACTCCATATTTTATGTCATGTTAAATAAGAGAAAAAAAAAGGGGGGAGGAAGATATGTATAATGATCATAGGAATAACTTAAATAAAATGTCTCTATATACACACAAGTCATTCTGACAAGCCTATTAATCTTAGCAATGCTTTATTAAATTAGGCATTGGTTTTCTCTTTCACTAATACCAGGTATCAAAGTAGTAAGTAACACTTTAGGTTCAAGCTGCTTGAATTAATGGTTTTACTGCTGGCCAAAAATCCAGAGAAGCAAAAATGACTTGCTAAGGGGGCTGCTGATGTGAGGGGACAGGAACTAATATTTACAGAGGCTACTGTGCCAAGTGTTATGCTATACACTCTGTATAAACAGAATGCTTTATCAGCTCTATGATGTATGTCTTATTTCCATTTCACAGATGAAGAAACTGAGTTCTAAAGAGATGAAACAGCTTGTCCAAGAACACAAGAGCTCGTAATATCCAAGTCAGGATTTGAAATTGGGTCCACTTGACTTCCAAACCCTTGCCTTGTTCCAAATTTCACTTCATCACACTGCTTAGACAATTCAGCAAGGGGCATCAGATTTCTCTTTTCAACTTCTCTAACCCTTCTACAACTTTCCCAATTCCTTGGGTGGGTGGGTGGGGGAACACTTATTTTCTTTTTTGCTGTTTAATTTCCTTCCTTTCAAAGAATTTCATAGTAATTTCTTAAAGTATAAAAATCATAAGATTTCCACAATTTTATAACTACTCCTTTAGGTTCACTTCTTCATTAACTGTCAATAAAAACTGACTTATTCATAACAGTTATTAACAAGGTTAAGAGTCAATGAACTGGAGGACTGATTCTGAAATCTTTGATTCTCAACATTCAAACTCTTTTGTACTGTTTAGTACTGTAATAAGGTTTTATACAAGATTACCAGAAGCAACAGGACTAAAAATTAAATAAATGGTCCAAAGTTACTAAAAAGTGAATTTTAAGTAGGAAAAAGGGCTCAGATTTTATCAAATCCTGCCTAAGAAAGGATACTAAATTATTAGGCTTCTTTGAAACAACCAAATCAGAAACTCCCATGCCTCTTGAATATGTGGGAATCGAGAACTGCAGTAATGGAAGTACATAATGCCATGGATAAACATAATTTCCTTTGAATATCAATTATTGTGTTTGGGGAAAATCATATTTAAAAAATTACACTACTCCTATATTATGGAGAAAGTAAATCACATGAAGATTGATTAAAACAAAAGTAGGAAACTCTAAAACTACTGCATTTAAGAAGGCAAATAAAGCATTCCAAAATTGTATCACAAACCTCCCTATTAACTAATAGTTTTATAGAGCCTCCAATATTTCTTAAAAGGGAACTCAGCAGCACAATAGTACCTTGCATCACTGGGGAAAAAATAGAGGATGGGCAACTAACTGTACAATTGGGAATCTGTCGAGAGGAAAGAGAAAATCACCAGCTAACCTTTCTATTGCCCAGATCACGAAAAGCATAGACAAAGAGAGGAAGCTGCTGCAAGGATTATACGGTCTCTTCCTAAATAGATGGAATATAGTATGACAGAGACAAACTTTATTCTCAAGCAATAATTTAACTCCATTTTCAAAAATGTCTTTCTTCTGGAAGTAAATGTCATTACTTTTGCAGAAGAAATGGAGAAATAAAAAAAAAATAAAGTTTTTAAAAGCAAACAATTTTATATTTACAAAAAGCTTTTACCACTATCTTCTTTTCAGAATTGTAGTATCATTTGAAAAGCAATTAAGCAGAAACTCTTAATATGAAAGACAAAACCAATGGGGTATTTTCCTAAAGAACAGAGTATATGGCCATCTTTCCTATAGGATCACTGTGTCTTTATTAGGAATTCTGTTAATGCTACATTTTGTCCTACCATCACTGAGCCTGTATCTTAATTTAACTGAGGTGTAAGGATATTAATGATTGTTCTTTAATATGCAAATATTTGCATAAAGGCTGTCAACTAGTCTAAGTAAAATACGACTTTTGGGTGAAGGTGCCTGCTATTACCATCCATATCATTTAGGTAGCCATCTTATAGTATTACTCTTCTTTAATACCTACTTCAACTGCCATCCCTTCTGGGGGGCCACAGAATTCTTAAATTCTTGGGCACCTAGGAATGTGTCAAACATTTTCCAGCCTCTATCTCTTTTCTAAGAGACAAAGTTAGGATGTACCCAGGTCTTTTGATTCCAATTCCACTGCTCTTTTTGTGATATTACAGACATCTTAAATAAATCTGGACCCCCCAATTGTGAGGCTATGTTAAACATACACTTTTTTGAATGCTGCGGTGGGTATTCCAACCATAAAAGATGCTAATATGCTCTGCAAAGCCAAATATAACTGAAGCCAATAACTTATGCTGACATCATTTTTTTTTAAAGATTTACTTATCAGTTCATGAGAGACACAGAGAGAGACAGGCAGACACAGAGGGAGAAGCAGGCTCCTCGTAGGGAGCCCCATGTGGGACTTGATCCCAGATCCCAGCCTTGGATCATGCCCTGAGCCGAAGGCAGATGCTCAACCACTAAGCCACCCAGGCATCCCTGACAGCATTTTTTCTATGAGGTTGGAGGGTGTGGGTGGGGTGGGACAATACAGAAAATACAGCATTTGAAAATACAGAAAAACTAAATGCTACCCAACCTTCAAAACATAGCTTAAATACATTTCTCCTCCCATGACATCTTCTCAGAGCCTCTCATAACTTTGTGCTCCCATTCCCAGAGCACCTTGCCCATAAAATTGTTATTTGTGGATGTTTGTGCATCTAGACAGGAGGCTCCTCGAAGGCAGTAGGATCGAATACATTTAGAGATAACTGCTCAAGGGCTTCAGAACTAAAACCTCTTCTTCAATGTAGAAAAATATAAATATGAAGAATGAATAAATAAATCAGGCATAACTGAAGTTACAAGTCTCTCTTTACTCCCAGACAACCTCTAGATAATTCCACTGGTTATTTTTCCTCTTACAAAGAGTCAACCCTAGAAGGTGCTTTGCACTAGACCAAGTATTCAATAGGAAGGATAATACAATAGTTCTTGCCCCAGAGATGCTTAACAATCTAGCTGCAAGTAAAAGACACACAGGTAATACCAAGAACCACTTAAGAACAAGGAATCAGAAGCGGCAGAAACATAAACATATATTATTTCTTTATTCTATTTATAGAAGGAAAAAAGTAAACTATAAAAATGGTATCTATCATGACTTACTAACTCCTTGCCTGAGGCATCTCAACAAAGAGGACACTGAAGGAAGACAGCAAACCACTGTCAAAGTCTCTCTATTATGTTCTGGAAACTGTTTACATGATTCACTCCAGGGAGGCTATGGCATCACAGAACACTTTCCATTGCTATCAATTTGTTGCAGTCCTCTTTTAAAACCTCTGTCATTAATAAAGTTGGATGTGTTTTAGTCTAGTCCTGCATGAAATCTCACTAGAGCTCTAGGCCTAAATCCCCGAAAACCTTACCGAACCTTTCTACATGGACCTCAGCCTGCTCAAATCAATTACAAAGTAAACAAAAATGGTACATAGATTAAATGTTAATTTTCATTAGTCATAACATAAAACTCCCTTCTGAATCTACAATCTCAAAATCAGGAAGCAGAATTTACAAAATCCCTGGACAGCCAAATATTGGTTTCAATTGCCAAATAACATCTGGGGTTATTGGTGCAATTCCTCAGTAGTAGCACAACACAAATTCTTTTTTTGCTAAAATCATATCTGTAAAGTATCTCAATAAAATTTCATTCTCTGTACAATGCTGTGCTGTGATATTCTAGACTTAAGAATGACCTAGATGGGCGTTTAATGATTTAGAAATAACACATTTCCCCCCCTTTCCCCTTTATTTTTTGATACAGTGGTCAGGTCTCCTTCTTGGATATTGGTTGTTATGTCAAGGGAGTCTATAAATAAAAGGATCTGCCCAAAATAAACCAAGGAAACAGAAAAAAATGGAATTTGAATTTTTAAATAAGTACAACCTATGAAAAACTAACCTTGTGACCTTTTGGTTTAGAGACTAATCAGGGACCCTTGCTCCCTATCATGCTAGTTGACAAGGTGTAAGATATATGTAGGAAATAGTACCCATTACATTTTGGGTTTTGATTCTTTAAACATCTGACAAGAATGCTATCAGACAGCTAAAGAACCAACAGCAATGCATTAATTGAAAAGGAAAAAAAAATTACAATTATTACACATTATTTTAACATTATATTCACATTCAAATTTAAGGGATTATATACATAAATGCATTATAGAAAAGTTGTCATTGTCAGAAAGTGACTGGTAGATGAAAAATAACTTGCAAATACATCTTCTACATAAACATTCTTATTCCAATAGAAATCGTCAAACTACAGAATGTTAGAGAAAGAAGTAATTTTAGAGATAATCTGGTCCAATCTTCTCATTTTTATAAATGAGGACACTAAAGCACAGAAGACATAAGTGACTTAAACCAGGTAATAGTGTAAGATAATCACAGACATAAACGTGGAACCTAACTCTCCTGATTCTTCATGCACAGTTCTTTCCACTGGTTCATTTAAAAACATTTACTATAAATAAATAAATAAATAAATAAATAAATAAATAAATAAATAAATAAAAAATAAAATAAAATAAAATAAAATAAAAACATTTACTTAGTACTCTCTATCCTTAAGGCATTATGCTAGATATAAGGGATCTCTCTTAAAAAGACATTCCCTACTAAAGGAAATAGGAAAAAATGCATTATGCAGAATTAGACAATAACATTAGTCACAAAAACTATTATTTTTGGCTACTGAAAACCAAACTGAAGGGATGATTAAACTGGTAGATGCAAATCTAATTGTATCAATGATTACATTAAATGATAACTGACTAAACCCTCCAACTGAAAGTCAGACAACACCAAAATGAATAAAAACTCAAGACTCCACTATTATAGACTGCTGGCTACAAGAAATCCACTCTCAATATAGAGGCAATATGTGTGGAAAGCAAATGGATGGACAAACTAATACATAGGGCAAACAGTAAGCACATGAAGACTGTAATAAATTTACATCAATTAGAAGAGACTTCAAGACCAGGGATAAACCATATTTCATAATGATAAAAAGCTCATACATCAGGAAAACACAGAAATCATAAATGTATATGCACCTAATAACAGATTCTCAAAATAAATGAAAAATTAATACAACCGAAGGGAGAAATAACAGAAAAAAAACCCAATACTGATCACCTTAATTTAACTAATATTTATAGAATACTACATCTAACAACCGTAGAATACACATTCTTTCTTTCACCAAGAGAGACCATGTGAACTGTGGTCACAAAATAAATCTCAATTAAAAAAAAAATGTTAAAAACCTGGAATCCTGGGTGGCTGTTAGTTAAGTGTCTGACTCTTGATTTTGGCTCAGGTCACTATCTTGGGGATGTGAGACTGGGCATAGTATCAGGCTCCTTGGATACTTTCTCTCTTCTCCCTCTACTCTTCCTCCCCTCTCGCGCATGCGCTTGCACTCTCTCAAATACATAAATAAAAATCTTAAAAAAAAAGAAAACCCAAACCCACAAAAAAAACAAGAAACTGAAATTATATAGAATAGGCTCTCTCTGACCAAAATGGTATTAAATTAGAAACTGACAACAATGAAGTATCAAGAAAAACTCAATGTTTTTAGAAACTTGGAAATTAACCCATTTCTATATAATCCATGGGTCAAAATATAAAGGATTTAAAAAATATTTTAAATGGAATAATACTTAAAATACAACATATCAAAGTTTGTGGGGTTCTGCCAAAGCAGTGCTTACAGGAAAACTTAAAGGTTTAAATACATCAGAAAAGAATGAAGGTCTATATTGATGGCCAAGCCTCTTTACCTTACAAAGTCATAGAAAAAGGGCCATAAAGTAAACCCAAAGAAAGAACCATAAAGTAAACAACAACAAAATAGAAAAGCAGAAATCAATGAAGTAGAGGACATAAAGTCAAAAGTCAATTCTTTGAAAAGAACAACACAGTTGATAAACCCCTTACTAGACTAATCAAGAAAAAGAGAGAACACAGATTATCAGTATCAAGATTGAAAGACGGATGATCACTAAGATCCTACAGACATTAAAAGCATAATAAGGGAATATTATAAACAACTTAATACCAAAAAGCTTGACAACTTGGATGAAGTAGATAAATTCCTTGAAAAATAAACTTGGCAAAATGGATAGATGAAACAAAATCTGAGTATCCCTTTATCTAGTAAAGAAAATGAATTAATCATCTAAAACCGTTCCATAAAGAAAACTCCAGCCTTGGACAATATTACTGTGAGTTCTAGCAAACACTAATGGAAGAAAAAACATTCATTTTATATGAACTTTCAGAAAATAGAAGAGGGAACACTTTCTAATGTTTTTTTTATGGGGCTGGTATAAAAACACTAATACCAAAACCTAACAAAGAAATTACAAAAAGGGAAATTCCAGACCACCATCTCCCACGAACATATACACAAAATCCTTTCCAAAGTATTAGAAAAATGATATATCAGAAGAAAACACATTATGACCAAATAGAGTTTATACTAGGAATGCAGTTAAATATTAAAAAAAAAATCAAAGTAATCTACCTGATAAAACTAAAGAAGGAAAATTATGTGGTCATCAGAATACAGAGAAATCATTAAAAACAAATTAATGATAAAATATCTTAGCAAATTTCTTCAACCTAATAGAGGTATCTATAAAAAAACCTCTCAAGTAATACTGCAGTTAATACTGAAATACTGAATGTCTCCCTTGTGTTACTGGGAGTAAGATAAATAAGCTCACTCTCACCACTTCTATTTACCACTGTACTAATGTCCTAGCCATGACAATAAGGCAAGAAAAAGAAAAGCATGTAAATCCAAAAAGAAAAATTAAAGCTCACTATATTTGCAAATTAAATGATTATGAAGAAAATTCTAGCAGACTTACAAAAATAACTTTTAGAACTAGTAGTGTATTTAGTAAAGTAATATGATACAAGGTTAATATACAAAAATCAATTGTATATCTAAACACTATCTGTAAATAATTTGAAAATGAAATTTTGAAGAAGTTCAATTTCTGTAGCATCTACAAACACAAAAAATATTTTGGAATAAATTTAAAAAGGCTAACAAGATCTCTACAATGGAGATTTCTAAAAGAAACTAAAGAAGACCTAAGTAAATGAAGAGACAGACTATAATCATAGATCAGAAGACTCAATATTATTGTCAATTTTCTCCAAATTGTTCTATAGTTTTAACACAATCCTATCACACTTTTTTTTTAAATCCTATCACACTTTTTAATAGAAATTGACAGGCTGATTCTAAATATTAACATAGAAATGAAAAGGTACTAGAATATCCAAGACAATCTTGAAAAACAATGACAAAGATGACTCACACTACTTGACTTCAAGATATACTATAAAGCTACAATAATTAAGAGAGTGTGTTACTGGCATAAAAATCGAAAAATAGCTCGGGATGCCTGGGTGGCTCAGTGGTTGAATGTCCGTCCACCTTCAGCTCACGTCGTGATCCCAGGGTCCTAGAATCAAGTCCCACACCAGGGAGCACGATTCTTCCTCTATGTCTCTGCCTCTCTCTCTCTGTCTTTCATGAATAAATAAAATCTTAAAAAAAAAAAAAAAGGAATTGAAAAATAGATTAATGGAACAGAAGAAAGCCCAGTTCCACATGTATAGTCAATCAATTTTTGACAAAGCTTCCAATATAATCTAAATGGGAAAAGAAAGTTTTTAAACAAGTACTGTTGAAACAATTAGATGCCTACCTACATGGGAAAAAAGAAACCTCAACTCCTACCTCACACTACATATAAAACTTAATTCAAGATGGATATAAGCCCGGAGCACCTGGGTGGCTCAGTGGTTGAATGTCTGCCTTAGGCTCAGGGCATGATCCCAGGGTCCTGGGATCGAGTTCCGCAGCAGGCTCCCTATAGGGAGCCTGCTTCTCCTTCTATGTATGTCTCTGCCTCTCTCTGTGTGTCTCTCATGAATACATAAAATCTTAAAAAAAAAAAAAAGATGGATCATAAGGCAAGCTAAATATAAAAAGCTAAAACTAGAATTAGAAGAAAACATAGGAGAGTATCTTCTTGTCTTGGGAGTACGCACAGATTTAATAGAGACAATACAAAAAGTAATAACTATTAAAGAAATAAAATGCTAAATTAGACTTCATCAAAATAAAAACTGCTTAAAGTTATTCTTAATATAATGAATGCTCAAGCCAGACTGGGTTCTCATATCTGTAAAGTAAAAAGCTAACAAGGGACTAGTATCCAGGATTTATAACAGCCCAATAAAAAATGGGCACAAGATTTTAACAGACACTTCCCAAAGGAAACACAGAGAAAGCATAAGCACATAATAAAGTACTCATCCTCATTAGTCATCAGGAAAATGCAAATTAAAGCCACAATGAGATACCACTACACACCTACTAGAATGGCTAAAATTAAAAAGACTGACAACACCATATGTTGGTGAGTATGTTGAACAACCAAATGCTCATACATCACTGGTGGGAGTACAAACAGTACAACTACATTGGAAAAACGTCTGGCAGTTTCTTATAAAATTAAACATGTGATGTAGCAATTCGACTTCTAACTATTACCCAATAGAAATAAATACTATATTTATAGTTAAGACTTGTACAAGGATGTTCACTAAAGTTTTATCATAATAACAAAAAATGGGAAACAGTCCAAGTGTCCATCAATTGAACAGATAAACTGTGGTCAATGCATACAATGGAATACTACTCAGCGCAATCACTGAAATACTCAATCACATTAATGAATCTCAAAATACTATGCTCAGTGAAAGAAGTCTTACACAAAAGAGTATATACTATATGGTTATATGGAAAGCGGAAAAAAAAGGGAAAAGGGAATAATGGTTATTATTATTATTATAAAGTGAAAGTAAAAGGTTACTCAGCTTTTAGGAGGTACAGGTGAGAATTTACTGGGAAGGTGCACAAGGAAACTTTCTGGGATGATGGTTATGTTCTATATCTTAATAGGCATATGCACAGGTATATGTACTTATTAGAACTCATGAAATGGTACACTTAAGACCTTTGCACTTCATTGTATATAAACCTATTTTAAAAGAAAACAACACAGTGGACTAGTTAATGATGTACATGATGATATATTTAGAAAGTGTACTGAAGTCTGCAACATACTTTGAACTGCTTAAAAAAGAGAAGGGATCCACGGATGGTTAAAGAAATGGATAATTGGATAAGTAGGTGATAAAGCATGTACTGTAGAATTCAGGTGACAAGTATGTAGTGCTCACTGAAAAATTCTTTTTTTTTTTTCAAATAAAATATTGGAAGAAAAATATAGCTAAGATAACAGATTATATTTTAGGTTAGACTGCCAATGTTAAGGATCCTGGTCACCATCAATGAAAATCTGGTTGACTAAGGGAGGAAGTAAAAGGTCAATATATAGAGTGATGGGTGGGGAGTATATTAGAGCCAAAGCCCAGAAATTCAAGAAGTCTGAAGCATGCCAGAAATAATGCATAGGGCTGCAAGAAGTCAGTCACTTTCAAGCCTTCTGAGGCTGCTTTTGCTTTCTCCCTAACTTCTGCAAGTCTCTGAAACTGTCCCTTAGGCCTGGTATCCAGCATTATCTAGGACTCTAGCTTTTTCCAAGACACATAAGGACACAGCTGGAGGACTTAAAGTCATTGATGAGGGGCAAAAAAGAGGAAGGAACGGAAATGAATTAAGAATTCCACTGAGAGAAGGTATGACTCACCCACTTCTTGATGGGTAACTACCCTTTCAAATTGCATCTTCTGAAAACAGCCAAGAAGCATTAAAGATGGAATGTAAAACTGCTTCTGGGCAAGACTGATTAAAAAAGAATAAAACTATTTTAAAAGGTTACTCTGAGTTATTTGGCAATATTTGCATTCCAGTGAATGGGTGACTCAGATCCCACTGCTGGTCCTTTTCATCTCCAGAGCTATGATTTTTAGAGGACAACAGTTATCAGTAATTGTCGCTCTCTCGACAAGTCTCGGTCTAGCTGATAGAAATGGGTGATTATCACTTTGCTTGATTTAATGTGCCTTCACAGGAACTATACCTGCTTTATCCTTGAACTCTTTCATTCAGCTTTCCAATTCTTCTATTTGCAAGGATATAACATATTTTTGCTACTAACTTGCTATAAATAATAACCAGGTTCACTTTTATGGTTTTACCTTACCTTAACTTTTAATCTTTTGTAAAAAGCAAACCTTTAATCAGGTTTAAATACAGCCTAAACTGTGATCAGGTTAGACACCAGATAACAAAGGAGAGTAACAGGAGCTAACTGCAATTTGAATGAAGATTTCTAACTTTAAACATTATAGACTTATCTGTCACCATATAATTTTTAACCTAATTTAAAAATTAATCTTTTAGGGCAGTCTGGGTGGCTCAGTTGGTTAAGCACTGCCTTTGGCTCAGGTTATGATCCTGGGGTACTGGGATTAAGCCTTATGTCGTTGGAGCCTCAGATCAGGCTCCCTGCTCAGCAGGGAGTCTGCTTCTCTCTCTCCCTGCTCATGCTTGCTCTCGCTCTCTCCCTCTCGCTCTAGTGTATGTGTGCACGCATGTGCTATCTCTGTCTCTAACAAATGAATTTTTAAAAATAAATAAAATAAATCTTTTAAATAAAAACCTCTGCTATGCTAGTGTAAATCAGTATTGTATATGTGTACTCAGCAATAACAACCAACCAATATCAACTGGTACTAAAACAAACATGAAGTTTGTTACTTTACATCTGAGAAAGGTCAGCCACTCTGGGTAATCTAGCCAGTCTTCACAAATACTCTTGGTACAAGATAACATAGAGAATGGAGAGGTAAATAGCTCATCTAAAAATTTTGAAGAAAACACATTATGTTCAAACCAGTATTTCTGAGCTGTTCTTTATTAAATCACAAAATGCTATCATTTGAAAATGGTTTTCTATGTCTCTAGTTCTGTAGTACAAACCAGACAGCTATTTCTTTAAACTATATAACATTTCTCTAAAAACTACCATCTTTATTGTAGGGAGTTGATAGCAAAAATTTACCTCAACAAAGCAAACAAGGTGCCACAAATCAACGTTTTCCAGATTATCTCATAAAAGTATAGAGACCAGGAGAAAGAACAAAACATGTCAAGTGTGGGTTGGCATGATTCAGTGTAACATTTATGGATGGTTTTATGGCTCCCAGATTGTACTTTTATTACTTCCCAAGAGCCATTCATGAGATTTGTTGCAATGAAGACTCAAATCATATATGAATTTTCATCTGAAAGTAAAGTATTTGTTGCCCTCTTGAGGTAAATTCAAGAACAGAAACAAAACAATGCTGGCTTTGCCTAGTCCATTACAGAAAGAGGCTTTCTTCTCCAACAGGCTTTTTCTACAAATATATCATGATCTGAAGCTGAGCAGTTATAATATAAACTCTATTTTTACCCTAACAATGGAGAACTTACAAAAGGCACTAGAACATTTCTGCAAAAATAAAGCTAAAACTTCACACCAGTAATACAGCAAAAATTTTAAAGTTTCAATTGATAAAAATGTCAAACTAGCTGTATCCTAAAAATTCATTATGCAGATCTTCAGTTAACCTAGCTTATATGACCTGGGATATCCAAAGCGTAGACTGTGAAAAGCTTTGTGGCAATCTTTTATGGAGGCTGGGAGGGCAGGGCAAGCCAAGACAGTATACTCAATTCCACGTAGTAAATAAGGTCTTCAACATGAGAAGAGCTGCACTGAGAAGAGAGTATTTAAGTGTGGGTAGAAAAAGTCAATGGTCTTGAAAGACTATCCCGTTAGGGAATTCTCAGAGTTAAATGAATTTTAGTCAGTAACTCTGAGATGCTGCTGCCATTTCAATGTCATGGAGCTTTGAACTAATTAATTTTGTTTCCCCTAAAATTACATTTTATTCTAAACTATCATCTGATTTTCAGTATTATCAAGTAGAATGGGTTGGATTACATCACTATTCCTCTAAAGTTCCAAAGACTTCAGTGTTTCACGAAGAATGACTTATATTCATGAATGATCAAGGTTTTGAATAAGCAGTAAAAATATGGTCATCATCTCATCTTGTTACTAAAGATCCTGTAGAAGGAAGAGATCACAGCAGCCAGCTTTTGTTAAAAGTTTAGATTCATGGACATAGAATTAAACCATCACATTCTTTAGAGGCAGTCAAACAAAATAGGTTCCTCACACACTCACCCAGCTGCTGCACTCTTTCTACATATCCCTCAAAATATCTTTGATTGCTAAGGGGATAGGAAAGTAGGAAGGACACAAAAGATGTCCGCATTCTAAGATGTTGCCCTACCTAATTAGCTGTCAGTATTTGACCTACAGACTGATCATTCATTCAAAATTCATTCACATATTTACTTATGGCTACTATGTGCCAAGAATCATTTTATTTTCAAGCCAATGAAAAACACCTTTAGGTTCATTCAAACTTTGGTTCCACTTATGACCCTACAAAAAATTTTCTGAGAGAGGCACTATTTGGACAACTTTGTAACCAGCTATGTGACCCTCTCTCCCTGATATAAAAGCCAGAAAAAAGCCAAAAGGCAGAAAAGGAGTATAAAAAAAAAAAAAAAAAAAAAACCTCCAGAGAGATATTTCTTCCACTGTTTTGAAGCTCTGATGATGTACAAACATGTACATCATGTGCTTATATACACATAGAGACACACTCTCATACATTTTTACACCTAGCACAGTTTCTTGCATTATAGCAAAGTTCAGACTCCGAAAGCAAAGCGGCCTGGTTTCATAGCCCCACTCCGCCACCAGCTACCTGTATAACTTTTGTAAGTTTTTTAATCTCTGTGCCTTAGTTTCCTCACCTGTAAAACAGAGATAACTTAAACACTTAACTCAAAGGTTTACTGTGATTTTAAGTAAATGAATAAATATGTATCACAATGCCCAGAACATGGTGTAGAGAATAAACATAAATGTCCTTCTTTACCCCCATCTTCCATATCCCTTCTTCCTCAGCTCTAACTACTGCCCACAATAATCATCACTCTATTACCTCTTCCATGCATTTACATTGTCTAAGCTTTGCACGCATTTCTAGCATTTCCATTTCCATGCATTTACATTTATATGCATGTACATAAAAATGGTGGGATCCACACTGTAGCAAATGCTCTAAAAACTGCTTTTTCACATTGTCTACCTTGGAGACTGGTAACTCTCCCATATTAGGTGATCTTATTCATCTGCATGGCTATTAATGTCATCTATATGTTGATAACTTCCAATTTTGCATTGCTAGCTCAGATGTCTCTCGTATAGCCTACATGAATCTCCACTTGAGTGTAACAGACATTTCAAAATTAACATATCCAAAGTAAAACTCTTGATTTTCTCCCCAAAACCTGGTCTTCCCCCGTTTTATCCATCTCAGCATATGGCACTACCCATTATTCACTTCCTATAACCAAAAACTGGGTATCATCCTTGATTCCTTCCTCTTTCTCACTCCCAACCCAAAGTCCTGTCATTTGCAACAATAAAACGGAGCTCTAATCCATTCTCTCTTCTCCATCATTACTGCCACCACCCTCAACTGAGCTATAATGGATATAATAGTTTTCTATCTGGCTTCTCACTTTTACTCTTGTAATTCTCTAATCCATTAGCCAGACAATAGACAGAATGACCTTCTTATCGACATGAATGTGTCACTCTCCTGCTTAAAACCATCTACTTCCTACTGCATTTCAAATAAAATTTTGGATCCTCAAAGCATTATATTCTCTGGCCTACACTTAACTCTTTAAGCTCACTTTATGACATTCTCTCCTTTGTTCACTGGAATCTAGTCATACTGGTCTCTCTGTTTCTAGAAGACTCCAAGATCTTCCCCATTACAGTGCCTTTGTCTTATTTCTTTCTGCTCTTGGCCTGATTCCTCCTTATACTTCAGGTCTCAGCTTAAATATTACCACTTTGTTTAGAGAATAATCTTATTCTTTATCACAGCAGTCAATTTCTATCACAGCATTCCTGTTTACTTGTTGAACTAGTAGAAATCAAGCACCACAGGGCAAGAAAAACATCTGTCTTATTTCCAGTGCTTAAGGATTGCCTCCAATGCTTAAGGATTGCACAGCATCTATTGGACCCTCCATAAACATTCAGTAAATAAGAGGGAATAGTATATGGTAATTAGGTTTTTCTGAAACTTCTGAAAATAAAAACTACTTTAATACTTTTTAAATAACTGAACTATATATGGAACGTCAGTATTCTTGCCAAAAACTGAGATATGAGATATCAAAAGAATGCATAACTTTTTGTTTTATCAACTACAATAAGTGATCTCATCAATAAACAGAAATTTAGTAGTTATTATTGTTATAAATAAAAATCACTTGTTTTGTTGATTTTATGGCAGCTAGATGTTTTACATAAAGTGTACGCCTAGTACTCTTTTTGAATAGGCTGAAAACTCAACTAGTCAAATCAAAACTACTCCTGTGGTTTAGACCAGCCTAAGGTTGAAAAGAACTTCAGTGATTTTATGAATCACTCTTTCTCAGAGAATACTAATGTCAACAAATCATGCTCATCTTTTTAAAAAAAACAATTTTTTTCAATGAAAACAATCTTTTCCCACAAAATAGGCATAACTTTGAAAACTAGGAATGTATAAGGTAATGGATGCTAACTAAGCTGACTTGGTGATCCTTTCACAATATATGTAAGTCCTTATGCTATGTACACCATAAGCTTTTACAATGCTATATGTCAATTATATCCCAATAAAAGTACAAAAAAGTATTTAATTATAACCCATCAAAATCACGCAAATAATAACAAAACTCCCCCCCACCACCAAGGAACTATATAGGAATATAGATGTAGAGCAGAAGGAAATTTCACAGGCTGTGGCTAAGAGGATAAACAGACAATCACCTGGAGAATATGGTAACATAAGGATTTCTTACTTGACTGCCTCGTAAATATTGTTGGAGGTATGTCCTGATAAGGCATCATGTAAATTTCGAATAAAATAATCTCTGTATTCTTCTGGAAGAGCCATAAACGTTCCACCCATCACAATAAACTCCACTTTATCCACACTGTGACCAAGTTGTTTTAACTGAAATAAATATAAATTCATCAGCATTAAACAGATACAGTCAACTACCTTAAGAAGGCATGGCAAATTTCTAATATTATTTTGTAGTATTTTCATCAGTATAGTTTAAAAATGAAAAAGCAATTAAACATATTTAGCAAATTCTGTGGATTAAAAAAACAGACTTCAGAGTCTGAAAGAAAAAAAATTATAACTCATGGAGGGAAAGGGAGAATTAAAAAGAATAAGCAAGAAGCCAGACATTGATATCTATGTGAATATTAAAAAACACATGGAATAGAAACCAGAAAGTAGGAAGGGCAAATATAATAATATAAAACAATATGCAACATAATATTTATATTTATTGATCACATATTTTTATGTCAGACCTTGCAGTAAGCCTTGGAAACAAAAAAGATGACTACATGCAACATAATCAGGACTTGATGCCAATGGAAGAAAAAGAACACTACATTAGAAAGAAAAATTAAGACAGCAGCTTTAAATCAAAACCATAAGTTTTAAATCAATTGTGAAGATTTTGAGCAGAGGTGGCACTGCTTTCTGGAGGGAAAAAAAGGAAAATAAAAATCTGATTGATAAAATATGAAATAGTGTATCTTTCTACTAGGGGAGAGAATGGTACATAATAAGCCAAGATTCTAAAATTTAAAAACAGGTATATAAATTTCTTAGGTTCCTCAAAAAAATTAAAAATAGAAATCCAATATGGTCTAGTAATTCCACTACTATCTACCCAAAGAAAATAAAAACACTAGTTCGAAAAAATATATGCACTCCTATGTTTATTACATTCTTTATAGTAGCCAAGCTATGAAAACAACAGTCTATCAGTGGACACTGATAGACAAATGGATAAAGATGAGATACACACACACACACACACACACAGGAATATAACACAGCCATAAAAAAGGATGGGATCTTGCCATTTACAACAACATGGAGGGAACCAGAGGGTATTAAGTGAAATAAGTCAGACAGAAAAAAAAAATACCATATGATTTCATTTATATGTGGAATCTAAAAAACAAAAACAAACAAAAAGCAGAAAGATTCATAAATGCAGAGGGAAGTGTGTGAGGAGATGGACAAAATAGGTAAAGGGCAGTAGGAGATGTGGGCTTCCAGTTATGGAATGAGTAAGTCACAGGAATAAAGCAGCACAGAAAATAGTCAACGATATTTTAACAGCATTGTATGGTGATCAATGGTAGCTACACTTGTGGTGAGCACAGCATAACAAATAGACATGTTAACGCACTATGGTAAACACCTGAAACTAATATAACATGGTGTGCCAACTACACTTCAATCTAAAAAAAAAATTTCTTGCTATAACTCAGGGTTGAGAAAAACTAGGTCAAGTAGACTACCACAATATGAACTCAAATTAATGCACTATGTAAAGGACGTCTACAATTACTAGGGACAAAAAGGAATCTTTTAATGTTTCGGAAAATGGCAAGTAACAATTTATACATGTTTTTCTTTATGTACATAAATCATATTCATATATACATATACATACATACAAACATATTTAAGTACATATGTAAGCCGTGTACACACACACAGGCATACACACACATACACACACACAGACACACATACACACTAAAAGAAAGCTCTGTATCTGTGACTGTTTACAAGGGATAAAATTATCCTGGTACTTTTTTCAAAATATCTTGCAAGACCCTAAACCATTCTTGATCAGAGCTCCAAAGGTGAAATGCTGGCATATGTTTTGGAAAAGATACTCAGGTGGTTCTAGTGTATTTACAGTTAAGAAAAGAATCACTGCTTTATGGTAGTTTCTAAATCTTTTAAAACCCATTCCTTTTTTGGGAAACATAAAAATTTCATACTCTACTGAAACATTTTAAATGAATTAAATACCATGGCTAAAAAAGAAACTGAAGCATCGTTCAGTTTAGAACATGCCTTTTGAAACTATGTAGGTTCCACCCAGGTGGAGTCCTCTCCTATAGCTGACAAGCCTGATACACATATGTTTGGGTGACAGTGAAGTGAAAAATCTGAACTGGCTGGTATTCACTAATACTAGTCAAACAAAGAAATGACTTAATTACTAGGGTATATAGTAATTTCCATTGGAGATTCTGTAGATGCCCTATTAGATGTTACTGTTAAAATTAGTGTTCACACTTTTTTAAATTGGGTGAGTTCAAAACAGAAATGTAAAAAAGAAAACCTGTATTAATGTTCAGATTTCCCAAACAGAGGAAGGCCATTTACACAGGACTTGTTTTTAATCAGTTATACTGAAGTATAATTTACATACAATAAAATCAATTAATTTTTAGGTATAAAACTGAATGAGTTTGGATAAGTGTTTGGAGTTGTATAACTATCTCCAAAGTCATAATGTAGAACAATTTCATGACTCCCAAGAGTTCCTCCTACCCTTTTGCAGTCAATTCCCTATTCCCATTCTGGCAAATCAGGCATAATACTTAAGTGGCCTATGGAAGCAAAAGTTCAATCCATTCAACTATTAAGAACTTCCACACATACACATCTGTAAATTTCATACAGTAAATGAGTTTGTACAAGTTGAAAGAAATTTAGAGATTATAAAACCCTTAAAGAAAATAATACAGTCTCTAATGGAAGTAGTGTTTTTTACTTTGCTGGGTATTAAAACAGTCTCCCTCCCTCAGGTGGATATTAAAAACTTACTGAGGGAAAGACATTCTTTTAGTTATTTAAGGTTCAACTCAACTCAAACAATAATACCTTCCAACTGTGTACAAAAATCTAATTTAAAAATGCTTTTTGAAAACTTACCTGTTCTATTCGGTGTCTTGTCTGTAGATAAGGGTCATATCTAGCACGGATAGCTCTCATGGAGGTCGGCTACGAAAAAAAGAGAAAAATCTCCTGCTGGGCCCACGTTGAATAAAAAATAAAAAGTAGTTTCAAAAGGACTGTATTAAAAATAAAATTCCCTTGTGCTCCTTCCTTCTTCAGTCTTGTTAGGGATCAAAATAATGTTCTGAATAGCATCTGGCTAGTCTCCACCCCCACTGTCTTAAGTATCTGAACAGCAGGGCATCTCCTTGAATCATATTTATCTTTGTGTAAACACTTAGGAAATCTACAGGGTCACTTTCTGCTGGAGCAGAAAGGGATGGTTAAGGGACAGAAGTGAGAGGGAGCCTTTTCACTGAATAATTCCTTTTTGTATTTTTAAAAACCTGAACTATGGAAAACAAGTAAAAAGTGAAATACCACGTATAAGAAGAAAAAATCCAGTGGTTTGCTAGGTGCTGACCTCTTCAGAAGAGGCTGACTGCTTCAAAAGCCTGCTTGCTATTCTCTTGCTTGCACCTCATCCCCTCTCTAATCCATTACCCACACAGCATCAAATGATCTTTTAAAACCCTACCTTGGAACAGATCATTCCCCTGCCTTCAAACTTAATAGTTTCTCATGACACCTATAATAAAATCCAAACTCTTTGCCCAGTTTACAAACTCCAATATCATTTGTCTCTCCAATCTCTTTCTTCCTCTTACCCACTATGTCCTGGTACACTCCACTGTTGTTTCTGTTTCTGCCATTGCTCCTTGTTCTAACTACTCTCTCTGCTGGAATGCTCTCTCCTGATATTCCTGCAATGCCTCCTTCATATCATTCAGGACTGTTTAAGTATCACTTCCTCAGAAGTGACTAACCTAACCATCATGGCTAAAGTATCTATTCAGCTTCTACAGATCTAACTCAATTTTACTTCTCTGTTTAGCATTTACTAGCACCAGATATTTTCTTCTTTATGGTCTATCTCCAATTATTGGAATGTAAATTCCATAAGATCAGGCACTTTGTCCATTTTTCAGTGCTGAAGAGAGTATAATGTGGTGGTGAGGAACAAAGAATTCAAAACCTGGCTCTGTCATTTATTAGCAGTGTGTTTCTGGGCCAGATGTTTAGGACTTCTAAAGCCTGTTTCCTTATTCACAAAACCAGGATACTAACAGTGTCTACCTTCAAGATGCTACTGTAAGGTTTAAAGTTATAAAGCAACTTAGAACAGTTTGAAATATATAACAAGTACTTATATAAGAATTTTTCCAGTGACTAGAGCAATATATGTAGACACTCAGCAAATATTTGATGAATGAACAACTTCTGTAATCAAGAGAAAAATAAAAAAAAATTTAGCAAAGCCAGTACTTGTACTTGTGCTCATACTTGTACAAGCACACTATAGGTAAAGAATGATGTTACACTTCCTCACAACAACCTCACATTACTTTACCTCATATCCAGTATAAGACTGGGTTGAATATTCAAAATCTGAATCAGGTCCACCGGGGCAGTATCTGTCAATACAACCAAAGAATGAAGATGTCAGATACAAAACTTAGTTCAATACTCTAGGTTCAAGTATCTGCAGTTTCTATAAAATCCTGAGAGCAAACAAGCTTCATTTTCAAATTCTAATAGAAGAGTCTACCTTTGTAGTATCTATATTTTCCACGATAAACATATAAGGAACATTATTGTAGTCATTTTCAGAATGTTGCAGTCACTGTTATTTTATAGGTTTAAGCTTTTAGAAGTAAGTAACAGGACCTAGGTTTTCCTAGGCTTGGAATGATACAATGCTCTCTTGGTAACCAAACTTAAGAAAATCTTTCTCTCATTTAATCCTCCTACCTAGAATTATGCATATTATTCTGCTTATTTTTCCAATTATCTAAATTTAAGGAGTTTAAATGTTATTTATATGGGTAACTTTTTAATTTGATACTTTTCTAATCCAAACTCATTTTAAATTTCTGACATTTAGAATTCAGGCCACTCATATTTACATGTTTTATTTATCAAATTAATAGACTGTCACTCTTATGAGTTCTATAACCTATGTATTTTTTTTTATTGCAACATATTAAAATCTTTATATGTTTCATTTTTAAAGCAGTGACACATCCTATCAATGGCTGTTTGTTTCAAAGAACTAACTTACGAGTCGATTGAATCGAAGTTTTAAATATTACCAGCATCACTGATTAAGACTCTAGGGTATTCACGAATTCAACTAAAGTACACACACACTTATGACAATCATCACACTTACACACATATATTTCCCGTAAAACTGATATGTGGGCATCTGTGGGGTTTGCACATCACAGCCACGACAGCAATCTACAAAAGAAAGATTTATAAAAAAGCTATTATGGAATAACAAATATACAATTCTGGAGAGTGGTTATGTCTCAGAAGGGCAAGGAATGCAATCAGGAAATGGTACATAAGGGGGGAAGAAAAGAAATGGCACTTAAGTGTCTTCAAAGTACTGGTAATGCTGTATTTCTTAAACTGAGTAGTGGGTGTAAGGGTCATCTTTTCAATGTTTTTAATTTCTAAAATATACTAGCTTGTATTATATTTTACTACAAATTAAGTGAAAAATAAGGAATTACTAATTTTCAAACTCATAGTGATTCTATTCCCTCTCTCTTTGATTTATTTTACTAAAATAGCCTACAAGAAAAAATTACTTTATGAAAGTCTATAAAATTATATCTAAACCTAACCTTTGTAACTCAATCTCCTCACGGATATACTGGATCTCAGTATTTAGAGCAGACAGTATTTAAACTAGGAGCTACACTTTATAGAGTGTGCAAACTATTCTCAAAGGGGTCTGTCACAGCCCTCCTGGGATAAGGACAGTATGTGTTTCAGAAAGGGGGTGATGACAGAGACAGAAATATGGTTACATTTGGAGGGAGTCAGCCAAATAAGGATATAGACTAAAGTGAATGCAAGCCAAGTTTCTTATTATCAGAGAAGGAAGTTATAAATATGGAAAGGAAAAGAACTTGGATGGAATAGAAGGTAGTGCTGTGAACTCAGTTTTCAATAAATACGCTGATATACAAATAAATATAAGTGCAAATGTGTTATGTATATATGTGTAAGTACATATGTCTGTATATATACAGATATATTTCTTAGCTTGGCCCACTGACACAATCTGGGAGCAGCAATACCCTAATAGCAATGCATATTAGCACTCATCTTGGTTTCTAAATATCCTTCTTCACTGAAAGGAAGCAGGGCTCCTTAGTGAAATGGCTTATTTCAGACCTGGGGCAAATAAAGGACAAGATGAACATGGAACATTTTATTATAACAGAAAGCTATAAACTGCTCAAAAAATGATGGGGACATTTTAGAAAGATATAGAAACCAGCCTGAAAAGGTTCTTACTGGCCAAATCATTTGAGCATCAAAATAAATAATAATAGTAACAGATTATAACCCCCCAAATAGGAAACCACCAATCCATTCATTCAAATAAATGAATGAGCAAACAGAAAATCTGATAAGGCACAGAATACTTACAGAGTCTCAAAGTATGTCACCACATAAACTTAATTACAAAGTGAAAAAGATTAACTTTACATAAGAGAAGCCTGGTAGATACTACCTTGATCAAAATGAACATCAGAAAGAAGAACAAGGATAAAGGTGTCATGCATGGTCTCTTGATTTCAAACTATACTACACAATATGGTATTAGCATAAAAATAGACACATAGATAACAAAACAGAAAAAGAAAGCCCAGAAATAAACCCCTCATGTATGATCAGTTAATTTACAACAAAGAAGCTAAGAATATATAATGGGGAAAGGACAGTCTTTTCAATAAACTGTGTTGGGAAAACTGGACATCCACAAGCAAAAGAACTAAATTAGACCATTATCTTACATAATACACAAATTAACTCAAAATAGAATAAAGATTTGAATGTAAGACCCGAAACCATAAAACTTCTAGAAAAAACACAGGCAGAAGCTCCCTGACATTGGTCATCTGGGTGTTGAACTTTTGGACCTGACTCCAAAAACAAAAGTGACAAAAGCAAAAATAAATGGGACTACACCAAAATTAAGAGCTTCTGCACAGCAAAGGCAACCATCAACAAAAGGAAAAGGCAACCTATTGAGTGGGAGAAAATATCTGCAATTCATATATCCAATAAAGAATTAATTCCAAAATATATTTAAAAACTCAGCTCAATAGCAAAAACCAATATGATTAAATAATGAGCAGGGGACTTGAACATTTTCCCAAAGACACAGAGATGGTCAGCAGGCACATAAAAAGATGTCCAACATCACTGATTATCAGGGAAATGAATATTAAAACCATAAAATATTACTTGTTAGAATAGCTACTATGAAAAAAATAAGAAATAACAAGTGCTGGTGAGGATGTAGAGAAAAGGGAACCATCATGCACTATTGGTGGGACTATAAACTGGTGCAGTCACTGAGATCAGTATGAAGGTTAGAATTAAAAATAGGTCTACAATATGATCTAGTTATTCCACTTCTTGGTATTTATTCTAAAAAAAATTAAATCACTATTTTGAAAAGATATGCACCCCTATGTTTACTGCAACATTGTTTACAATAGCCAAGACATAGAAACAACTTGTGTCCATCAATGGATGAATGGATAAAGAAGGTATGCTACACACACACACACACACACACACACACACACTGGAATATAGCTCAGCCATGAAACAGAATGAAATCTTGCCATTTGTGGTAACACAGATGGACCCTGAGGGTATTAAATGGTAGATGAAATAAGTTAGAGAAAGACAAATACCATATGACTTCACTTATATGTAGAATGTAAAAAACAGAACAAAACCTATATATGTAGAGAACAGACTGGGGGTTACCAAGGAGGGAGGTCGCTAAGGGATGGACCAAACTGGTGAAGAGGGTCAATTATATGGTGATGGATGGTAATGAAAATTACTGTGGTGATCACTTTTAGTGTATACAAATATCAAATTATTATCTTATACACTTGAAACTAATATAATGTTATATACCAATTTTACCTCAATGAGAAAAAAAGAACATTATCAGTGACAGGACAAATTCAAACTATATACCACCTGATAGGATACAATAAGAACACATGATCGCTTCTGTGATGTCCCTGCTAAATATGCATAACCTGAATCTAATTATGAGGAAACATCTGATTAAACTAAACTGAGGAACATGCTATAAAATAACCTGCCTGAAACCTTCAAAAGTGTTACTGTAATGAAGTCAAGAAAACATAGAAGTGTCCAGACTAAAGACATATGACAACCAAATCCAACATGTGATTCTGAACTGGGTTCTGTAGATTATTGAAACAGTGGGTGAAACTTGAATGAGGTCTGAGGATTAGAGGACAGTACTTATCAGTGTTAAATTCCTGATTCTTTTTAAAGATTTTATTTATTTATTCATGAAAGACAAAGAGAGACAGAGGCAGAGACATAGGCAGAGGGAAAAGCAGGCTCCCTTCAGGAAGCCCCTGATGCAGGACTCCATCCTGGAACTCCAGGATCATGCCCTGAGCCCAAGGCAGACGCTCAACCACTGAGCCACCCAGATGTCCCAGATTCCTGATTTTGACACTGTATTGTGGTGATATAAAGAAATGTCCTTATTTTTAGGAAATGCACACTAAAGTATTCAAATACAACTTACTTTGCAACATACTCTCAAGTGGTTCAGGGGGAAAATGTTCTTTATATTAGACCTTCAATTTTTCTCTAAGTTCGATTGTTTTTCACAATAAAAATTATTAAGGGGATCCCTGGGTGGCTCAGCAGTTTGGCGCCTGCCTTTGGCCCAGGGCACGGTTCTGGAGTCCCGGGATCGAGTCCCGCGTCAGGCTCCCGGCATGGAGCCTGCTTCTCCCTCCTCCTTTGTCTCTGCCTCTCTCTCTCTCTATGTCTATCATAAATAAATAAATAAATAAATAAATAAATAAATAAATAAATAAATAAATCTTTAAAAAAATTATTAAAATTTAAGTCATTAGTAATCTAGAAAAAGTACAAAATTATTAAAAAATTGCAAATCTGAAAAATTTAGATTTTCAAACAAATGTTTACATTTAAAATAAGCCACAACTATATATACCACTGATAAGGTCAGTCTAACTCAACCGTCTTTATTGAAGGCCCAGTAAATAGTCCAGGTTCTAAGTCTCACAGAGCAAATGGGCCTTGAGACTACAAAAATATTAATGCACTGCTTCTGTCCTCTGAAATCGTACCTACCTAGGGGAGCAAGACACATAGAAATAGGCTATTTCAAAACCACATGGTTAGAAGCATGTGGAAAATACTAGGAATGCTGAAGAAGGTAATTAGCCTTGACCAGGGAAGTCAGAGAAGCCTACCTGAGTTGCTAAGAGCTGTGCTGAGTAAGAGTTAATTGATGAGGCATCTGGGGAGCTCAGTTCGTTAAGTGCCCAACTCTGTTTCAGCTCAGGTGATGATCTCAGAGTTGTAAGACTGGATCCCGCATTTGGCTCTGTGCTAGCATGGAATCTGCTTGTCCTTCTCCCTCTGCTCCTTTCCCTGCTTGTGCACGCGTGCTCTCTCTCTTTCAAATAAGTAAATAAGTAAATAAATAAATAGTTAATTGAGCTAAGAAGATAGGGTAAGGTGGACCAGGGAAGAAAAGTGCAGCAGTTTTCAAAGTTTTAAGCAGTAGACCTCTCTTTCAAGTAACATTTTACTTAGAACTTCAATTTATAAGAGATAAAAAAGCTAGAGCCCTAGGTGAAATAGAGATGTACCTGCTTCTATGCCTTCCCTATTTATTATTCCCCACAGTAGCTCCAAAAGACTTCACAGAATTCTAGTTTTGTAGAATACAGTTTAAAAATCACCAATAAAGTAGAAAACACAAAGACTTTGGAGTCAGTCATGACTTGGGAGATGTAGGTTTGACTCTTTTCTCTGTCCCTAAATGGGTATTTTCTTATTTGTAATATGTAGACAATACTACTTACCCCTCAAAACTGTTTTGAGGATTAAATTAGAAACACAGAGGCCAGTATGTAACAGGTGAGCAACATATGGTAGTTGTTGTTATATTTAATACTGATACTACTAAGAATAATCACTATGTTCTAAGCAAAACAGAAAGTCAAATGCAAACTCAAAATGGATCACAGACCTAAATGTAAAGTCAAAAAAAACTATAAAACTTCTATAACATAGGAGAAAATCTAGGTGACCTTGGGTTTTGCAATGAGTTTTTAGACCAACAGTCCTTAATCCCATCATCTATTTAGCCCATCCCCCTAAATCCTTCCCCTCTGGTAACCATCAGTTAATGCTGTATACTTAAGGTCAGTTTCTTCATTTTTCTTTTTTTTTCCCCTTCGCTCATTTATTTTGTTTCTTAAATACTACATAGGAGTGAAATCATATGGCATTTGTCTTTGTCTTTTTTTTTTTTTTTTTTGCATTTGTCTTTTTCTGACTGCATTTTGCTTAGCATGATATCCATCCATGTCAGATGGCAAGATTTCATTCTTTTTAATGGCTGAATGATATTACATGGTGTGTGTGTGTGTTTGTGTGTATGCCACATCTCCTTTATCCATTCATGGATGAATGGACATGAGCTGCTTCCATAATTTGGCTATTGTAAATAATGCTAAAAAAAACCAAAACAAAACAGGGTGCACGTACTCCTCTGAATTAGTGTTTTTGTATTCTTTGGGTAAATACCCAGTAGTGTGATTAATGGTTTGTAGGGCAGTTCTATTTTTAAAAAAAAAATTTTTTTAAAGATTTATTTATTTATTTATTCATGAGAAACACACACACACACACACACAGAGAGAGAGAGAGAGAAGAGAGAGAGAGAGAGAGAGAGAGAGAGAGAGAGAGGCAGAGACACAGGCAGAGGAAGAAGCAGGCTCCATGCGAGGAGCCCGATGTGGGACTCGATCCCCGGTCTCAAGGATCACACCCTGGGCCGCAGGCGGCGCTAAACTGCTGCGCCACCGGGGCTGTCCTATTTTAAAATTTTTGAGGAACCTCCATACTATTTCCACAGTGGCTGCACCACTTTGCATTCCCACCAGCAGTACAAGAGCGTTCCTTTCTCTCCACATCCTTGTCAACACCTGCTGTATCTTCTGTTGTTGCTTTTAGCCATTCTGACAAATGTGAGGAGATAACTCATTGTGGTTTTGATTTGCATTTCTCTGATGGCAAATCATGATGAGCATCTTTTCATGTCTTTTGGCCATCTGGATGTCTTCTTTGGAGTAATGTCTCTTCATGTCTTCTGCTGATTTTTAAATTGGATTATTTGTTTTTTGGATGTTGAGTTATATCAGTTCTCTATATATTTTGGGTACTAATATCATTTGCAAATATCTTTTCCCATTCAGTAGGTTGCCTTTTGGTTTTCTTGTTTCCTCTGATGTGCAGAAGCTTTCTATTTTGATGCAGCCACAACAGTTTATTTTTGCTTTTATTTCCCTTGCCTCAGGAGGCATATTTAGGAAAAAGCTGCTATGGCCAATGTCAAAGAATTTACAGCCTCTGTTCTCTTCTCTTCTGTGATTTTTATGGTTTCAGTCTCATATCTAAGTCTTTAATCCATTTCAAACTCATTTTTGTGTATAGCATAGGAAAGCGGTCCAGTTTCTTTCTTTTCCATGTTGCTGTCCAGTTTTTCCCAACTACCGTTTGTTGAACAGACTTTTTCCCAGTGTATATTCTTTCCTACTTTTTCAAACATTAATTGACCATACAGTCTTAAGTTTATGTTTGGGCTTTTCATGCTGTTCCACTGATCTATGGGTCTATTTTTGTGTCAGTATCCTGCTGTTTTGATTACTACAGCTTTATAATATTACTTGGAAGTCAAGAATGGTGATCCCTCCAACTTTGCTTTTCTTTTTCAAGATTGCTCTGGCTATATGGAGTCTTTTAGTGATTCCATATGAATTTTAGGATTGCTCATTCTAGTGGTATTTTGATAGGGATTGCATTAAATGTGTAGATTGTTTTGGGTAGGATAGAGATTTTAACAATATTTGTTCTTTTAATCCATGAGCATGGGATGTTTCTACATTTCTTTGTGTCCTCTTCAATTTCTTTCATCAGTGTTTTATAGTTTTCAGAGTACAGGTCTTTCACCTTTTGGTTAGATTTGTTTCTAGGGATATTGTTTTTTGGTGTCATTGTAAATGGGATTGTTTAATATCATTTTCTTAAGATTTTTATTTACTTTAGAGAGAGAAAGAGAGAGTGAATGGGGGGAGGGTGGATCAGAGGGAAAAAGAAAATTTCAAGCAGACTCCATGCTGAGTGTGGAACTCGAGGCAGGGCTCAATCTCATGACCCTGAAATCATGACCTGAGCTGAAATCAAGAGTCAGACACTTAACTGAGAGCCACCCAAGTGCCCCTTAATTGCACTTTCTGATGCTTCATTATTGGTATATAAAAATGCAACAGATATCTCTACACTGATTTTTATATCGTACAATTTTACTGAAATCATTTATCAGTTCTAGCAGGTTTTGGGTGGAGTCTTTTGGGTTTTTTTACATATAGTTATCATGTCATCTGCAAATAGTGAAAGTTTTACTTCTTTCTTACTGATTTGAACGATTTTTATTTCTTTTTGTTGTATGATTGCTGCTGCTAGGCCTTCCTGTACTATGCTGAATAAAAACGGTGAGATCAGACATCTTATCTTTTTCCTGATCTTAGAGGAAAAGCTCTGTTTTCCCCCATTAACAATGATGTTAGGGTAGCCCAGGTGGCTCAGCAGTTTAGCGGTGCCTTCAGCCTAGGGCATGATTCTGGAGACTGGGGATCGAGTCGGGTTCCCTGCATGGAGCCTGCTTCTCCCTCTGCCTGTGTTTCTGCCTCTCTCTCTCTGTGTCTTTCATGAATAAATAAAATCTTTTTAAAAAATGATGTTAAGCTGTAGGTTTTTCATATATGGCCTTTATTATGCAGAGGTATATTCCCTCTAAACCTACTTTGTTAAGGGTTTTTATCATGAATGGATGTTGTACTTTGTCAGATGCTTTTTCCGGGTCTACTGAAATAATCATATGGTTCTTTTCCTTTCCCTTACTGATGTGATGTATCACACTGATTGATTTGTGAATACTGAATCACCATTTCAACCCAGGAATAAGTCTCACTTAATTGTGGGAAATGATTTTTTTAAATGTATTACTGGATTCAGTTTGCTAGTATTTTGTTGAGGATTTTTATCATTTATATTGATCAGGAATACTGACCTGACTCTTTTTAATGGTGTCTTTATCTGCTTTTAGTAATGCTGGCCTCATAAAATGAATCTGGAAGTTTTCCTTCCTATTTTTTGGAATAGTTGGAGGAATAGGTATTAACTCTTAATTCTTTAAATGTTTGGTAAATTTTGCCTGTGAAGTCAACTGGTCCTGGACTTTTGTTTGTTGAGAGTTTTTTGATTACTGATTCAATGTCTTTGCTGGTAATCAGTCTCTAATTTTCCATTTCTACCTGTTTCAGTTTTGGTAGTTTATATGTTTCCAGGGATTTATTTCTTATAAGCTGTCTAATTTGATGGCATATAGTTTATCATAATATTCTCTTATTACTGTATTTCTATGGTGTTGATATTTCTCCTCTCTCACGTACGATTTTGAGTCCTTTCTCCTGTTTTTCTTGATAAGTCTGGTTAGAGGTTTATCAATTTTATCGATTTTTTTTTTCAAAGCACCAGCTCCTGATTTCATTGATCTATTATTTTCTTAGTTTTTATATAATTTATTTCTGCTCTAATCTTTATTATTTCCTTCTTTCTGCTACTTTTAGGTTCCATTTGTTCTTTTTCTAGCTCCTTTTGCTGTAAGAGTAGCTTGTAAATTTGAGATTTTTCTTGCTTCCTGAGGTAGGTCTGTATTGTTATAAACTTCCTCTCAGAATCACTTTTGGTGCATCCCAAAGGTTTGGATTGTTGTGTTTTCATTTTTATTTGTGTTCATGTACTTTTTAATTTTTGTTCTTTTATTTCCCAATTGATCCATTCATTGTTTAGTAGCATGTTATTTAGCCTCTATATATTTGTAATCTTTCCAGATATTTTCTTGTGATTGACTTCTCGTTTCATTGTGTTGTGGTCAGAAAAAGATGCATGGTAGGACTTTGATCTTCTTGAATTTGTTGAGGCTTATTTTCTGACATAGCACATGATCTCTTCTAGAGAATGCTCCACGTACACTTTAAAAGAATGTGTATTCTGCTATTTTAAGATGGAATGTTCTGAATATATCTGGTAAATCCATCTGGTCCAATGTGTTTGGGCTTCCTTGTTTCTGGCCGGTTGATCTGTCCATCAATGTAAGTGGCCTGTTAAAGCTCCCTACTATTACAGTATTACTATGTATTAGTCCTTTATGTTTGTTATTAACTGTTTAATATATTTTGGTGCTCCCATATTGGGTACATAAATATTTACAATTGTCTATCTTCTTGTATTGTCCCTTTTATTATTATATAGTGTCCTTCTTTGTCTTTTGTTACAGTCTTTGTCTATTTTGTCCAATATACCTTGGATTTCTTTTGACATCCACTTGCATAATAAATGTTTCTCCAACCTCTCACTTTCAGTCTGCAGATGTCATTAGATCTAAAATTAGTTTCCTATGAGCAGCATATAGGTGAGTCTTGTTTTTTAATTTATTCTGACTTCATATATCTTTTGGAGCATTTAATCCATTTATATATTCAAAGTCATTACTGATACTTATTTGCCATTTTATTCCTTGTTTTGTGGTTGTTCCTGACATTTTTTTCTGATCCTTTCTTCTTGTTCTTTCTTTCATGGTTTGCTAATTTTCTTTAGTTATTTGAATTCCTTTCTCTTTAATCTTTGCTTATCTATTAGTTTTTGACTTGTGGTTACCATTAGGTTTGTATATAAATCTTCTGCCTACAGCAGTCTATGTTAAGTTGACGGTTATTTAAGTTTGAACTCATTCTTTACTGCTTTCCTCCCCACATTTTACGTATATGGTGTCATTTTTTTTAACCCCCTTTTATTTTGTGGGTTATTTAACTGATTTTTTCCAATAATATTCATTTTTACTGGTTTTGTGTTTCCTACCTTCATACCGTCACTTTTGGTCTTTCTTTCCACTCCAAGAGTCTTCTTTAATATTTCTCATGGGACTGGTTTTAATGGTCATGAACTCCTTTAGTTTTTGTTTGGGCAACTCTATCTTCCTTTCTATTCTGAATGATAGCCTTGCTGGGTAAGATATTCTTGGCTACTTTTCCCATTTCTCATTTGAATATATCATGCCACTCCCTTCCGGCTTATAAGGTTTCTGCTGAAAAATCTCCTGATAGCCTTATGGTGTTTCCCTTGAATATAACTATCTTGCTGCTTTTAAGATATGTATTTTTAAAATCACTACTTTTTGCCATTTTAATTATAATATGTCTTGGTATGGATCTGCTTCTGCTTTTGTTACTTGTATTGGGCATTCACTGTAACTCCTGGGTGTGGATATCGGTTTCTCTCCCCAAACTGGGTAAATTTTCAGCTTCTATTTCCTTAAACAAATTCTCTGCCTCCTTTGCTCTCTCTACCTCTTCTGTGACACCTTTAATATGAATGTAAGATTGATGGGGTCACTGAGTTCCCTAAATGTATTTCAGTTCTGCATAATTCTTTTTTCTCTTTTTATTCAGATTGATTCTTTTCCATTACTTTGTCTTGTAGGTCAGTAATCCACTCCTCTGTTTCTTCCATCCTACTGTTCATTCCATCCAGTGTGTTTCTCATTTCATTTATTGAACCCTTTATCTCTGCTATGTTATTCCTTATTTCTATGTTAAGTGCCTTATTCATGTCTTCTACTCTTTTCTCAAGTCCTGTGAGCATCCTTATGATTATTGCTTTAAGTACTCCATCAAGTGTGTTACTTATACCTGCTTTGCTTAGATCTCTGGCCATGGCCTTGTCCTTTTCTTTTTTCTTTTTTTTTTTTTTTGGTAATAATTTTCTCTGTCTTCTCATTTTGTCTAAGTCTCTGTGCCTGTTTCTCTATGTGAGGAAAGTCAGCTATGCCTTCTGTTCTTGAGGGTTAATGGCCTTATGAAGAAGTCCTGTACTGCCCTCCCATACATCGCCCCCTGTTCCCCAGGGCCTGGTGCTTTGGGGAGTCTCTTGGTGTGCGCTGTGTCAGTTCTGCTGTTGTGTTCTAGCCACTCTATCTTTCATGCTAGTTATCTGTAAAGGCTCTCTGTGGGCTTCCAGGTTGCGACAGTGTTAGTCTGTCTCTCACCCTTCTCTGTGACTGGGGCTCTCTCCCCACCACAGTGGCCATGATCTCTTTCTCTCTCAAAACCCATCTCTGCACTTCCTATGTGGCCTGCTCTCTACCTTTAGTTGTATAATTTGTTCTGTAATTCTTCCGGTCAATTACTGGGGTATTTAGGATGATGTGATAGTTATCTAGCTGTATTCATGGGATGAGGTGAGCCTAGGGTCCTCTTTCTCTGCCATCATCCGACCTCTCCCTGTACTTCTGATATTTTTAATAGTTCACTCTGGTGATATTGTCAAAGATGGATTTGGTGCAGGTATAAAACGTAGACTAGTTAGGAAATAACTGAAATAGTCTGAACACGAAATAATGAAGGCCAAAACATTCCTAGGGATGTGTGGTAGGAATGGACAATGCATTTCACATCCTTTAGAAACTGAGTGAACAGAGGTACCATGAACTAAGATGGACAAGAAAAATGAATGAGCAAGTTTGAGATTAGTTTTGGTTATGTTATACATGAGGGTATACAGGCAGTCAAAGGAGAGATGTTTATCAGGTACTTTGACCAAAGCCTGATGTTTGGGGAGTGGTCAGAGCTGGAAGTCAGCATATAACAATATTTAGAAATGTCAATGGATGAAATCACCAAAGAAGGCATGTATGGTACTAAAAACAGTGGACCCAGGACCACAAAAAAACATCACTTTTTAGAGGCAAGCAAAATAGGAACAGACCTCAAAGAAAGAAAAGAAAGAATCAGAGGTAGGAGAAGGAGAGAGAATGGTGTCATGGAAGCCTGGTTTATTAGTCAGGTTGAAAGGTTGATAAATCTTTGTCTTCCATAGTGGCAAGCTCATACATAATGCTGAAAACTAAAAATTCAAGACTGTATCTACAGAGCGTGTTATTTGGGGATAATGGAAGGAAATGCCAAGAAATCAGCAAAGAGTTAAAAGTGGTTACCCTAAGGGGGAAAAATGGGAAGTGAGGGGTTTGAAACTATAGTTGGCACTTGGACAAAGCAGAGGTTAGTGGTGACAACCCCTCAGCTCAGTTGAAAATCTGAATATAACTTTTGACTCTCCAGAAACCTAATTACTTTCACAGCCTACTGTTGAGAAGCCTTACTGGTAACAGAAACCATCAATTAATACATATTTTGTAATTTATAGATATTATAAACTGTATTCTTACAATAAAGTAAGCTGAAAATCATAAAGAAAATAAATCTATAATGCTGTATTTTTTGGGAAAAAAATCTGCCTGTAAGTGGACCCATGAAGTTCAAACCCATGTTGTTCAACTGTATTAGTTTCTCTTAAAGAATCTTTTATATGAGGTACAAATAAATAAAACAAAAAACACTTAAGTACAAAGAAGAGACCATGATTGGTGATAAAAATGAATTGTATAAAAAAGTTTTAGGGTTTAATTAGCCACAAATCCAGTATGATCCAGGAGATAATAGCCACCAAACAAGTCAACATAAACTATAATTACCACAAGTATAATACTCCCATCCAAATAACAGATTGAATTTCTATGATCATATAAGAAATACACAATTCAATTATGGATACCAAGTTTTATGAGGGTTCAAATCCTATCTTTCACACTCATCCTTCTTATCCTAGAGCCCCTACCCTAATTCCAGCTCTTAATACATTTCACACTTAGATCAAACCAAGAGTATCCTAACTGGTCTTCTTGGCTCCACGCTACTCTACATCTTGTATCCAAATTAATTTTCTGAAAAATCCATTTTGTTCATATCACTCTCCTTCTCAAGTATCTTTAAGAGTTTCCTATTACTCAGGTCCTTTGCAGGACCTGAGTCCTGCAAGATCTTTTGCAAGCTGATCCCAAACTAACTCTTCAATCTAATGTCCTGCTGCTTTCTCAAATGAATTATCAACTCCAGGCAGTCTGAGGTACTCACTGTTCCCTGAACAAATCGTACCTCTTACAACATCTCTATCTCTGTGCCTTAGTTCCTTCTGCCCTTGCTCCCATTGCTCTTCAAGCCTGCTCTGCTTATATGGGCGTCATTTATATGTCAAACAAGTGCCACACTTTCTCTTGGGCTTTCCCTAGTCTCTTTTAGGGAAAGCTGCTTCACAAATACCATATACAGAATGATTTTGTAACATTAATTACCTTTTAAGAGTACAAGCGGCACCTGGCTGGCTCAGTCAGTTGAGTTTCTTACTCTTGTTTCACCTCATGAAATTGGGGTCATGAGATTAGGCCCAGCACTGGGCTCTGTACTCAGCACAGTCTCTCTCCTTCTCCCTCTATCCCTTCCTCTGCTCATGCGCACGCATGCATACATGTACAAGTATGCTCTCTCTCAGATAAATAAGCAAAATCTTTTAAAAATAAAGTAAAAGTCACTTGCATAAAATGGCCAACAATGTGATAATCACTAAGCCTCAACTTACACTTTCAAGGACATCAAAACATCATCTACTCCTTCAAGTACAATGATTATTTTTCCTCACTATGACCTTATTCTACACATTCTACACATGTCTCTACTGCAGCACATATCATAATATAATGGATTTTATTAAACTGACTCTCCTACTTCCACCTCACCACCTGGGTGTTACACATGCAAGCAAAGATTTCTGGCAGAACAGAAACACAGTATTTCATGAATCAAATTACTCACCCCACTGGCAGTTCTGATGGGTTTTGCCTTTAACTTGGGGACTAAGACTTTTCGATACTGAGGTGGGACCGCAGCGATGATATCCACTAGGCGGGGCTGTGCTGAGAGGCCATATTTGGCAGCTGTCTTGGTTTTCACCCTGAAAATAAAGTACCTAGCATTATCAAGATCATAATATTTCAAGCATACTATCAAAAGAATGACTTATAAACATCATCAACTTCTGTCACTCCCCTATCCTTTCACCAGATGACAACAGTGGCTTTAACATTTGTGAGTATCAGAAAAATAGAAGAAAATCAGGAAAATGCAGCAGTGACTTCTTCTTACCCTGGAGTATAAGAAAAGAAAACAAGATGACTATAGGGAAGGGTCCCAGGACAGTGACACAAGGTAGGTCTCATTCAAAATAGTACAGTAGCTTCAGAGGGTTCTACCCTTTTCTCAACCTCAACACTATACCATTTGGGATTAATTCTGTTGTGAGGGACGATTTACTATACTATAGGATGTTAGCAGCTTCATTGGTACCCACCAGCACCCCACTTCCCATTATTAACTAAAAATGTCTCTTGACATTGCGAAATGTCTCCTGGGTGGGTGGATAGCAGGTATCATGCCTAGTTGTGTGTCTTAGAGCAGGCAAACAAACAAAAAATAATTTAAAGGAAAGGTGTGCAGAACCAAATAGTAAATGAATTATAAATTTTTTACAAGTGTTTTAAAACTTTAATATCAAATAGTAGCTACATAAAAAACAGAACATAAAACGTATAAATGTACTTTAACATTTATGAAGGAAACACACGTACACTCCAAGGAATAGAATATGATCAGCACTTCAGAAGACCCATTTATCCCTTCCTGATTGTAATTCTATCTCTAATCCCTAGAAATAACCTTCAGCCCAATTAAATAGGTCCTTGCTTTTCTCTGTAATTTTATTGGTTTCTCATTTCTTGACTGCTTAGCAAATCCTAACAGTCACCTTAATTTCTCATTTTAATCCACCTAAAAATATTGTGAGGTATTTGTATCATTTTCAAAAAATGTTAACCCAGTATCTGATTTATAAAGAGACTACCCAAGTACTTATGCCAGAAGGTAATAAGGCAGAGTTGTTTCATGCTCTATGTCTGCATGTTTTCAGATAGGCATTCACAAAAATAAATGTTAAATGATAAAAACACATGTGATAAAACACCCATATAATAATGAATGTGTCCAGAGTTCAAGAGAGGAACTCAATGTGTGCTGGGGAAACAGTTACGGAAGAGTTGGCTTCAGGCAGACATGGAGATGCCACTGAAAGCAAACAGGCTGGCTTATGTGAAAATGCAAAAACAGGAATGCACATATTTAAAGATATAGGGGTAGACTTGACAGAAAGCAGGAGACTTCCAACGTAAAGGTACAGAAGTTTAAAAAGTTGCGAAAGCTGAAGCCAGACCCAGAGGCTTTACATAATGACCTGAGGAGTCTGTATTCAATTTCTTAAGTGTTGAGGACATACTGAACTTTCCTGTACAGGGAAATGACATGATAAAAGATGAGATGAGGAACAATTAACCTGTAAGAGATAAAAAAGAGGCTAAAGCATAAGCTACTACAGTAGTCTAGAATCAAGTTTACAAAGGGATGGATTTAGGAGTTGGTAGTGGAAATGAAAGTGACAGTCATAATGAAAAGAGAGTAAGCAAAACTTAAATACTAATTGAACCTAACAAGAACAATTTGAAGAGGACAAAAGAGTTTCAAGCCTAGGTGAAGGTTAACACAATTAAGCAAAGAGGACATCTGCGTAGAGGCTGGTTTTAAGGAAGATGGTAGCATAAACTTGAGATAAATTAAAGAGACTGACAAAAATATACAGGAAGTAGAAATGTTCACTATAAATAAAAGACTTGTATAATTAGGGGCATAGCCATCAATGACAGAAAATCATCAAAGGGTAGAAAAATCAGGAAAACAGAACTCCACAGTCAAGATAGTTACTTATTTATTCCTTTAGCAAAACGTTATTAAGCACAATATTCCAAGGAAGTGATAAAACACTGCCGTATCTCTAGCAACAGGAAATAGTCTAAAAAAAGCCCACACTGGTGATTGGATCACTGATGACCTACCTGGGAGTGGGGAGAAAACTATTTAATTAGAACAGATCTACATAGTGACTATCAAATGAAAACAAAAGATGTGGAGATGAAATCCTAACTGGGGATTTAGCAAACTCAAAGCTGAACATGACTGTGGAAAGGAAACAGATGAACAAGTCAAAGGCGCTGTAAAGTAGCAAAGGATTGGATTAGATCAAGGACCCCAATGGTAGGGTTTTTCCTGAGAGAGCTACTGCTTCTTCTGAGACAATAGGGAGGAACAAAGATGTGAAATGATGTAGCACAGGAGATAACATGGGCTCTGAGACAGATGATCTAATTCGAAATCCCAGTTCTGCCAACTACCAGTTCCTTACTCTTGGACAAATTACTTAATCTTTCTCTGTCTAAATTACCCACCTGTCAAATGAGGGTGATATAAGTACCTAACTCACACAGGTTTTGAAATGACCAACTGAGCTAAGACAATGCACTACTAACAGTGACTGGGACATATTAAATGTCAAATTAATATTAGAAGCTCTTAGTACTATTAGGCCATGAGAGAATTTTGCCATAAATGAGTGACAGGGCAGAGCAGAAAGCTAAATTCTCAATTAAAATATAAAAAGTGAGACAGAAAACATAGTATTTGATAATTTCATTAAAAAGATCCACCACCTAAGAACAGGATTGCCTTCTTTTTTTTAATAAATCCACTTACTTATTCAGATCGATGTCTTTCCCCTGTTCGTGGGCTTCAATTAGTTGTTTAATAACATCTCCTATGGTCAGCATCATTAGCTCAGCAGGGCTGAGATCTCCTGGAAAGATCATATTTAACAATGTAAAAAGTCACATTACTCTATGAAGTTTTTTATTTTTTTCTTCCAAAATTATCCCAACCATCCCAGATGAATAGGTCAAGTTTGCAAGACACCAAACTTCTACTGTTTATAGTTTGATTATATTTTTGTATCTTTAATTAAAACAAACCTAGCCTCACCTATACATGAGAAGAACTCACTTTAGAAGCAAACATGCTGTCAAGAATGATAGATACAGGAAAGAATACAGAAAGAATTTAATTGTACCAGAAAGCACCAAATTGGTTAAAATAGCTTCCCTTTATTTCCAGAATTATAATTACTCTCAAAATGCAGTGGATAGAACAGAAATATTTGCTTGTCCCATAAAAATGCCATGAAGGGGTAAAGTTGAAACTCAAATCCAGGTATCCACAGAAGTAATACTACAAAGCAACACAATACTACTATGTAATACAAGCAATGTTGGTCCTATACTTGTCTAAAGATCTTAATGCATCACAAAGATACAGACTATCCACCATCACAACTTTCTGGCAACTGAGGCTCACTTGACAAGCAGAAGCTGACATGTTCTTACATGACCCCATCCCAATTACAGTAGATTGGTTCAAGGATGGGCACCTACCCAACTCAGGCCAATCTGAGCTCTTTCCTCAAGGGAAAAAATGCCAGTCTCTCACCAGTGATAAAAGCCATGAGACTGTGGCTTGGGAACTGCCAGCAAGTATACTTCCAGCCTGTAGAGAAAGCTAGCGTGCAAAGATGATGGAATCATCATAGAGAAGTCTAGGTGAGAAAGCCCTGGCAGTTATGAGACCCTTTCATTACTTTATCTCATTTGAAACCTCACAACACTATAAGGTAGATATTGTTAGCCCCTTTTACAGATGTTAAAAATTAATGGGAGAAAAAGGTCCATTATAATCAAAGGCTAAAAGCTTTCCAAACCATGTAATTCAGTACTCCAGAGTTCCAAAAAGACACTTGAAGGACAATGTAACAGAAGTACGGTTGGTGGTGGTGGTGCTGGAAGAAGGGAGAGAGGGAGGAGAGGAAGGAAAGGGAGGGTCTCTTTTTTCATTAAACCAAAGCAGCTTGGCTTTTGCATATTTAATATATTGAAACTCTATGTAATAATTTAGAGGAAAAGAGGATTCAGGTGATAAAAATAAAGATTTGAAAACCACTTGTATAGCTCTTGAGTAAATCAAAAACCAATTAGAGATGCAAATTAGTAAGAAAAGGCTTCATGAGGGAAATAGCATGGGGGTCTTTAAAGAAAGTGAACAGTGGACAAGCAAAGCAGAGGGCAACCAGAAGGAACAACGGCAGGTATAGGAATTACTTATTTTTGTGAAAGAGTGTTGCCTAACAAGAAAATATATATAGGCTTTCTGACAAGGTTCAATAAAGAACAGATTACAGGGTACACTAAGTACTAGGCAAAGGCATTTAAATGGAGTGGAGAACTATATATTCTCAATTTGGGAGTAAAAAGATGAAAATAGTGTTTAAAGAAAAGTACACAAAATAAAGAAAATGATACAAAAATGACTCAGAAGGTGAAAGAATACAAATAATTTGACACTAACTAAACAGCTCTTGAAAGGCAGCAATGTAAAATAAATAAATAAATAAATAAATAAATAAATAAATAAATAAATAATAAATAAATAAAATAAATAAATAAATAAATAAAACCCCCATGAGATTTCAAGTAAAACATTTGGACAAAAGGCTCTCACCCCTAGTTCCCAACCCCTACTGGCTGTGTGACCATAAGAAAATCAATTACTTCTGTATTCCCATTTCCCATTTGCCTGCCAAATCGGGATGAAACATACACATTTGACAAGAGTACTGCAAGAATCAACAGAAATAACATACAGGAAAGCCAAAGCGCTATTCAAATATTAGTTATTAATGAAGGTGGATCAGGAGGATGGTGGCCAAAATGATAGGTAATAAATTATCTGAAGAGGCAGGGCTGTTGACAGGTGAAGGGAAGAGCATAAAGCTATCTGGCCTGACAGTCCGAGGAAGAGCAAGGCAGAGGGAGGAGATGACTACCTGGGGGGCATGCGGTTTGATGCCACAACACAACTGTAGGTAACTTATACATCAGGAGCCGTGGTTCCAAGAAATAGCACTTGATGCCCAGAGGTATAGTGATGAAAGGCAGACATTTTTTTTTTAATTGTATTTTTTTGGGTACACACAGCTGACCATATTTCCCCTTCCTATGGACAATTTTGGGCTGACAAAGTTACTTACAGCTCTTTGAACCTCAGCTTCTTCATCTGTAAAGTGAAAATGATACTGGCTTCAAAATTATTAGCAAAGGGGGATCCCTGGGTGGCTCAGCAGTTTAGTGCCTGCCTTGGGCCCAGGGTGTGATCCTGTAGTCCCAGGATCGAGTCCTGCACAGGCTCCCTGCATGGAGCCTGCTTCTCCCTCTGCCTGTGTCTCTGCCTCTCTCTCTCTCTCTCTCTCTCTCTGTGACTATCATAAATAAATAAAAATTAAAAAAAAAATTAAAAAAAAAAGTGAATCATTTAAAAAAAAAATCTTAAAAAAAATTATTAGCAAAGGATCAACAAATAGTAGCTATGGTTATCATGGCCATCAATCATTATAAGACCGACGGCTCACATCGAATATACAGAGATAAGTTCAGAACTTGCGAGAAGATAACTTTTTTTTTTTTTTTTTGGTGAGAAGATAAGTTGAAACCTGACTCCATCCTGCTGAAAACGGGAAGATGGAATGGCTCCATCCTAAGTCAGGAGGTAATACAAACGAGAAAAACCACACAACTGTCCCACAGAGAACCAAGGACTCAAGAGTTTTTCCCTTTTTGAACCCAGATCTTTAAAAAAAAAAAAAATCTCAAAACAAAACAAAAAAAAAAACCAGGTGAAATTACCCTAAAACAAAATTTAGCGCATTAAGAGACCCGACAGCACGTTACATCAACCGACCACGTTAACTCCTTGGAGGGCATACCTCGGAATAAAGCTTTTCCTGCCACCTATGCCAAAGACACCACGTGACTGCCAAAAAAGAAAGAGTAAGGACAGGTTTAAAAGGCCCAACAGGGGCCACCTGGGTGGCTCAGCAGTGGAGCATCTGCCTCCAGCTCAGAGCGTGATCCCGGGATCCGGGATCGAGTCCCGCGTCGGGCTCCCTGCGTGGCGCCTGCTTCTCCCCCTGCCTGTGTCTCTGCCTCTCTCTCTCTGTGTCTCTCGTGAATAAATAAATAAATCTTAAAAAAAAAAAAAAAAAGTGCAACAGGTCAAACCAGAAGGGCTGGAGCCGACACACACACTGATGGCAGGTGGCAAGGCGACTGGCTCAGGCAGAGGATTTCCGCGGGAAAAGCTGCGTTAGGCACCTGCCCGCCCAGGTGTTTGCCCCTTCCCTACCTCTTCGCGCGCTCCCTCCTCCTCTCCCCTCCCTTCCGTACCTTTCCGCTTCTGCCTCATTTCTCCGCGGGCCGTCGTAGGAACCACCACACCACACGCGACGTAGCGACCAACCCTGACCTCGGGGGAAAGTTGACAGCCACAAAGCAACCCCGGACTGCCGTAAAATGACGGTCAAGGTGTCGTAAAGCTGTTCCCCCAAAACGGCCGGCGCGGAGGCCCGCCCCGCCCCCCGCCCGGTGGCAGCTGGCGGAGCTGCAGGAGGCGGGGAAAGCGTGCAGCCCGGGAGGTTCCCGCCTGGGGTTTAAGGGCTGCAGGATGAGACCCTCTGAACCCACGCAAAGGACAACTTGGGCGACGGGAAGCTCGACCTGGATGGTAGATGCGTATGACAATGCTTATGAATAGAGGTTAGTCCGGAAAGCCTAAGTGAAAAGTGTGGATGTGGATGGTCTAAATGAGGAGCCCAGGGTGTGCTGAGTCCAAGGAGGCTGGGCCGAAAACCCGAGAGGAAGATGGCCTGAGGACGAGCCATCTAGTCTGTTGGAAACTAAATTCAGAGCCTGGAAGAGACCGTGCAGGAATCGGGTATCAGCCTGAGTTGCAGGCTTTGACTCCGGTTCATCACCTTGGTCTCAGATATCTTGGAGGCTATGGAGAGCCCTCCAGAACAACTAGCACACACGTGAAATCTTGCAGTTTGGAGGCGGGACTTGGGAGAAACGTTTTTCCTGAAATCCATCCATGATCTTTGCTCCCGGACCAGAAATTTAAAACTCTCGTTAACATAAAGACAGGAACACAGCATGGAGCCTGCTTCTCCCTCTGCCTATGTCTCTGCCTCTCTCTCTCTCTATCATGAATAAATGAATAAATCATTAAAAAAAAAAAAAAAGACAGGAATAGGTGCCATATCCAGTCCTTTTCTTCCCACTAGAATCAAGGCTACCTCAAGTCTTTGACCCCACCATGACACCAAAACTATCCTGGTCAAATTTTGCAACTTTCCATCAGACCAAATCCAGTCGTATTTGTCAGTCCTTACTGTCATTCTGGTACCGATGGACATGTTAGCTTCCTTGAAAGTCTTTCATGATAGGATCCCTGCCCCCCCCCCCATTCTTGGGTTTTCTTCTATTTTTTCTCTACCTCACCTCCAAATACTGGTGTACCGTAGGGTTCGTTTCTCAGCCTGTCTCTCCCTGAGTGATCCCCAGAATACCAAAGCTTTAAACACCACCTATCTGGTCCCATTTTTTTGTAGTCCAGCCCCAACTTCTTCCCCATTTGACATCTGATTAGATCTGGGTGTCTAGATCTGGGCATCTCAAACAACATGTCCAGATCAGAATTCTATTTTTACTCCACATCTGGTCTTTTTCCACTCTTCCTTATCCGAAGTCTCTGTCATGCGCCTTACCACTCTTTTGCCTCACACAAGAGAATAGGTGAATAGTACAGTGGTAACTTTTAAAAAGAGGTTAAGGTGACCTTATTCAGAAAGTGATTTTTAAAAAGATTCTATTTATCCATTCATAAGAGACACAGAGAGAGAAGCAGAGACACAGGCAGAGGGAGAAGCAGACTCCCTGCAGGGAGCCTGATGCAGGACTTGATCTCAGGACCCCAGGATCACAACCTGAGCCAAAGGCAGACTCTCAACCACTGTATCCACCCAGGTGCCCCAAGAATGTGATATTTGAGCTAGTATTTTATATACAGATATCAGGGGGAAGAGCAGTTCAGGTAAAGGGAACCAGTAGTGCAAAGGTCCTTGGGCAAGAGGACACCTGGTAAGTAAGTAAGAAAGTAAGAAAGCCGCTGTCAAGGGAGCACTGAGTGAGCAACATGTAATAGAGATCAGAGAAATGACGGGGTGGAGTGAAGGACAGAACAGTTTATATAAGACCTTGCAGGCCAGGGATGCCTGGCTGGCTCAGCAGTTTGAGTCCTGCATTGGGCTCCCTGCATGGAGCCTGCTTCTCCCTCAGCCTCTCTCTCTGTGTCTCTCGTGAATACATAAAATATTTTTAAAAAGAAAAAAAAAGGCGTAGGCCATTGTAAAGCCTTTGGCTTTTATTCTTGTTGACATGGGGAGCTCTTGGAAAGGTTTTAGCAGAGCTATGATCTGATTTATAATTTAAAATTATCTCTATTTGCTGTGTTAGGAATAGACTTGGAAGTGGCGATGGGAGGAAGCAGAGAGATCAGTTAGGTTATTATCATATCTATGCTGAGATTCCCAAACTTGGCTACACATTAGAATCACCTAGAGAGTAGTGAAAAATCCCAGAGCCCAGATCACATCCCATACCAATTAAATAAAAATATCAAGGGGTGGGAGCCAGTCATGTTTTAAAGATCTTTGGGGATTCCAATGCACAGCAGAGTTTGAGAACTACTGAACGAGCCCAGAAATGATTATAACTTGAGTCAAGATAATAAGCTGTGGAGGTGATGAGAAGTGCTCAGATTCTGAAAATACATTGAAGATTTCAACAAGCTTTCCCGACAGACCAGATGTGGGATATGAGTAAAAGAAAGTCATCAACATCAAAGGTGACACTGAAGCTTTTGGACATAGGGACTGGAACCATGTAGTTGCCATTAGCTGAGATGGAGAAGCTTGTATGCAGAGTGGGGTTTTGCAGAGGGAGGTGGGGGAGGAGGTCAATCCAGACATGTCACGTTTGGGATGCCTAGTGAGCAGTAAGCCATGAAAAAGGTTCAGGCTAGAGATACCAAGTGAGAGTTACAGGTGCATAGCTGAAATTTAAAGCTATGAAACAGAATAAGTGTGGAAAGGAAAGAAAAGACTAAAAGACTAAAAGACCAAGCTTTGGGTGTGTTCTATTTTTAGCAGGTTGAGGAGAAGAGGAATAACCAGCAAAGGAAGCTGAGGAGGTGCCCCCTGAGAGGTGCGAAGAAAACAAGAGAGTTGTGGTTACCTGGGAAAGAAGGGAAAGTACATTAAGGAGGAGGGAGTGATCCACTGGGTCAAATACTGCTGTTGAAAGGTCAAGGCAGATGAGGGTTGAAAGGTGAGAATGGTAAAAATTAACAAGACAGGAAACAACAAATGTTGGAGAGGATATGGAGGAAGGAGAAGCCTCTTGCACTGTTGGTGGGAATGTGAACTGGTGCAGCCACTCTGGAAAACTGTGTGGAGGTTCCTCAAAGAGTTAAAAATAGACCTGCCCTACGACCCAGCAATTGCACTACTGGGGATTTACCCCAAAAATACAGATGCAGTTAAACGCCGGGACACCTGCACCCCGATGTTTATAGCAGCAATGTCCACAATAGCCAAACTGTGGAAGGAGCCTCGGTGTCCACCGAAAGATGAATGGATAAAGAAGATATGGTCTATGTAGACCATGGAATATTACTCAGCCATTAGAAACGACAAATACCCACCATTTGCTTCAACGTGGATGGAACTGGAGGGTATTATGCTGAGTGAAATAAGTCAATCGGAGAAGGACAAACATTATATGGTCTCATTCATATGAGGAATATAAAAAGTAGTGAAAGGGAATAAAGGGGAAAGGAGAGAAAATAAGTGGGAAATATCAGTGAGGGTGATGGAACATGAGAGACTCCTAACTCTGGGAAACAAACAAGGGGTGTTGGAAGGGGAGTGGGCAGGGGGATGGGGTGACTGGGTGACGGGCCCTGCAGGGGGCACTTGGCAGGATGAGCACTGGGTGTTATATGTTGGCAAATCGAACTCCAATAAAAAATATACAAAAAAAAAAAAAAAGGAAATTGACTAAGATTATTGGGGACTTTGACAACAACAGTTTTATGAAACTGTAGATGTGAAGGCTTGACTAGAGAAGGTTTATGATAGATTGACAGGAGAGGAATTTGAGACAGTGAGTTTAGACAACTCTTGAGATTTTACCCTCAAGAGGTACAGAGAAATGGGGTAGTAGCTGGCAGGGAAAATGATGTCAAAGAAAGTGGTTATTAAAATAATAAAGGGGCACCTAGGTGGCTCAGTCGGTTAAGCATCTAACTTCAGCTCAGGTCATGATCTCAGGATCCTGGAATCCAGCCCCATGTCTGGCTCCCTGCTCAGCAGAGAGTCTGTTGGTCCTTCTCCCTCTCCCTCTCCCCCTCCCCGTACTCATTCTCTCTCTCAAATAAATAAATAAAATCTCTCGCAAATAAGTAAATAAAATCTTTAAAATAAGACAGTAATAAATAACAGCCGATTTTTATGTCAATGGGAATAATCCAATGGAGAGTGAAAATTTGATGACTTATAAGAAGATAATCTTCCTAGTCCTGCAGTTGGAGAGAGTGGATGAAATAAGGTGCACAGGGGAAGGGATATGCTTTTGATGGGTATATGGATAGTTCCTCTATCAACAGGCTGGAAAGCAGACTACACAAGTGCAGATTCTGATAGATGTTTGGTGTGATGGTGGGGCTCTGTGGAAGTTTTCTTTCAATTGCTTCAGTGTTTCCAGTGAATTCAATGAAAATGCAGCCTGGTAGGGGCACCCGGGTGGCTCAGTTGGTTAAGCATCTGCCTTCAGCTCAGGTCATGATCCCAGGGTCCTGGGATCCAGCCTCACATAAGGCTCCCTGCTCAGTAAGAAGTCTGCTTCTCCCTCTCTCCCTCTGCCTCTCCTCCTACTGTGTTCCCCTTCTCTCAAATGAATAAATTTTTTAAAATCTTAAAAAAAAAAAAAAGAAGACAATGCAACCTGGTAGATTTCCCAAACTTTTAACAGACCCAGCATTCAGTGTCCAACAATAGGTATGAAGGACCACCATAAAGAACCCAAGCAGCGGGAAAATTGGACATCCACATGCAGAAGAATGAAACTGGACCACTCTCTTTCACCATACACAAAGATAAAATGGATGAGAGATCTAAATGTGAGACAAGAGTCCATCAAAATCATAGAAGAGAACACAGGCAACACCCTCTTTGAACTCGGCCACAGTAACTTCTTGCAAGATACATCCACAAAGGCAAAAGAAACAAAAGCAAAAATGAACTATTGGGACTTCATCAAGATAAGAAGCTTTTGCACAGCAAAGGATACAGTCAACAAAACTAAAAGACAACCTACAGAATGGGAGAAGATATTTGCAAATGACATATCAGATAAAGGGCTAGTTTCCAAAATCTATAAAGAACTTATTAAACTCAACACCAAAGAAACAAACAATCCAATCATGAAATGGGCAAAAGACATGAAGAGAAATCTCACAGAGGAAGACATGGACATGGCCAACATGCACATGAGCAAATGCTCTGCATCACTTGCCATCAGGGAAATACAAATCAAAACCACAATGAGATACCACCTCACACCAGTGAGAATGGGGAAAATTAACAAGGCAGAAACAACAAATGTTGGAGAGGATGCGGAGAAAAGGGAACCCTCTTACACTGTTGGTGGGAATGTGAACTGGTGCAGCCACTCTGGAAAACTGTGTGGAGGTTCCTCAAAGAGTTAAAAATAGACCTGCCCTACGACCCAGCAATTGCACTGTTGGGGATTTGCCCCAAAGATTCAGATGCAATGAAACGTCGGGACACCTGCACCCCGATGTTTCTATCAGCAATGGCCACAATAGCCAAACTGTGGAAGGAGCCTCGGTGTCCATCGAAAGATGAATGGATAAAGAAGATGTGGTCTATGTATACAATGGAATATTACTCAGCCATTAGAAACGACAAATACCCACCATTTGCTTCAACGTGGATGGAACTGGAGGGTATTATGCTGAGTGAAATAAGTCCATCGGAGAAGGACAAACAGTGTATGTTCTCATTCATTTGGGGAATATGAATAATAGTGAAAGGGAATATAAAGGAAGGGAAAAGAAATGTTGGGAAATATCAGGAAGGGAGACAGAACATAAAGACTCCGAACTCGGGGAAACGAACTAGGGGGTGGAAGGGGAGGAGGGCGGGTGTTGGAGGGGAATGGGTGACGGGCACTGAGGTGGACACTTGACGGGATAAGCACTGGGTGTTTTTCTGTATGTTGGTAAATTGAACACCAATAAAAATTAATTAAAAACAATAAAGTCGATGTTAACTTCAAAAAAAAAAACCCAAGCAGCTTTAAAAGTGACCAAAATTAATTTTAGTTATTAGGTACTTTAGTAGTACCTCGGATTTAAAATACAGTTAACTATTGAAGCAAAGAAACAGCCAGTAGGGGGAGAGCTAAGCATGTGTCACATGAACACAATAAGGTGATTTTGCCCAGAAACATGAGATCCAAGACTAATGATGGTATTCAAGTTAATTTTCTTTGCTTTGAACTTTATACTGGTGTTTCTATAGTTTTCTTATGGAGGAGGCATACCATCTTGCTAAAAGTTCAAAGTAATTTTTAAGATTACAGTTTAAATATTTATCTCTAATTCTTTTTAACCTCTTTGCTTTCTGAATCCCCACTTTGGATTAAAACATACCCACAGTTTCTGAGAGCTATCCTAGTAATGATTGAGTCTGCCTTTGAAGGTCAAACACAACCTGAAGATAAAGGTTAAAAAAAAATTGCTTTTTCCCTATACTTGATGTGATTGTTTGGATTGCCAAACAGCAAAGTAGAGTAGGTTCTACTTTCTTCTCCATCAGACAGCATTTAAAAAATATTTGTGTTTCTGGGTTTTTAAAAAGATTTATTTGTTTGTTTTTACAGAGACACAGAGAGAGAGTGTATAGGGGGAACAGCAGAGGGAGAGGAAAGGAGAGAATCTTAGCAGACTCCTGCTGAGCAAGGAGCCTGATGCAGGGCTCGATCTCATGACTCTGAGATCATGACCTAAGTCGAAATCAAAGTCGGATGCCTAACCAACTGAGCCATCCAGGTACCCCTGTTTTTCTTTTCTTTTCTTTTTTTAAATATGGATGTAAAATTTAAGTTCCAGAAAAAGTTCTTTAAAACTGTATGACCCTCATTTCTACAAACAATCCAATGTGATTTGGTTTTTGTGAGCTTCAAGATTTTGCTACCAACAGTCAGTTTATCTTTACCATCTCATGTCATCTATCTCGTGAATTGGTCTTGTATTTGGGGGTACAGAAACCTGTGCATTGTCTCTCTTGGGACTAGGGCATTTTCCCTATCTGCTCAACATGTTAGATCCATCAAAATAAATTTCCCCTTCAAAGAAAGGATGCTGCAGGGTGGGTGCTGCAATTTATTTGGAAGAAAAAAATGAATAATACCTACCTGCTTATAAGAATAAGGCAGAGAAGGATGTGAGATCCCCAATTCACATACAATTTAAGTCTAAATGAGAGGGGGAAATAGCATGAATCAATTACTGAAGGAACAAAACATCATAAATAGCCCTCGGATGGCAAGTGAGTTTCACTTCTGCTTGTGTGAATGTGGTTTGTGACTGGGGCCGCACAGGGCTATATACCCCAGCTGGTTCCACATATCAATACTAAGGCAAAGAAACTGCAACCATCTTCTCTGTGGACTCTAGAGCTGAAGCAGAAAAAGTGACATCTGGTAAGTTGTATCTCTTATATAATTTATGCTGTAATATCTGGTTGATTTTAAGAAATAGACTTGAGATTTACAGAAACATTGAGAAGATAGTACTGAGTCCCCATAGAAGCCTCACTCAAGTTCCTCTCTAATCTTACATCAGAATGGTATATTTGCCATGATTAATGAACCAATATTCATAGCATTATGGTTAACTAAGGGCTATACATTATTCAGATTTTCTTAGTTCCCTTTTTTTTTTTTTTTTAGATTTTCTTACTTCTTTCCTACTGTCCTTTTTGGGTTCTAGGATCCCATCTAGGACACCATATTACACTTAATCATCATGTCTCCTTAGGCTCCTCTTGGCTGTAACAGTTTCTCAGACTTTCTTTGCTCTTGATGATCTTGACAGTTTTGAGGTTTAGATACTCTGTAGGATTCACCCCTTTTGAAATTTTTCTGTTTTTCTCATGATTAGATGGGAGTGATGAGTTTAGGGGGAGGAAATCACAGAGTTAAAGTGCCACTCTCATCACCTCACATCAAGGGGATACACAGACCATTTGATCTATGACTGTTGATGCTGACCTTCATCACATGGCTGAGACATGTTTGTCACACTTCACTACTGTAAAGTTACTTTTCTCCCCTCCTTTCCATACTGTACCCTTTGGAAGGGAATCACTCTGCAAAGCCCACACTTAAGGAGTGGGGAATTATGCTCCCTTTCCTTGATGGTAGAGTATCTACATAAATTACTTGGAATTTTTCTATATGGAAGACTTGTTTCTCCTCCATCTCTTAATCGTCTTAAAGTAAGCTTTTTTTTCCTTAAGGAAAGTGAGTTACACTTCCGGGTTGGTTTAAGTGAATTTTGAGGGTATGCAAAGACCAATGAACTAGAATCTGGACAATCAGGTTTTAGCTTGAATTTTACATAAGTGTGTGATTAGGCAAGTTACTAATCATTCTTCCCTTCAAAAAAAAAAAAAAACAACAACAAACCAGTAGTTTCAGTCATCATTAAGGGTAGTATTAAGGTCATTTTTATCAATTAGTTAATTAATTAATTTAATTTCTTTGAGAGAGAGAGAGAGTTGCATGAGCGAGGGGGAGGGGCAGAGGGAGAAGCAGACTCCCTGTGGAGCAGGGAGCCTGACATGGGGGCTCAATCCCAGGATCCTGAGATCATGACCTGAGCCAAAGGCAGACACTTAACTGACTGAGCCACCCAGGCACCCCTATTAATGTCACCTTATTCCTCACTAGCTTTGGCAAGCTTGAGGGAGCAGTATGAGAGGATTCAAATTCATCCTGTTAGAATCTGATAAAGTACATTATGAAAATATCTGCTTACTTTGCTTACCTATTCATCCAGGGTGGGAGAGGAAGGAAGGAGAAAATCATGTTATTCCAATAACTCCTTTACTATATCTACTTCTGGGGGGTGCATATCTCATGTTGCACATATTAGCTCATGTATTAATGCTGAAAATATAAATCTTATCCTTTGGGGATTCGAAGGCCCTCATTTCACTTTTGCTTCTGAGCTAATGTATTTAAATTGGTTTTTTGGCACATACCTAGTTTGGAAGAGCAGTGCAATGTCCGACAAAGTGGTTAGGACATGTTGCCAATACTAAAGGTACTTAAAAAGAAAGGACATAAATCCTAAATGTCATCAGCATTCCATAAATGTATTAAGAATCCCCTTCTCCTTATTTCATACTCCAGCTCACCTCCCTATGGGAGGAGGATAAAACTTCACCAAGGACTCTTAAAGGACAATGGGATAGAACTCTCAAGATGACTGATCAATGTGTATAAGAGTAGAGTCACTTTATCAGTGAAGGTGGCATATGTACCCTCAAAACTAAATATACTTGGCCCAGGTGAATACTAGTATTAATTTCTAATTTAACCATCTTTGCCAAATATTCTAAAAATAAATAACATTTGTACAGATGCTTAAATGCCTACCGACCAACTGTATAATGCAATATCACATTTAATCATTGCAATGAACTCCTGATATAGATCTCTTTATATTTTCATTTACTTTTATTTTTTTTTAAGATTTTATTTATTTGAGAGAGAGTGTGTATGTGTGTTCACAGAGAGAGAAGGAAAAGCAGACTCCCCACAGAGCCTGATGTGAGCTCGATCATGACTTGAGCCAAAGGCAGATGCTTAACTGACTAAACCACCAAGGTGCCCCACACTCTCATTTTATATGTGGATGAACTGAGGCTTACTGAGGTTAGGTGATTTGTTCAGTGTTACATTGTAGTCCTGGAACATGATCCACAAATCCAGACATTCTGACTCCAAATCCTGAGTAATTTCTACTACATAATTCACATTTTGGAATGTAAGCCCTGTGTGTGTAGATGCCTTCCCCATTTTGTTCCCTGATGCATCCCTGACACCTAGGAACATTGCCTGACACATAATAGACACTCGACAAATATTTGTGGGGTTTTTTTTGTTTTTGTCTTTTAAATAATTTATTTATTTATTCATGAGAGATACAGAGAGAGAGAGAGGCAGAGACACAGGCAGAGAGAGAAGCAGGCTCCATGCAGGAAGCCCGATGCGGGACTCGATCCTGGGACTCCAGGATCACACCCTGGGCTGAAGGCAGACGCTCAACTGCTTAACCACCCAGGGATTCCCCTCAACAAATATTTGAATAAATGAATGAATGAATGTAATTCCTGCCATTATTAATCTTGCCATCTAAGATACATTCGAAAGATGCACTGCAGTTCTTCAACAAATACTTACCTGGGGCTTTCTAGGGACCAAGTCCTTCCCATATTCAATAAAAGTAGGGAATAAACCAGTTAAAGATCAAAATATCCCATAAAGGAAGTTTGCTAGGCTGGGCATTTTTATTTTTTTCTTATTAGTGCTTCCTTTGGTGGGGGAGGGTTGGTAGGAGACAGAAATGCAAGGAAAAAAAGGAATCATGTTAGCAAAGGTTAATGGTGCAAAGCAAGGTAGGGTGAGATGAGATTCTGGCTAACAAGTAGAGCTAGGGGAAGAGAACAGGATGTTTGCGATTCTTAAGCACATTCAATTCTACATCCAACACAGAAGGAATGCAGTGAAAGTGTATTACTCAGTCTCTCCCCCACCCCCATCTCTCTCTCTCTCTCTCTCTCTCTCTCTCACACACACACACACACACACACACACACACACACACACAGGCTTGTTTTACTTCTGAAAACACTAAAGAATGAATGTTCAGTCAGTTGCCTCAGTTTGAGTCCTAAGTATAGTTTTATGGAGTAGCTACTTTTCAGTTCTATTTTTTAAAAAATATTTTATTTATTCATGAAAGACACACAAGGAGAAGCAGAGACATAGGCAGAGGGAGAAGCAGGCTCCCTGCGGGGAGCCCCATGTGGGATCACGCCCTGATCTGAAGTTAGACATTTAACCACCAAGCCACCCAGGCATCCCACTACTCTTCAGTTCTACTCAATGGCCTTTGTTCCCCAAATGCCTTTGTCGTGTATTTGAAGGACCCCCTCATTTGTGAGTGCCCTTCTCTCCATTGTCCAACACTTAAACTCCAAAGGCTTTATTTATATAGCATCCATGAGAGGCTGCTTGGTGGAATGGAGCAAACATTGAACTTGCAGCCACTCTGGCCTTGGATGAATTCCTTCCCGTATCTGGGCCTCCACATCCATATCTGTAAAAGAAGGGGCTCAAGAGCATTCGTTATTTAATTCCACTATATGAGGCTGTTCTAGCAAAGGAATAACTATTGCATTGCACCTCTGTTATGTTTCTTTAAGAAAAAAAAAGACATCAAGGAAAACAGAGTGAAGAAAGGGAGAATGGGAGAAGCAAGAATAACGGTCAAAAGTCACAATTATTTAACAGGAAATGCGTTCTGTGCAACCTTCCCATATCTAGCTAAATATGCAGAGAGTTTCATTTAAAAGATGCTATTCTTAGGCTCAGTGCACATGAATGTAAATAAGTACTAAAATCAAAACTTAAGTGCTAACCGCATAGCTGAAATACCAGTGAAATAAACCACACGTGAAAATCTTGCCTGTGTGACCAATAAATTTGAACTCTTCAATTGCTTCTCCACAGCAGCCAAACTTTCACAAAATGCAACCACCATTACTGCCTCTCCTTGGGGTAAAGTAGATCCCCACTTAATTTGAGGAAGGACTGTGCACCCCTGAGTCCTTTGCTCCTGAAAGCGAAATGAACCCAAAATTACAGGAAACCTTGGTTTTGCTATTTTTGGTTACACAGGACCCCTAATCACTGGTACAGTCTTGGTTTCAAAGGCAGGTGACATTTTGAATTAAGAATTTTAATCCTTTTGGCATCCAACTAAATCAGAGAATATTCGCATTTTAAGGACTAGTTCAATCTCTCATTCATAGATGGGAAAACTAAGACCTGGGGTGATAAAAATGACTTGTATGAACTCCCACAGTTCCTCTGACTGGTGACAAAGCCAGAACTGTACCTTCTACACCTGACTGGCAGCTTACTGCCCTTCCTACCATCACTTAGTCCAGCTTAGTGACTATGGACGGAGTCTCTGTACCATACAATCCCCCACTGATATATTTGTTTATAAGCTTTCCTTTTAAGTGCCCAGTGTTTTATTTTCTCAGCCTTTTTGTTAGTGATCCCTTCCCACTTTACAGTGTCTTAGTTTGCTGATCAAATGGTCCCTTCCTACCAGTCTTTGAACATTGGCAGAAGGAATTGGAAGCCCAATTCACCACAACCACAATTCAAATAATTTCCAATTTCTCCAAATTTCAGTTAGGGATCACATTTACTCATGTCCTAGTACCACAGATACTCCTGCATTGGGAGGCTCATGGTTCTGTGTCTCCACTGCTGCATCTAAGCCTGGGCTAACCCCAGGTAGTTACATACTAACAACCTTTGCTGTGGCCATTGTGTGCAGTTGATTTCATAAGTGAAGTTAGATGAGCTGAAATCTTGTGATCCTAAAGGAAGCCCAAACCAGTGCCCAGGATTTGGAAAATCCTCCTTCTTTTCTAAATCTACTTCTCTCTCAGATTGAAGGGTCTTAATCTCACTGTTTGTATGGTGGTAACACTTGTTTGTTCTTTCGGACTTCATCTGACTCCTCTATTTCTTCCTAGATTTTTGCTACCAGAACACAAGTTATCCTGGAGGTCTACAGTGGATTTGTCTATTGAGAGGACCATATATTTTGCTTTGTTTCCAGTGCTCGCTATGATATGGTACCCAACATTTTGTGTGACTGTGGCTCATTAAGCTGCTGTCTTCAGAAAACAACAGATCACTTTCTTCCTTAGGGGTAATTCCTAGTTCTGTATCTAAAGTTACTGATGGGGGGGTGCCTGGCTGGTTCTATCAGTAGAGCATGTGACTCTTGATCTCTGGGTCATGAGTTCGAGCCCCATGTTAGGCATAGAGCCTACTTAAAAAAATAAAGTTATTGAGAGGCATTACTATACTTGCACGCATTATAGCTTATCTACCTTTTTGATTTCCTATCTTATCTAGGTTTGATGTGCTTTTTAGTATTTCCAACTTGGCATTACAAATCAGGAGTTGCTTGTGTTTCTCATGAAGTTTTGTGACCTCATAGATGACTTCCACTACCAGCTTTGCTGGTAATAGAGAATCTTGGGATTTGAGGAGGCCTTAAAATTATCTAGTCCAATACCATTGTTAAGTGGTCATACCAGTATAAGTTCAGACACCTTTAGTGGCAGAAAATTCATTACTTTCTAAGGGAGCTCATTGCATTTTGGACAACTCTAACTACTAGAGAATGTTAAGCCAAAATATGCTTCCAGGTACCTTCTACCTAAGGGACCTAATGGTCTTTTCTTGGGACCTCAGAAAACATGTGTCATCCCTCTTGTATATGCAACTCCAAGGTCATGTAGTTGAAGACTGCTCTGAAGTCCTCTCCACATCTTCTGCCTTTGCCTGTATCATCCCTTTATCAAGTTCAACATTCCCGACACTCTTCATGGTTGATACTGCCTCATTTCCATACTTGTTCTTTTGTTCCTACTCTTTGCTTTACTCTTTAAGACTCTAACTGTATCAAAAACTAATTTGGTGTAAATAAAAACTTAAACAAAACTAATTTGGCTAATAAGCATCCTATGGTATAGAATATCATCAGAAACTTCCCATCCATTATTTTATTCATTCATTCATTCATTCACTCATTCATTCATTCAGCATTTATTATCAGTCATTGCGCTTCCTGATGGAAATGCAACATGAAAACAAATGTAGATATGACCTCAAATAACTTGTGGTTCAGAAAGGAGGAAGGAGCAAGAAAGGACTATAACAGAGGTATGCTTGGAACAGTGGTAACACAAGAGGGGAATGAGTGGGAATCAGGACAGTTTCACAGAGGAAATGCTAAAACAGAATCTCAATGAAAGAGTAGGAATTCACCGGGAAAGAGAGGAGAAGGGTACCCCACACAGAACAGCCTATGCTAAACTGCATGGATTAGAATACTGTGCCTTGGAGAACTGTAAGGATTTTGGGATGGTCTGAGAGGGAGCCTCTAGATAAGGAATGGAGAGATGGGGAACTTCACCTAACACTCAGGACTTTGCACATAGTAGTGATTTCCACCACATCCAGCCAACACCCACTACGTACAGAAATCATTTGGCTAGTTAATATCCACCAGCCAAGCTAAGAATAAGAGGCTATTTTGACTCTAACAGCCTAGAGCCTAGTGACAGTTGACAGATCAGGTGAGATTTTGCATTTTTCAGAAGGACCAGTGACTCTCTGCTTTTGAAATACATGGCTGAGTGATCCGAACAGCAACATCAATCAGGGAGAGAAAGCACCTCGGGTGCTCCCCACCTGTGTTGCCTAAATCCTCCTCTATGCATAGGGACAAAGAGGCTCCAGGATAGCCCATCCCTTCCCAGTCTGTGCAGTGCACTCCGTTCTGGGCCTTGATGGTCCCCGTTCTCCCTCCATGTCCAAGCTCTGTCTGTCTGTGGACTGGATTCAGGCTAGATCTGACACCTCTTTTGGATGTGCCTCTCTTCCCCCAACTCCCTAATCCTGCGGATGTCCAAGCTGTGGTGCTGACTATAGACCCAAGTAGGGGTGTCTTCCTTGGTGAAGTGGAGTGGAGTGGAAAGATCCAGAGAACCTAGTTATTCCATCACTCCTTCCCCACTCAGTAGCTCCCCAAGCAACTCCAGGGAACCCTAGGAATATCAAATATCCCATCCATGTTCCAGATTCTTGCGGAGACCTGCTGGCACTAAATATAACTGAACCCAAGGCTTACTTGATTGAAGCCTTGATGTCACCCAAAGCAGAAAAGCCATATAATCTCACCTTTATGGTTCTGGTCACTAGAGGTTTATTGTTATTTCAGTGTGGGTTGTCTTGAAGATCTCATATCAGTTTCAAGTTCTATAGATATAACTATTATTGAAAACCAAGGGTCAGGCATGGATTTTTATCCTGTTTAAAATGACATGTAGCATGCTATGCATTTTGAGGAATTCAAGGTAAGATAGAAAGGCTACTGCCCTTTAGGAACTTGGAATCTAGTTGGGGAAACAAAGCATGAAGAGATTTAACCATTGTTGTTGTTTTGCTTTTTATATTTACAATTTCTGCTGTTATCCCCATCCCTGCCCCTGCCCTTGTACTTTGTATATATTTTTAGGCTGATTCTCCTAAGTGGACAAAAGCAGGTATTTGCATAACAGGAAATGGAAGACATGGAGGATTTTGTGGGCCCGGGACCACATTCAGGTAACATCCCTGCAATATTGCCTGATGAAGTAAATAGTTCTTATAGTAAATAGTTCCATAATATAATAAAGGGCCAGTGGGTTGAGACTGTACTGAACTATAGTTAGTGTTCTTCCTCTTTAATCAAAATCTGCTTTCTTATGACATGGTTCAATATTGAATGAATATAAATTCTTTCTTTTTTAAAAAAATATTTTATTTATTTACTCATGAGAGATACACAGAGGGAGTCAGAGACACAGGCAGAGGGAGAAGCAGGCTCCCTTTGAGGAGACCGATGCAGGACTAGATCCCAGGACCCTGCGATCATGCCCTGAGCCAAAGCAGACTGAGCCACTCAGGTGCCCCAATATAAATTATTTCAACAACTAAAATAGCCTATTCATAATGTAGTGGACTCTGATCAATAATTATATGTGTATGCACTCCCCCACCCCCCTTCTAAAATGAGGTTCCAGAAAGCCATCTTGGATTTTCTGAGAGTAGTCTCTCTTGGAATGGGCAAGGTAAGGCCCCTGGAATAATATCAGGTGCTTTCCTTAGAAGGAGAGATATAGGGTGAATGCTCTGGGAGCCAGTGAGGGCGAGGCCCGAGAAGGCTGATGGAGGACCCCTGGCACCAAAGAGGGAGCCTTCCCTGGGGGATGCAGAAAAGCAACCCCTATGTGCAGAAAACAGGGAAAATCACATCCTTTGTGTTTTGAGAATTGAGAGAAAAAATTTCTCGCTCACAAGGAGTGAAATCCTTTAGGGACCAGGGATCCAGGGTTTTGGGGTCAGTGGGGTGGTAGCTAGCATCCGAGGCATGGCTGGGCACATAAAATGAAAGAACCACAACTTTGGGGCCTTTGGTTGAGTGTAGGGCTGAAAGAGTTTGCTTAGAAGATCTACCACCACCCACAACCGCCACTCCCACACACACACACCGTGACCGTGACAACAATGAGCCTGTGGGGCTGTTGGAGGAAGCGTTTTCAAAAGCAACACCTGTGGCAGCAAGAAGCAACAGCAGCGTTAGACTAGGTTAACTTCTTTAGACTGCCCCCACCTGCCCCTACTGACTTTTTCTTGGGTGCTTCAGTATAAAATACTGGAAAAGAGGAGAGAGTGCTTGAGCAGTTACAGGGAATGAGAAGAGATGTGGTTAGTTCAGGCCAGTTCATTCCAGTTACAATTTATATAGCAAGACTACCCTTGAATGGTCTGAATTCCAGATAGAATACTTTCTCCTTTCCAAATGGTTTTTCATTTGAGAATTTGAAGAAAAAGTTTAAAACTCTGCTGTTCATCTGACTTCTTAGCCTTTGCTTCAGCTGAGAAATAAGCTTCCAATCTTTTATCAGATTAGTTGCCAGTGCTTCAGAAATCGAGATAAAGGTCATGGATACATGGACCCATCTTTTGCTTCATACATGTGGCTAAGATACTATGGAAATATTGTTCACAAAAAAGAGTTCCTAAGTTACAAAGTTGATCAAGGCCCGACATCCTTCACTGTCCACACATAGGTTACAGAAACATCCTGGAATCCTGAGGCACCTTTTATAACATGGACTAAAGTAGTCATCAGCCTATATCTGGCCTAGGGTTGCCTGAGTGGCAGATTCTTTTCTTTCCTGCTTCTTCTTCTCCAGCTCCAACCCCTGAGCCAGCAATTTGGTATTTAATTCTATGCAGTCCTTAAACTAAGCCATGATGATTTCTTTGAGTTGAACTCAATTAAAGAAGTTAGAATGTCTGAGACAGAGTCTGAAATACAAGGTCTTTCAACTCCCTGTCACTGCATGAGCATGAGGAGGCAGAGAGTCAGGCTTTGGCACAGCATACAACTGCACTGTGATACTTTATGGGGTGTGAGCTGGCTCCAGGACATGGCAGGATTTGTGCTGGAAGCCATAAGGCTGAACTGAGGGTAAAGACTGGCTGAACCATCTGGAAGACCTGTCTAGAGCCCAATGGAGGTTGGGCCTTCTGCTCAGGCTGCTATCCTGGGTCCCAAAGTGAAACTTCTCCTCTGAAGTTCTTTAGGGAAGATGACCTCCCAATGTCATGCTCAGTTTTGGGGCCTCATGCCCCTGCATGAGCTTGTAGTGCCATGACTCTTAGGGATCAATTCTTCAGGGTCATGTCATGGCCATTTCCCAAGGTACAGACTAATCCCAGGAGCACTGGGTTAGGATAATTTCCAATAACCTTGACTCCAAAGACCCACCTATGGCCCTTTTCTAACCTGGTGGATACTGCCAGCAGGTATTTTCTAAAACTCATCCAAAACACAATGTTTCGGTTGTACCTTTCCTGAGGATTATGGCTCCTACCAGTCCTTCACTTCATAACCAAGGGAAACCATTAAAGTGAGTAAATCTCTGGAGAACTACAAAGATTTGCTTCTTTGGGATTTTTATTCTTTTTAAAATTTTAACATAAGGAAGATGCTATTAATGACTTTCAGTGAGGAAGGGGGAAAATTCTCCCAAATTTAACCTCTGAAGGCCATCCACTGATCGAACACCCTCCCACACTGTGACATTTTGTGTTTTTGTCAGCCCTCTCATCTTACAGATGGTCACAGAGAAGTGATTTACCCTGGTCATGTGTCCCTTCATTCCTCTGCATTCTGCTCCCTGATCAATTTCTTTCCTAGTTTGAAAAGACCTCCCAGAGGCCTTTCTTCACCACACATTTAGTCCTATCTTGGGCTTCTCTGTAAACAGTTGGCATTTAGTGAAGAATATCCAGCCATTTTGGCTTCTCGGGATTTCTAAACCTCATTTCATTTCAACATATGTTCTGAGGAGATACATTAGGCTGCATTTTGGAGTTAGTTGCAAAGTCCTACAACTCTGGGAAATAGGAACCAGATTGGAATGGTCCAACAGTGTCTGCTTCTGATGTGAGTTTACAGGCATAAGGAGCTGGCAGGGGACTTCTTACATTATTTGGGTTTGTGGACTGATAGAGGTCAGACAAGTATATTATACCCCAAAATCTTTAATTTTATATAATCTCTGTTTATCTCTAGATGATGATGATGTGTTTAAAGAACCAATGAGAAAAATAAGACGTTCTCTTGACCAGCGGTTCAGAGCATTTCCTCCTGTGGAACAAAGTGCTTTTAAGGAATGTGAGTGTCATAACAATGCTGTGTGGCTTATTTTAATGTGGCTCTGCTCTTTTCCAAATGTGTAAAAATGCTCAACGGAGGAGGAGGTTAAATGGGAAAGAAGGATGAAACATTTTCAAATGATCCTGATCCAGAAAAGGGGACCTCAGAGTCTCTGCAGAGATCTATTAATTTGACAGTTCATCTCTAGAAATCTCTGGAGAGTAGGGTTTTGATCAAAATAACCTCTTCCTGGTTAGGACAAAGATTGTGAAAAATGGTTGGTTTGGTGCCTTGGTGAGTGTTTCTTTGATGCCCTGGCATTTTTTTTTTTTTTAATGACCATAGGAGAAAAGATTCTAGAAGGGCAATAGCCAAATGCAAAGCATTTGCTGACTCCCATTACAAGGATTTTCGAAGCAGACTAGCTCCTTGGGAGGTTCTCATACTCAATAATTGCTATCTCCCAAGAGCTATTATCTCTAGTGTCTGATAACTTGCTATCATATTTAATTGGCTTTTCATTTCATTTCTTTCCCTTTTTTCTTTCTCTGCAACATTGAGCATATTCCTCTTTTGGAGACCTAGTACTTGATCCTGGTCAGGTACATCCCAGGTAATACATCCCTATTGATTCCAGATGAAAAATTGGAGTCACGGACCAGAAGGGTTTTGAGCAACACTTATCAGAAACTTATTCAGTCTGTCTTCCTTGATGACAGCATTCCTAATGGAGTCAAGTATCTCATGTGAGTCTGATATCAGCTACCCATCAAACCTCCCATCCATTCTTTCCTTAGGTAGATGCTTTTCTCCAACAATGAAAGGGAATTTTCAGTTAGAAACCAAGCAAAGAAGGCTGAAAAATTATGTAGCTATGGGATATTATTATTTATACTGATAGTTGCCATTCATTGGGTTGCCACTCTTGTTAGGTAACCTGCTAAATACTTTACATATATCAAATTTAATTGTCCCAATACCCGTATAAAGTAAAAAGTATTATCACCCCAATTTTATTGAAATTGTGGCTTAGAGAGGCCAAGACATTGACCAAAGTCACACTGTTGGTAAGTGAAAGGGCTTGAATCCAAGCCAGGCTGTGTGAAACTCTAGCTGGTGCCCTCAAATGCTGGGCTGAGTTGACCTGAAGTTAACCACTTGATTAGTGTCAGGATTGAATCTCCAGCCTGGTAAGACTCTGTGTTGCTCCCAGTAATACTTTACTTCTGCCTAAAATTTATTTCTAGGATCAAGACTACATAGTTTCCTTAGAACACAAAGACGCTTCACATCTATATAGGCATTATAGAGATTGTATAGAATTATCGTTTCCAAGTATTTTTGTGTAATCTCCTTTGATCCTCATGACAACTCTCTGCAGGAAACAGGGACTAATATTCCCCATCTGATCAAGAAAGTAGCAGAGATTCAAAAAGATATATTACTTGCCTAGGATTGAAACTAAGTTCCTTCCTGTTCTATTTTGATATTCTTCCCACTGCGCTTTGATGACCATGACAACATACATTTAAAAATCAATTCAGAAACAGGCTTCTGGCCTTGATTGAAAAACCATCATTGGACCCGATCTACATTGGATTATTTGGAAGCACGGGGGCTGGGAAGAGCTCCCTGATCAATGCCATTATCCAGCAAGCAATGTTTCTACCAGTATCTGGAGAAAGTATATGTACGTCATGTATTGTGCAAGTGAGCTCGGGCTGCTGTGAGCAGTATGAGGCCAAAATCCACCTTCTCTCCGACCAGGTAAGTGTCTCCTTCCTTACTTGCTTCCTTCCTTCTTCATTCCTCTCTCTGTTTTCCTCCCTCCTTTCTCTCCTCCTTCCCTCTCTTCTTTCCTTTCTTTCCTTCTCCCTCTCTCTCAGAGATTAAATTGTAAATATAGTTTATGACTTTGTTGAAAGGAAAAAAAAAAACATAGTATGGGATTAAAAAGTTCTGTAGAGCAAGCTGGGGATTCTAGCCTGTATCCCGTCACTGTTGTTAGGGGACTTTGGGCAAGACATTTCCCTTTGTGGGTCCCTATTTCCTCACTAACAAAACAAGGGGTTTGGATTAGATGATCCCTTGCTAGATTAGGTGATTTTTGAGTTCCTGCCTATGCAGTCCCTACCCATCTCCACAAGAACAGTGGACTCCTCCCTTTGTCCTTGTTTTTTTTCTGAATCTGTGTCATGAGGGGCTTGGCCCTACTCTCTTGGCAGGAGTGGAAGGAAGAGCTGAAGAATTTGACTAAACTCCTGCACAGGACAGAGGACCTGGGTGAAGAGGTGGACACTTGGGACAGGGACGATGCTGTGGAGGAAGCCATCTGGAAGCTACAAATGTTTTATGGAAATGGAGCAGAAAGAAAGAGCTATGAAGAGTTACTAAGGGCAAAGCCCAAAGGAAAGATTCCCACCTCCAGAATCATCACCCTCAAGGCAGAAGAGGTAGCTTCGAGATTTTTTTCCTGCATAGTATCATGAGTCACAAATATAATAATTGAATCCATTTAAGAGATTTGCTCAAGGCACAGTGTTTTTATTGGAAATGAGTTGATACCCAAATCAGAAGTATCCCTGACCAAGTTCTTTTGTATTATTTATGGCTGTCAAATGAGAAATTTTAGTGTCTGACTGGAGGATCTTTTGCGAATAGGGAAGGCTATTTACAGTTACTTGAGGATTAATTAAGGATGCTTTGGGCTACAAATGTTGAAAAACAAAACCACCCAGTTGATACTGTCTTAAATGAATAGGGATTTATTCATTTTCTCACATAAGAAGTCTGTAAATAGTTGGGTTTGTGGCTTAACAATGTCAAGATCAACACCTCCTGGATTCCCTTGGCTCTCCACTGTACTTGTTGCCTCATACTCATAAGATTGCTACTGAAATGCTAGATTTCACAATTGGCTTCATGGAAGAAAGAGATGGATAAAAAGTTGGCACTAGCCATATCTCCCCTTTCCTGGGAAAGTAAAAGCTTTCTCAAAAACACCCCCAACAAACTTCTGGATAGATTTCCTCATACAGAACTGGACTCTGGTTCAGTCACATGGCCTTTCCTAGCTGAAAGGGAATCTAAAGCAAGAAATAAATGTGTTATGATTGGCTGAGACCAATCTCAATCCACTGCCCAAACAAACAGTCACTATTCTGCTAGCATTGATGAAGGACAGGATGGATATTGGATATGCAGCAAGTAGAACAACACTCTCCTCATTTTTATAATCAATATTCACTTTATTAAATTAAATTTTCATTTTAAATTAAAATACTTGTGGAACTAACATGTAACTTATTAAAATTATACATTTAAAAATTAGTGTTTCTTGTCTCTTAAAATTCATGTTTAAATATTTTTATCCTATTTATAAATCTGGCAATTTTTTTGTATGAAATAAGAACAATTACTTACACTTGTTCTAAGTTTTAATGTTCAGTTATCTTCTAAGGTTAACATAGTGAGTGTTCCTTAAATAGCGAATGCTTACTTATATAATTAATTAAGTTTCCTTAGACTTTTTGTGTTATAGTTCAGATTAAATATATTACATTCTCTCAAAAAAATTTAAATACTGGACCAGGCACACTTAGAGGTCAAATAAATGAAATCTTTCAAGGCACTTAGCTCCTTATATTTAAATGAGTATTACTATTAAAAATAGTTATATTCCTAATGTCTAAGACATAGATTGAGCATGTCCAAAGAAACTCAGTGATTATAAAACTGGTTACTTTATTTGGGCACACACAGCTTACACCAAATAAGTTATACCAAGGTATCAGTATAGTGCCCATTTCTTTACTACTCTGTATTTAGAAATATATTCCTTCCCAATGATACAAATTTACCCCATGAAACTAGGAGTTGAAATACTCATTGAAACATAATTACATCTCAGTGAGTGAGGGCACAGATTCAAAATTTGATTCCAGGATTCTAGACTGGAATGAGGGAAGCTGAGTTTGCTTCCAGAATGATTTGTCTGGAGTCAGTTTATTTATTGGGTTGAGACACCTTCTTATACAAAGGGACTTTTCAAGCCCATGTGTTTTCTTTCACATTCTCCTTAGTGAATCTGCTTTATTTATTTATTTATTTATTTATTTCAGAAGAGAAAGAGAGAGAGAGCATGAGTGGGAGGGGCAGGAGGAGAGAGAATCCCAAACAGATTCTGCACTGAGCAGGGAGCCAGACACAGGGCTCAATCTCACAAGCATGAGGTCATGACCTGAGCCGAAACCAAGAGTTGGACACTCAACTGACTGCACCATCCAGGCACCCCAGTATCTGCTCTATTTTTAAATTAAATATCTTAAAGAACTTTTATCATGTTTTCTTTCACAATTTCTTATTATTTTATTAGAATTAATGAATTCTATGACTCCCTACCCAGATTGCAACAAATCCCTTATGTAATCTCAACTCTGTCAAGAATTTCTGTTCTTATCTTTTTTTTTTCAGGACCATTGTAAAAATATTTATTAACAATGACCACCATGGGGCACCTGGATGGCTCAGTTGGTTAAGTGTCTGACTCTTGATTTTGTCTCAGGTCATGATCCCAGGGTCATGGGATCCATCCCCATGGTCAGCAGGGAGTCTGCTGGAGATTCTCTTTCCCTCTCCCTCTGCCCTTCTCCCCTGTCCCTCACCACCAGTGCTCTCTCTCTCTCTCTACAATAAATAAATACATTTTTTAAATGACCACCATACATCCCAGATCTTCTGTCCTCTGAAGTAGTATCCCAGTAGAGATTTGCTGCCACACATAGTTGCTGGCATGAATGTGTCATTGTCTGAAGATATGTTTAGCTAGGAACAATGGGCTGAGAAAAATTCCCCATCCCTACCATCATTAAAACATGCTGGAAATGTCTACACATCAAGATATTTTTGTATTTGGAAGAGAAATTTTAGAAACCATTTTAAAGATCAATTTCAGACCAATTTTCAATTTGGAAAATATGGTCATCACATCACTATCAATTTTCTATAGTCAAGGCTTTCTGGTAATCCAAATATTTGCATTAGCCACATGGGAAAAATGCTCTCTCTCCAAAATGTAGACAATTGCATATTAATAGCATTAATTTTAGAATTGAAATGGAATTTAGAGGATGAAATCATTATCCAGTGAAACTATAACTTTGCTGAAGCCCCATTCTAACTGGCTCTGGTTTTTTCATCTGTACATAAGGAGCTTGCACTTTCTGATCTCCAGGGTCCTTTCTGGCTCTCAGAGTGTGGGCCCTTGCCGACTGGATCACAGGCATCCCAGTGCCCATTGCCCAGTGCTGTTTCTTACCATTACTCAGCATACCTTCGCTGAGCCCAAATCACAGCTGATCCAGGACAGAGAACCAGGAGAATGTCTGGTGTGTGTGATTTTGTCCTTCTTCCTCAGGCAGAGGAGCTATCTGTCAAGCTGGACCCCTACATCCGGACTCAGAGGAGAGATTTGGCTGGAGAACCAACTGAGACACAGATCTGGCCCTTGATCAAACATGTGGAAGTGACTTTGCCCAGATCAGAGCTGATTCCAGAAGGGGTTGTGCTGGTGGACATTCCAGGCACAGGCGACTTCAACAACAAGAGAGATGAGATGTGGAAAAAGGTGATTCTCTTTCATGTGACTTAGTTTCCTCTTCCTTCAACTCCCCCACCCTTTCTAAAGCAACAAAGAATTTTCTGTTCTGGGTACAAAGTAGAGAAGCTGAGACCCAGAGCCGAGCTCCAAGGAACCAGGAGGCTGCTAAGGTGTTTAGTTGTAAAGAACAGAGACCTACTAAAGCAATCCCAAAAAAAGCAAGAAGGGGTTAATCAAAAGAGTATCCAAGGGTCTCCTGTGACAGCCAGGCCTCAAGGCCACCTATCAGGATAGAAGCTGCCATTTTCTCTCTGGTCCTCTGCCTGGCTTTTGTGACTGTTTCTTTGTGCATTTCTCTGTGGGGTCCTTCTTTTTCTTAGCTTCCTCTGCTTAGCCCTTAGGATCCATGTTGTGGACAATGACCACCCTAGCCCTGTCTCTATTTTTTTTTTAAGATTTTATCTACTTATTCATGAGAGACACAGAGAGGCAGAGACATAGGCAGAGGGAGAAGTAGGCTCCCTGCAGGGAGCCCAAATTGGGACTCCATCCCAGGACCTCGGGACCATGCCCTGAGCAGAAGGCAGATGCTCAACCACTGAGCCACCCAGGTGCTCCCCTAGCCCTATCTCTAAATTACATTGTGGTTCATATGCCTACAACTGTCTGATTCTAGTCTCTATGTGCTTTAATTCAGATTCCTAAGAAGGAAAATGGGATCACTTACTGCCCAGCTAATGATTAACCCTCTCTGGTTTTGGTATCCAGTACAATCAGCTGTGGCTAGAGGTGGTGGTTGAATGTCTACCCTTTCAGCCAAAATCTTGGGTAGGGTTTCACTTTCCGGCAAAGAAGTTGGAGCTGACCAGGCACCCACAGATATGTCTACAGTCAGAGAGCTATGCGTTGCGGTAGCTAAATCTGTACCTAATGATGAAAGACCGAAATATCTTTAAGAATTTATCTCAAAAAAAAATTTATCTCTTTGTTCATTTGCTTTTCATTCACAAACACATATAATATGCAAGACAATAAATTTAGCACTGAGAATGTAGTGATTATGGCCAATAATAGCAGACATTTACCGAGCATTTACTTTGTGCTAGGTACTAATCTCAGTAAAGTAAATTGCCCATCCCATTATCACCCTGGGGATTTTAACCCAGGCAGGATGGCTGGAGAGCCTCTCTGATCTTAAATCCTATTGTAATCCTATATGTTGGAACAAAGCTAAATTAAAAGATGCAGAGCATTACCTTTAATGTTAAGAAAGGTGCATGTGTGTATGTGTGTGTAATGTTTGTAAATGAATAGCAGAAGTAGAATCTTGCCTTTTAGAAGGATACCCACCCAACTGTAAACAAGAGTTTCTGCATTTACTACCACTCTTTACTACATACATTTGTGAATTGTTTGTATATTTTGGATGAACATGTATTACCTTTATAACTAAAAAGCTGAAAGCAAAATAGAAGTGTTGAATGAGAAGCAGAGCCTTCCTGCAAGCGGCTTAGAGTCTAACAAGAGAGAAGAAATCTACAGATGACTAACTCCCTGGCAAAAGCTGATATAAGAGAAGTCCAAGGTGCTATGAACACAAAAATAGAAATTACTTTCAACAAGCAGCCTCATTCCTTCAGCAGACATCCACTGAGCACTTACTCAATTTTGTGTTAGGTTTTGGATAGACGAAGACAAAGACTTGCTCTCGGCAGTCTTATAGTCCAGAAAGGAACCAATTAGTTCCATTAGTTAACAAACCACGTTACTTAAAAATGAGAGCACCAAGGGATGAGTTCTTTTTGCATGTGAAGGAAGCTTCAGAGAGGTTCCTTGGGCTTAGCTGTCACCACAGTAGACTGTTGAGAATGGGACCACTGAGCGCTGTTCTAGGCCAGAAAGCAGCAAAGACCCAGAGGAATGAAGGAGCCAAGTGTTGGGGAAAGGATGAGTCTTCCTGGGTGGCTGGAGGGAAGAGGTGTGGGGTGTAGACAAGAGAGGCACAGAAGGCAAGCCCGGAAAATTTGGGGGTTGGGCTTGAATGCTACCCTTCCTGGGGAAGCTTGGAAGACAAGAGGGGCTGGGGCATGTGTTAGGAAGAGAAAGGGTGTCTTTAGGCAGAGGAGCTCAGGAGCACAAGGCATAGGACTGGAGCTGGAAGGGGACTGGGAGGGAGAGCTGGGATCCGTAAGTCACAATCAGTCCAGCGCTATAAAAGGATCTATCAGAGAACCATCTATTCTCTGCTATATGCAAGCTTTAAATTCTGTGGATTTGTGCTAAATGAATGACTGTGGACCAGGGGAGCTTTGTGACCAGTTTGCAGCCAAGATCAGGTTGACAAGATCAGGATGCCAGCCTACAAATAATCAGTCTATGCTCTGATTTTACAGATGAAGAAGTTAAGGCTCAGAGAGGGAAAGTAATTTGCCTAAAACCACACAGCTACTGAATGGCAGAATTTGAATGAGAAAGCAGGTTCCTTCCCGGCTGGCTCCATGTCTCCCCATAGGACCCCCTAAGTGTTTTAAGATAAAGGCAGTCCCAGAGTCCTTCCCCTTGGTAAACTGCTCAGGTCCTGACATGAAGGCCCTGGTTTCTGCAGGGTCTCAGCTCTTGGAGTGGAATCCCCAGCCCTGGCTAGTTCCATGCTAGGCCCCAAGAACAACAGATTAGGGAGGCAGCCAGCCTCTCTCCCTGGATGGAGCTATGGTTGCTGCCAGTTATGATATGCTGGGCAGCCTATCAAAGGCCACTCAGAACAGAGGAGCCAGCAGATCTGGCTCAGAACACCCGCTCTGAGGAGGTCGGGCTACAGTGAAGGGTGGTTCCCAGCCTGCTCCGCTTGGCCTCAGCTCCCCTGCATTCCTGTGGTTTTGGGATATTCTCTCACAAGAAGTGACTAAAGACTCCCCTCTTTTTAGGGAGAACATAGCACAATGCCCCCTCCCCCCATCTCTCTAGCTGCTAGCCTTGCCTTCCCTAAGCTAAGACTACTATGAATTCATGTGTCTCTGTCTGCCACCTTGAAGTTGTGACATTTTAGGCATATGTCACCTGAGCACTCTGAGGCCCTTTCGCATCAGGCGAGGGGAATGGCATCCCTGCCACCCCACCCGCTCATAAGTTCAGTTGCTCTAGATAAGCTTTTTTGTGTCTTCTGCGACTCGAACTTGACCAAACCCTGGCAGTCAGAGCTTTGTATAGGGCCTGAAATGTGTACTCCTCTTCTTATGTTAATAAACATTTATTAAGCATGTGCAGTTTCCCAGGACCAGGGGAATACAAAAGTAAAAGAGGCCCTGCCATTGTGGAGCTTGCAGCCTGGTATCCTATGATCTTCCACAACCTGATTGAATAGCTAGAAGCTTCCCTAAATAGATTATAGTTTGGGAAGTGGGAGGGAGCAGTTGTTTTTATTCTCCTGCCTAAATGTGAGTTCATCCACATAGGAAGGAGGTTTTCCTAAGATTTCATTTGACAAAGGCTCCACTGCTAAAAATAAGCTTGAAACCCAAGATTTCTCAGCCTCAGCACCTTTGGCATTTTCGGCCAGATAAATCTTTATTGTGGAGGTGCTGACCTGGCATCAAAGGATGTTTAGCATCCCTGACCTCTACCCACTAGTACTTAACCCAAGTCATAACAATTAAAAATATCTCCAGAGATCACCAAATGTCCTCTAGGGTACAGAATTGCCCTGAGTTAATAACTATTGGTATAAGGCGAAATAATGACTTAATTAGCAAGTCACAAACTTGTTACACCTCTGTGTGCAAAGTGCTGTCCTGAGGAACCTCAAATAAACTCAGTCCCTGAGCTGGACCAGCTTTTTCTTTATATGGAAAAGGTGACAAGTGAAACAGTACAGTAAGAGAAATGTCACAAGGCAACATGTGATTATTTCTCACATAAAAGTTGCATATCGAATAGAGCAATACTTATGATTTTTTTAAGATGTTTATTTATTTGAGAAAGAGCATATAGCACATGAGCAGGAGGAGGGGTAGAAGAAGAGAAAGAAGCAGACTCCCCACTGAGCAAGGAGCTTGATAAGGGGCTCAATCCCAGGACCCTGAGATCATGACCTGAGCAGAAGGCAGACACTTATCTGACTAAGCCGCCCAGGTGCCCCAGTATTTATGACTTTAATAATAAATTGTAATTTCATGTTCATTGACCTTCACAACTGGGATCATAAAGTTTCTGGCTCTGTGCCCCCACATGGTGGCAGGGTGCTAAATATGCAGGGGCAGTCAAACATCAAAACGATGCCCTCTGGTGATAACTTTGGGATTGATGAATGACCAGAACCTCTTCTGGAAAAACAATAATTTTCCCTAGAAGACAACTGAAGTAAAGCAAGCCAGTGATGGATCTGGGGCTGGAGGTCTGATTTCTTTAATTCTACCAATCACTAATGCCACAAATATCTGTGAAACCTCTAGTATGGGCCAAGCACTGTGTCTAACGTGATATGTATTCCAAGCTGAAAAGTGCAGCCCATCAAATACCTCACGATCTAAGAGTGGGGTTGGGGTGGTGTAGAAAGCCAACCCTATTCAGTAACTCTGAAAGGTGCAATGGCAGGTAAATTTAGGTGCTGTAGAATGCAGAGGAGGGATGGCCAATCCATCATCACGTGGCCATTAGCAGAGTCTCAAAGGGCAAGTGGAGGTCAAGCAGAGGTTGTGGCCAGTGCAAAGGGCCTGAGAGATAAAAGAGTAAGTTACATCTGAGAAACTTCAAGAAGCTCAGTCTGGCTAGTACATGGAGAGTGCAGTGGGGAGAGATGAGAGGTGGGACTGGAAGAGAGATAGGGCAGAGCATAGAGGACATAAATGATACATTACGGGATCATGTCCTCTACAGTTGAGATGCCACTTATGTTCTTAAGCCTGTTGTGGTTATGTTTCACAGACCATTGATAAATGCTCAGTGATCTGGGTCATCAGTGACATTGAAAGAATTTCTGGAGGAAGAGCCCATGAAGACCTTCTGAATGAGAGCATCAAAGCCTGCCAAAGGGGCTTCTGCAGGGACATTGCTCTGGTGGTCACCAAGACTGACAAACTCCACCTGCCGGAATATCTAAGGTACCAAGCTGGGCTTGTAGACCTATGGGCTCTTCTGTGGGTTCCGACCACCGTAACAACAGGGCTTGGACCCCTGGGCATTATAGACCTAAGGAAGTAATGGTTGGGGATGAAAGAAAAATCTGGGTGACTTCCTAGGACATCAAGACCCTTGGATAGATTGCCTTGGGAATCTGAACATTGTGGCCCTTCTTTTGGAGTAGCTGTTCAATACCCAATAGACTGTTCCCTGTGCAGCTCTGGGCATGGGGGGCATCATGTATATGAGATGCAAAGATCACCTCCTGGAGTTGTGTGGTGTGATGGTCCTGCCCCATTTCCCACAGATATGGGACATGTAAATGCCCCACAGCTAGTAGGCACTCTGTAATACTGTCTGGCGCAGCTTTGAAGTGTCAGATTCTGTTTCAGATTTTAAACTCATTTGGAGCAAGGTTCTCAATGTTTCAGAACTTTGGCCAACAGTAACAGCATTCTTACAGAGTCATATTCTGGCAAAATTTTAATGGAAGGTAAGCATTTTAGAGTTTAATAAATGTTAAAATATGCTGATTTCCATGTGGATCTCTGTACCTCTGTAACCAAGAGACTTATAACTTACCTTCTCTGTTGGCACCCTTTGAAAATGGAAAGGGATGTTATTTACCCTTACAGCAAGTATAAACTAGTCTGTCCTGGGTCTGTGGGGCATATGGCCATCAGATATAATGTTAATGCTTCTCTGCTCTAATAAGAGCATTTTTACTGGTCACCTGTCATCTCTACCATTCCCCCACACCCACTGAAACTTGAATCTGTGTCTCCAGGAATTCACTAAGCAGAGAAAACATCTCGGGTAAGGAGATAGGCCAAGGCTTTCCCCCTAACATCTTGCTTTCATGGGCTAGGTTGGAACTTCAGCTTCACTGTTTTTGCCTGCAGTTTCCCTCACCTCGCCTCCTACCCCAGAGTGGTATCTCAAGCTCTCCCTTCAAGTGCCAACTCTGCAAATGAACATAATTCAATCAAATTTATGAAACCTTTGTTGAACACCATGGTAGGACCTGCAGATTCAGAGGGGGATAGTGCCTTGTCACTGAGACTGCTGCCATAGAAGAGGGTTAAAGGTTGTAAGAGAGGGATAATCAAAGTGCTGTGGGGACCCAGAAAGAGAGGGCTGCAATTCGACTGGGCCAGGGGGTGAGATCACCACCAACAAAACACTGAGAAATAAAGACACTTGTTTCAAGTGGACACTGCAGGTAGATCAGAAGAGAGGACATTTGTACCAAGGAAAGCTTATGTGAAGGTATTAAGGCATCACAATATATGCTGCTTTTAGGGAAAGTTCAAAGACTACCGTGACACATCAAATGAGTTAAGTAATTGTTACAATTTTCATTTCAGGGAAAGAAAAGTGAGAAATGTAAGTACAGACTAGTTTTTTTTTAATTTTTTAAGTTTTATTGATATGTAAGTGATAACAAAAACTTTACACATTTAATGTAACAGCTTAATGAGTTTAGACATATGCATGAACTAGTTATTTTTAATAATACTTTTCATGATTAATATAAAACCCAAATACATACACATTTGTATGGGCCAAATGAAGATATGCCCCCCATATTGTGCATCTTATCACGTATAACCCTAAACTCTTTACCATGCTTTCATTTCTTTTCCCCAACTAGCAGGCTATTTCAAGTCAGCGGGAGGCTGTTTTAGAAAGAAATGACCTGATAAAACTACAAAGGAGTAGAATTCTCAAGGAAAAACTCAAGGTGAGTTAACAGATTTCCCTATGTATTTTTTCTGCTTTTCAACCATTCAGATTTTCAGAAACAAACATCTATTTGGTCTTGCGTAGTAGCCACATCAAAAGCCTTGGAGCAGTTTGGAGTTAACTTAGTCCTACTGATTAGTAACTTGTGACCTCAGACAAATTACTATTCCTCTCTGAATCTCCACTTTCCCATTTGTAAAATGGGGAAATGATAACATTTACCTCTTGTGGTTGTTGGAAGGATGGAGTAAGCATATGTTCTATTGAGAAATATGTGCAGGTAAAATCAGAGATCACCACAGTGTTCAAGCGTGATTCGCTGGAGGAATGCAAAGGATGATGTGGGGACACAGAAGGATGCTCGGATCACCCTGGCAGTCAGAGAGGGATTGTTGTAGAGAGGTGCAGGGAAAACTCATGCTCTTGAGCAGAATTTTAAAGAACCAGTAGTCTTTAGTAAGCAAGGAAGTGGGAGAAAGGGCCTTCTGCAGGAGTGCTGGGAGATAAGGGCTGAGCTACTTTATTTTATTTTTTAGAAAGGCAGAGAGAGCACCTGAGCTATAGTGAGTGTGTGTAGAGGGGGCAGGGGGAGGGGTGGGGGTGATGGAAGGGCAGAGGGACAAGGAGAGAGAGAATCTTAAGCAGACTCTACACCCAGCACAGAGCCCAATGTGGGGTTCGATTTCACGACCCTGAGATCATGATATGAACTGAAATCAAGAGTTGGAGGCTAACTGAGCCACCCAGGCACCCCCTGAGCTGTTGTATTTTTCAAGCTTGAGAAATTGTTCTGCAGGAATCTTGGTATTTTATTAAATTATTTTTGTTATTCTGACTTATAAAACTCCTTACTATAATAGCCTTATACAACTATAAAACTGAAACCAATTTTAAGATAAACTATAAACAAAATGTAGAAGTGGTATATCAGAGTTAGTATAATGTGATAGAAATTTTGGTCTTGCTGAAACTAAATTTTCAGTGCTGGGTGATAGTAAAAACATATGGCCTGATGTCCCGTTCTATATTTAATCGCACTCTGTATTTTGAATTCAATTACACTGATGCAGAAAACTTCTGATGTACAATGTGGAATTGAAAATTTCAAAGCTTTTGTCTCTAATTCAGGATAACCAGACCTCGTACTTAAGCCAAAACCTTTGACCAACCAATTCTTGAATGCCGGTTTTAATGAGGCAATAACTGAATAAAGCTGTTCTTATTCTCTTTAATTGTTCTGGATGGCATTAAGGAAATATGCATCTAATGAGTACCTCATCATAATTGTTTCTGGAAACAAAACACAAATACTTCAATTTGCAATTCATAACTATATTTATTGCTAATAAATATGGCACATCGGTGTGTCTGAGATAGGGTCTGGACAACAGTGACTCAGCTTGCAGGGTGACTATCATTCTATTACCATGCAAGTCTTTTGAGGTCTGCACCCCTATACCTCTGATGGCCAGGTAATATCTTAATTCTCCAACCACTTTACTTCAGTCTGAAGTATTGTGAAATCTTCACTTGTACTGCATGCCTTCACTTGGAGCAAATTTAATCTTAATTGTATTTGGGTTTTATATTAATCATGACGCTGATTATAATGTGGTCATCCATATAGATCTCTATGCTTATATTGTATTATAAAAATAAAGATTGGGAAAATATACTGTAAGAAAAATGACAGATCCCTGAGATTCCATTTATAGGCCTTAGTCTGGAAATACTATGTATTTTAGAAAGATTGTTTTCTCAGCATTCAGAAGAATGGATGAGGGGGCAGGGTGGTGAAGATTGGATGCAGAAAGACCATTTGGGAGGCTTTTTCTGTAATCCAGCTGGAAGTGCTAAGAGCTTGAGCAAGGCAGTCATTTATAGGAGTGGAGGAGAGGAGATGCGTTCAAGAGATGTCAGGGAGTTCATATCCACAAGTCTTGTGGCAGGTGAAAGAGAGCTGGGTGTTTACATTCTCAGGTACATCCTTTGAGCTGATTATCACACAGCATTTTACCTTTGCATGACGACACCTATAAAGAAAACCATACTCCTCCTCCTATGTGTCTCTCCTTTCCTCTCATGCTTTAACACGCTCACACTACTTCTTTTTTTAAATTTTTCTATAATTTTTTTAAATTTTTATTTATTTATGATAGTCACACACACACACACACACACACACAGAGAGAGAGAGAGAGAGAGAGAGAGGTAGAGACACAGGCAGAGGGAGAAGCAGGCTCCATGCACCGGGAGCCCGACGTGGGATTCGATCCCGGATCTCCAGGATCGCGCCCTGGGCCAAAGGCAGGCGCCAAACCACTGCGCCACCCAGGGATCCCCTTCTTTTTTTAAATTGACATATAGTTGGCACACAATATTATGTTAGCTTCAGGTAACATAACATACTGATTGGACAGATCTATATATCACAACACGATCACCACAAAATAAGTCTGGTTACCCTCTGTCATCATGTTAGTACAATATTAGTGACTATATTCCCTATGCTGTACTTTATATTCCCATGACTTGTTTAGTTGGTAACTATAATTTTGTACCTCTTAATTCTCTTCACCTATTTTGCCCAACCTTCCATCCCCATTCCCTCTGGCAACCACCAGTTTGTTTTCTATTTCTGAGTCTCTTTCTATTTTGCTTTGTTTGCTCATTTGTTTTTTTTTACATTTCTTATAAATGAAATAATATGGTATTTGTCTTCCTCTGACTTATTTCACTTAGTGTAATTTCCTGTAAGCCCATCTGTCTTGTTGCAAATGGGAAGATTCTATTCTTTTTTATGGCTGAATAATATTCCACTGTATATATGTATAACATATCTTCATTCATCCATTAATGGACACTTAAGTTGCTTCCATATGTTGGCTATTTATAAATAATGTTGCAGGGAACGTGGAGGAGCATATATCTTTTCAAATTAGCGTTTTCGTTTTCTTCAGATAAATACCCAGAAGTAGAACTGCTGGATCATTTGGTATGACTATTTTTAATTTTTTTCAAGAAACTCCACATTGAAAAAAAAAAGAACCTCCACATTGTTTTCCACAGTGGCTGCACCAATTTACAATCCCACCAACAGTGCGTGAGGGTCCCTTTTTTCCACACCCCCACTAACACATGTTATTTCCTATCTTTTTGATACTAGCCATTCTGACTGGTGTGAGGTGATATCTTGGGGTTGTAACTAGCATTTCCATGGTTATTAGTGAAGTTCAGCATTTTTCATGTGTCTTTTTATCATCTATATGTCTTCTTTGGAAAAATGACTATCCAATTCCTCTACCCATTTTTAATCGGATTCTTTGGGGTTTTTTGGTGTTCCCTTGCATGGGCTTTTTACATATTTTAGATATTAACCCCTTATCACATATAGGATCTGAAGGTATCTTCTTCCATTTAGTAGGCTGCCTTTTTGTTTTGTTGACAGTTTCTTTCTCTGGGCAAAAGCTTTTTACTTTGATGTAGTCCCAATTTTATTTTTGCTTTTGTTGTCTTTGCCTGAGGAGACATATCAAAAAAAAAAAAAAAAACACTGCTAAGACCAATGTCCAAAAGTTTACTGCCTATGTGTTCTTTTAGGAATTTTATGGTTCCAGACCTTATTTTTAGGTCTTTAATCCATTTTGAGCTTATTTTGGTATATGGTTTACGAAAGTAGTCTAGTTTCATTCTTTTGCATGTAGCTGACTAGCTTTCCTAACACCATTTATTGAAAAGGCTGTGTTTTCCCAATTATATATTCTTGCCTCTTTTGTTGTAGATTAATTGACCATACAAGTATGGGCTTATTTCTGTGCTGTCTACTCTCTTCCATTGTCTATGTATCTGTTTTTGTGCCAGTATCATACTGTTTTAATGATGATAGTTTTGTGGTATGGTTTGAAATTGAAATCTGGACACATGATATCTCCAGCTTTGTTTTTCTTTCTCAACATTGCTTTGGCTATTTGAGGTCTTTTGTGGTTCCATACAAATTTTAGTATTATTTGTTTTAGTTCTGTGAAAAATACTGTTGGTATTTTGATAGGGATTCCCTTGAATCTGTGGATTGCTTTGAGTGGCATGGACATTTTAATTATATTAATTCTTCTAATCCATGCTAACACACTTAACAACACTTCTGACACCAGTGTTGGAATTTTTTTCCCACACCAAGCAATTCTCTGTGACACCAGCACGGTGTTCTATGATTATTTTTTTTTTAAGTTAACATATAGTGTATTGTTAGTTTCCGGGGTAGAATTCAGTGGTTCATCAGTTGCATATAACACCCAGTGCTCATTACATCCTATGCCTTCCTCAATGCTCGCCACCCAGTTACTACATTCCCCCACCTGCTCCCCTTCAGCAGCCCTCAGTTTGTTTCCTGTAGTTAAGAGTCTCTTATTCTTTGCCTCCCTTTCTGTTTTTATCTTATTTTCTTTTTCCTTCCCTTCCCCTATGTTCCTCTGTTTTTTTTTCATAAATTCCACATATGAGTGAAATTATATGGTATTTGTCTTTCTCTGATTGATTTATTTCACTTAGCATGATAGCCTCTAGTTCCATCCATGTCATTGCAAATGGCAAGATTTCATCACTTTCTAATGACTGAGTAATATTCCATTGTATATATGTGCCACATCTTCTTTATCCACTCATCTTTTGATGGGCATCTGGGCTTTTCCATATTTTGGCTATTGTGGACACTGCTGCTATAAACATTGGGGTACATGTGCCCCTCTGAATCACTATTTTTGTATCCTTTGGATAAATATCTAGTAGTGCGATTGCTGAGCCATAGGTAGGGCATCCTACAATTTAACTCAAGCTGAAAATATCTTCCTGGACATAGCATTGGATCCCACAGGTTAAGGGATCAGTCCCATAAGACTGCCACCTACTCAGTTGCCAACTGCAAATGATAGGTCCCCAGTTTACTCACAGTTTATGTCTGATTTGGCAACAAATTGAAGGTTTTTATGACTTCTTCTCCCTTGGATTCGATTATTTGTTGGAGTAACTCACAAGATGCAATGAAATAATTATATTTACCAGTTTTTTAATATAATAAAGGATAAAAGCTACAGATGAACAGCCAGATCAAGAGATATATAGGGAGAGGTCTGGGAGGAGTCCAAATGCAAGAACTTCTGTTTCTGTGGAGTTGGAGTATGTCACCGTACCATTATGTATTTGCCCACCTGGAAGTTCTCTGAACCCCATACTGTTGGAGTTTTTATGGAGGCTTATTCACATAGGCATCATCAATTACTCTATTTCTAGCCCCTCTACTTCTCTGGAGAATAGGGTGGGGGGTATGTGGGATGGGATTGAAAATTTCAAAATTCTAATCACTTGACTTTTTCTGTGATCAGCGCCCTTTCAGGCACTCACCCAGAGTTGCCTCATTAGAAAAAGAAGACACTCCTATCACTTAGGAAATTCCAAGGGATTTAGGATCTATGTCAGGTACTAATGTCAAAGACCAAATATTAGAACAACAGATGCTTCTGGTGCTCTTATCACTTAGGAAATGATGGTGGTTTTAGGAGCTCTGTGCTGAGAACTGGGATCAGGACTAATATTAGAACTGAAGACTATCCTAGCACCCCAGTTTATAAGGAATTTAGGGGCCTTGTGTCAGGAACTGGGGACAGAGACCAATACATATATAGTCCTTCTTATTACTATTCCTTATTTTACTTAGTTTGAGGACTGTGATGGACTCTTGACTTTTCACAGAATTACTGTGTTCTTTTTGGTATTCTAGTTCGCCTCTTGGCCAGTGAGAGCCTATAATTTAAGCTGGTTTATTTTCACCTTACCCATACATTTTCAAAACATTTTTGTCTTTGGCAACAACAAGATGTTCAGACTCCTTTTATTTTTCCCTTCCCCAAGATGTGGACCTACTACTCTCAAGTAAACTTGGGTCTCTTTTATTAAAGAGTACTATTAAAAATAAAAGTTGGGGTGCTAGGGATTCATATCAAATGATTTCATACAGGCAAAAGAAGTGGGCAGGGTGGAATCACTGCAAAATTATTATTGTTTTTGTTTTTACTGCAAAATTATTGTAATGAAAAAGCTAGAAAAGAGATTATTTTGAAAATGGGGTCATGATTTATATTACTGACCTTAAGCTAACTCCAGCTTCACTATCCCCCCTTTTGATTCTGCTTTCATCTAGTACCCCTCATATTTTGAGCTGTAGACTTTCTCCTCTCTCATATGTAATATCTTCTTACAAATTTTAATATCTATGGTGCTATACACTGTAGTAACAAGCCATGTGTGTAAATTATAATAGTGACTAATCTTTCTATAGGATAATTCAATGAATATCCACTCACCTCTTGGATCCTACTTTCCAGCTATAACTGTTTCTACATGTCTTCTATAGTAATATAGAACCTGCACACTGTAGTCACTTCATTGATACTATAAAAATATTTCTCTGTACTATCATAACAAGCATAAATGTTAACTAATATTCAATAGTTTTTGGAAGTGGTATACAAAATTTATAGCAAGATTTTTTTTTATAGCAAGATTTTAAATAATGTAAACACCTAGATACAGTGAGGCATACTCCTTTCTTTCAAATGTTTTAAAACCCTGCTTAAATTTAATTCCGCGTTAGTTTTATCTCCCAGTAGAAAATAGTTTCAACATTCTCTAAGCTTTTGTTGCTAGACTCAAAACTCTATCAGAAGGGAAAAAGGTTAACCTTGTTAGATCCTTTGTATTATTTCAGCCTTGACTGTAGTGTGTGGGGCTTCTGGAAATCTACCCTGTCATCTCTATTCCAGCCTTAACTACATGGGCTTACAGCGTGCCAAATATGTGGTCTCTTGCCTCTCCCAGTGGACTACTCACTCAGCTCTTTGGTATCTTTGCATCAGAAGGATATTGACAACTCTATAGTTTTCTACTGCTCCCAAACACCCATACACACACACACACACACACACACACACACACACACACACACATCCTTTACGGTTTTTCTCTTTTCTTTCTTTCTTTTTTTTTTTTTTAAAGATTTATTTATTTATTTATTTATTTATTTATTTATTTATTTATTTGAGAGAGAGAGAAAGAAAGAGAGGCAGGAGGGGGCAGAGGGAGAGTTAGGGAGAAACTGTAGCAGACTCTGTGCATAGCACGGAACCCCATGTGGAGCTCCATCTCACCACCCTGAGATCAGGACCTGAACCAAAACCAAGACTCAGACATTTAACTGATTATGCCGCCCAGGTGTCCTTTATTTTCTTTTAAATGAGAATAATGAAAGATTATGGAACAATATTTGTGTATAATCCTAGCATAACTTCTCTGTGATGATGATTTTTCTAATCATAAAAAAGACTTTGTCACATCCTTAATTCCTTGACATTTGAAACTATGATGTACTTAAGTGTTACTCTGCTTTTAAATGTGTCTGATTGCTCACTAACCACCCAGCTAAGAACCTTGCACTTTCACAGCACAGTGTTGTTTTGGGTAGGTAAATATTTAACAACCAGCTCTCTGTTTAAAAAGAAGAGAAACAAACCACCTAAAAAGGCCCTGATTTCTAGCATTTGCTGATTCCTATGATGTAATACTCCCACCATGGCAAATTTCAAGCTACTGGAGTGATGTTGCTAAACATGGGGTTGGGGAGAGCTGTGTACAGTCGGCTCTCAGGAGCTGGTACAACTGACTCTAGCATGTCACTGCCTTTGCTGGAATTGTGCTCCCCACCTGACCCCCTATGTAGCACCCTGGAGCTTTTCCCCTCTCTGAACATTTCAGTGCACTTTGAACTATTTTCTCTATACATTTTCTTCTATAATTGCTATTTTTAACTCCCAAGATTATAGTTTCTATGTAGCAGTTTTCTTATAACCTTGTGAAGTATGGACAGATGGGAACACCTGCCTTATAGGTGTTGTGTGTTCCTTAAAGGGCTCTTGCAGGATTGAAAGTGAGTGAGCTGAAATTTGCTAAAGGTTCTTGTAAGACCTGTGCATCGTTTCCTTCACCATGTTTGAGTTATTCTGTTCCCTGTGTACCTCTCTCACTTCAGAGAAAACTGCCCACTGACTCCAAGGTTCTGAAGACCTCAGATCTGGTATATACAGTCAGCGCCCAGGAGTACTGGCAGCCGGCTCTCCTCACTGAGGAGGAAACTGGTAACTTACATATATTTTTTTAATCTCAATCACTAGAATTCCCAAGGTTAAGCCTGGCACCCTGAATTTCTCTCTCTAGAACTTTCCATGCTACATTTCCAGCTTGTCACAGTTTCTATACCTATTAGCAAATATATTTGTTTTTCTCTCTGCATTGTTGTGGCACCTGAGGCTACAGTTCTTCTTTCATCTAAATTTTACCAAAATTGGTAGAGGTCAGAGATTGGGTTGTCATTTCCTAAGTATTTGGCTTGCAACTCCTCACTCATCCAGCTACAAGTATTAGAAGTATTTACCAAGCATCTATTGTATGCTTTGTCTCTGAGGAGGAAAAAACAGATGATGTGACCGCTTTCTTCATAGAACTTAAAATCTAGATGAGGAGCTAATACTAAGCTCCTTTAATACTAAGTGTAAAAATCAAAGGAAAAATAAGGCTTAGTTAAATGGTGCTGTGAATTAAATAGAATCCCAGAGAACCTAGAGGTCTGTGTGACTGGAGCACTCAGTGCAAAGTGGGCAAGCAGGCAGGATCTGAGCTTGACTTTGACCCGAGCTTAAAATGGCTTAAGACACGCATGCGTTTTACCTGACATGTCGGCATGGGAGAGGAGGCAAAGGGGCAGAAGGTGTAAAATTTTCCTAGAAATGGGGGAACTTCTTGAACAAGAATATAAAAGAAATAATCATAATGGTATACACAAGGAACGATATAGAAGAATTTCTACTTTTGGGAATAATGGGGAAAAAATAGGATGACACCTGTTGTCTTCTGACTAATAAAAAGTTAGGACTAAGATGAATTTCTATTTTTTTAAAATAAATTAATTTTTTATTGGTGTTCAATTTACCAACATACAGAATAACACCCAGTGCTCATCCCGTCGAGTGCCCCCCTCAGTGCCCGTCACCCATTTACCCCCACCCCCCGCCCTCCTCCCCTTCCACCATCCTTAGTTCGTTTCCCCGAGTTAGGAGTCTTTTTTTTTTCTCCCTTCCCTTATATTCCCTTTCACTGTTATTTATATTCCCCAAATGAATGAGAAGATAAACTGTTTGTCCTTCTCCGATTGACTTACTTCCCTCAGCATAATACCCTCCAGTTCCATCCACGTTGAAGCAAATGGTGGGTATTTGTCGTTTCTAATGGCTGAGTAATATTCCATTGTATACATAAACCACATCTTCTTTATCCATTCATTAAGATGAATTTCTAATCAAGAATCCCATTCAGCAGAGACTCTCATCTGTCCTATAGGAAGCATGAAAGAATTTCATATTATGGGTTATTTGATGTTGATGGAAAAGTCTAGAAAGGTGGAAGAGCTGAGACTGGGATTATGAGCATCTTCGGTTCAATTCTTTATAAGTAGCAATCCAGAGGGAAGTTCCAGTGTTTTTTTAAAAATATTTTATTTATTTATTCATGAGAGTCACAGAGAGAGAGGCAGAGACACAGGCAGGGGGAGAAGCAGGATCCCCATAGGGAGCCTGCTGTGGGACTCAATCCCAGGACCCTGGGACCATGCCCTGAGTCAAAGACAGATGCTCAACCACTGAGCCACTCAGGTGCCCAAGTGCCAGTGTTTTTAACCAGTCTGCATTCTTCTACTTAGTTTGACTTGTACCACTATATGAAATTAATATTCATCATTGCTGACCTACCATTCCTTTTGGTTGATCGTAGACCTGGAAAAAATAGCCCCAGAAAAGTTGCTGTGTTGGGCAGTCAGCCCACATAGGACCTCAGCTGTAGCTAATTTAGGCTGCCATTCTGATCTGTTAATTTTTGTGAATTCTCTTTGCTGTGAACTCTGGCTTTCTGAAATTGTTTGTGCTGTCTGTGAATTCCAGAAATCCCCAGATTAAGAGGCTATATCAGGAAAAGACTCCTGGACAAGAAGAAGAGGATGGTGACCAAGTATGTGACTGAAGCCTTTGGTTTATTGCTTCTCACAGACAGTTTCAACTGCATGGAACATCTGCCGGTATGAGAGATGATGTCTATGAGTGTGCTCTACCCCCTAGCCTGAGCAGAACATTCCCTTTTACCAAATTAGAACAATAACATACGATAATTTTTCTTTTCATATCAAAGGAAGATATCAAGCTCAGAAAATTTTAAAAAGACAAAAAAGATAATTAAAGGGTTAAAATGGTGACATTTGAGTGAAAAAGAAAGAAATACTATTTTACCTAAGACAGATGGGTTTAGAGGAAAATGTAGAAATGATTAGCATCTACTTTCATATCTCCTGAGACTTTGAACAAGATGGAATGTGTTTAAGTGATAACAGAAGTGATTTGTTTTGTCCTAATAGAATACTGACAATTCTTGGTTATATTATAGAGGCTGTATGGTTATTCATATAGTCCAAAAAAAATGACATTTGTCTATGGATTTCATTTATACCCTGGTGCTGTCAGAATCTCAAACCCCGAGCAGCCTAGTGCAATAATGTGAGAGGAAGGGAGCTGGCAGGGACATTCAGCAAAGAGCTTAGATATATATCTTCACAATCTGGAATGCAGGACTTCTGAATGACCAGTTCCAAATTACTCTTCTCATAATAATGGAAACATTTATCTCGTTGGTGGATGATGTATTTTTTTATCCTAAAATAAGATGGACTGACTGCTAAATTAGTGGTGGAGGAGAGTTTTGGAGAAAAAATTTGGTGTTGCAATCAATCACCAACTGCACTGCTTCTTTGTGAGGAATGAATATACAAATGCATAACCATATGTTAAAACAGAACTCTTACCCACAGCCTGCAGCAACTTGCCTAGGAAACCAACTACTTATTTACCATAAACAGCTCAGGAGGGCAGTCTGCTGTAACTTAGACTCGTAGGGAGTCAGACTGCTATCTCTAGTAACAATCCAATAAGCTAAGCAATAATGTCTGTAACAATCAGCCCCAAATGGGCTGATTGGTTAATAACTGATGGTTTCCCTAATCTTCACCCCTGCTTCCAACCAGAGAAGCCAAACATGCACCCTAATGGACCACATGGGACCTTCACTTCTAGTTAGCCCATCAGGCAACCCCTATGCCAGTGGCCTCTGATGAGGACATGGTTGAAGCCTTCCCACTCCTCTGGCTGCCTTTGACTCTCTGCAAAACACAAGTGATGGTGGCTGACTCTCTTGCTATAGCAAGCTCTGAATAAATAAATAGTTTTGCATGTTCTCATTTGGTTGGTGTTTATTTCCTTACTATCTTACTTACTATCAACCATCAGGTTTTCCCAACCAAATTGTCCATTTTTTGTTATACCAAAAAGGAAGGGGCAAAGAAAGTGAACCAATAGGGCTCTATGAACATTTAAGGGGCTGGTCCCAAGAATATGGGAAGGTACACTTGGGCTGGCCCTATGGCATGGTCAGGGGAGGCAGATAATGGAGACCTGGCTTCAATGTGGTAAGGAAGCAATGCCAACTATAGATGGTCTTTGCAGTTTTGGTCAAATGTCTGCATTTAAGTATTCTATATAAAAGTGACATATTGAGCAAGGTTCCTTGTCTTTTTCATCATATTTCTTATGCTTTGATTTGGCCTACTTCTGTGAGAAACAATGACAACAACAATAAGCTCCTGGAACCTGAGATTTTCTAATTTAACTTTGCACTCTGAAATACCAGGGGAGCGTTTGACCTTCTAACTTCCTGAAAATGCTCTTCAGGGTGAAAATTGCCTCACTGCCCAGTAAAAGATTGCTTTTGGAAGTGCTGGTGGAAAACAAATCAGATATGGTGCTCTGTGTGGTTGGTTTGTTTTACAAACACAAGGACAAGGCATTTTGCAATTAAACTGAGGAGTGCCTGCCCTTTGTGCTCTTCTCTGCTAAAGTGGCCCATGTGGAAACTCAGTGCCATTCTCAAAGCCAGGCTGTAGCAACAGAATACACAGATGAAGGGTCTGGGTGGCACTTCTGGGGTAGCCCTTACATAGGCATTAGCCAGCATTTTTCATCAGAATCTTTTGACCTCAGATATTGGTCTCAATCTTAGTTCATTGATGGAAAGTTGGAAAGCAAGAGTTTTTGTTATTTCCTTTGCTTTTTTAATAGATCAAACCTAAACATGTGGTGATTGATCATTTTTTAAGATTATGACTCAAACCAAAAAAAAAAAAAGAGTCTGAATATTTAGCAATTCTAAGTGAACAGGAATCTAGTCATTATTTTTATGAATCAGTAGGAAGTTAATTATGACATCTCAATGTCAAATGAACCCTGCATTTATTTATAGTAGATGTAAGATTTTCCCCTTCTTACTGTTTTTTATTCCCAGACCTGCCCTTATACTTTTGTTTATTTAACAACGGTTTGTGGAATGTGCGACTTTGTGAGAATCTTGCCCATAGAGTTTCTGTTGGTGACATCTTCCTTATTTCCTTTTGATCACCAGTGACACCACAAACTCAGAAGAATCCAGAGGGCACTCGGAAAGAAAAGTATGGCATATAGAATTCTTACTAGTGAAAACCTATGAGAATCCACAGGGTACATCTAAAGCTGAATAGTCTCCATAAGCTCCAAAACTCATGTACTCTAAATCTTGCAGAGTGTGGGAATTTGAGACTTTTCAGGAACATTCAGCCTCATTCACTTCAGTGCAATCGAGATCTAGAAAAGCTAAGTCGTTTATAGAAGGTCATGTATCAATTTGAGAACAATCTTTGTCATTAGCTTTGGAATAGAATTTAAAAGCTCACATTATCTAGTAGTTTCTCTATGGTGTTCATTCACTCTAAAATGTTTATCAACTGCACACCCTGTGCAATGTTCATTCACTCCAAAATGCTTATCAACTACACACTCTGTGCCATGTCTCGGAATAAACAAAAATGAATAGCACAGTCCACAATCCTTTAGCAAGTTCCTAGTCCAGGGGATGAGACAGACATAGCACAGCAAGAGGAAGGCTGTACAAAGGGGTGTACTAAATTCAGTGGAAACACAGGAAAGAGAGCCCCAGTGCCACCCAGGGGAGTCAGGGAAAGTGATCACATGGGGAGGCTTTTGAGCTTTGTCTGGAAGGATGGGAAGCATGTGCAAAGACATGGGGTCACAAAAGGGATGACACATGGATGGAGAATGGTAGCAAGTTCAGGAGAAGCTACCCTAGGATGGGATGATGTTTTGGGGAAACAGCTGGGGGCATTGGAGAAGTTGGCTGAGTCCTGGAAATGTGGGGCCTTTGAGTGCTGAGTTAAGTAATGTGGCTTCTATCTGCTGCAGGCATTGTGAGCTTCCCCCAAGATTCTCACACAGGGAACAACTCTACAGAGTTCCCAGTTTGGACTCTAGAGGTCAAGGCTATTTCTCCCTTGTATAAATTGAGTAGACCTTTTCTTCCTTGACTAGACTATATTCTCCTTTGAAGAAAGGACCACATCTTTATTATTGTGTCCTATAGCTTTGTTCTTCAAAATGTGGTCCAGGGCCCAGAAGATCAGTATCACCTGGGTGCTTGCTAGAAATACAGAATATCAGGTCCTTGGATTTGAGCAAACTCTCCCCATGATTTGTACACATGTTAAATTTTGAGAAATGCTATTCTCAAAAACTGCTTTGTGCATGGTCAAAGCCCACTAAATTTTTATAGAATCAGATATCATTGCAAAAAACCTGTTTTTTTTTTTTTTAAATCTGTTTTCATGGCAATTGGAGTTTATTTGACTAGTTATTCCCTAAAATACCCTAATGGATTAGACACCTAAAGTAAGTTGCAGGAGGTACATATATATTGTGTTCTCCAACCCACAAATCTTAAGGAGGTCTGTCCACCAAGGGATGCTTTACTAGGATGAAAGAAGTCAACTGAGGGTGAAAAGCTCAAGCTAAATCTTGTGTTCTAGACAAGCATAAAGGAAGCAAAGTTTGAAGAGAAAGTGCCCTTAGAGAGAGGGTGACCTCATGCTTCTTATGGCCTTTGTCCCTAGAATGAATACTTGCACATGAGTGGCCTGCGGAGATTTGTAGAAGAGAAGATACAGCTGCTAGAGAAGGCCATTGACCAGTGCTTTGCCCATATAGAACAGCCTCTGCAAGAAGGAGTCCGGAATGCCAGGACTTCCTACCGACGGATCCTTGGGGCATGTCTGGTGGTAAGTGACCCTTTCCAGGGAGAAGCTGTGATATTCAGTGACATCTGCCTTATCTCCAAGCTCTTTTTGCATTCTTCCACAGCTTCTGAAGGAAATAGAAAGCTAAAAGATAGCAAGAGAGAGTGAAAATTGTATACAGGAAAGCACACAGAGGGAACTGTCTAACTGTGCATTTCAAGGACCCAGGAGAGAGCACATGGTTCAGTGGAAACAGTTGGAATTTAGGAGCTGAGGATCTTGTTTTGAGTGCCAGCTCTACCCATCATGCACTCTGTAGCCCTGGATGAGGCCTTAAACCCACTTAAGCTTGTGGGGTCTTTCCTCTGAAAATGAGATGCTGAATACTTGCCCTACCTATCTTACAGGGTTGATATAAATGTTAATTAGATTACGTAGTAAGGAAACATTTGTAACGTTCGCTAAGCAAGCAAATTGTTGCTTTATCTTTTAATTACTTATATGAGGTATCTAAAGGATAAAAATGTAAGTGCCAGACCCTATTTATCTAAGCCTAACGGGTGAAAAAAGAGGCTTCTCACAGTAGTTTGCTAAGAATGCTATCACATAAAATACCATTGATTGAGTGGCTTAAAGGGCAGATATTTATTCCCACAGTTGTGAAAGTTAGAAGCCCAAGATGAAGGCAGTTCAAAGTTGGTTTCTCCTGGGTCCTCTTTGGGGTTGCAAATGGCCACCTTCTAGCCATGTCCTCCCATGATCTTTTCCCTGGTGGCCCCCTCTCTTCTTATAAGGATACTTGTCCAATAGACTTAAGATCTACTCTTATGTCTCATTTAACCCTAATTACCTTCCCAAAGGCCCTATTCTCCAAATGCAGTCACATCTGGGCTCAGGGATTCAACATGTCAATTCAGAGGGATACAGTTCACTCTATGACACCTGTTAAGAGTAAGGAGTGATGAACAACACTTCTCGTGTGACAAAGAGGATGCAGAAGTCTCAGAGCTTGGAATAGTGCATGTTGTTACCATTGTTTTAATATGAGTTGGAAAGTTAGAATGCTAATAGTGAGAAGGTAGTGTAACAAAGCTCCACATTTCTGTGGGCTAAAAGAGTAAAGAAGTGGGAATGATTCTGGGGTCACTGGAGGGGGCCCTTAGAATTGTGACACAGGAGAATGAGAGGTGGAGTACCTTCCCTGTGGCTGGTGAGTGGCTGAGTGTCCATGAATGTAGTATGTATGCATGCATTCACTCATGCATTCTGCAAATGTGGATGAAATACTTACCTTGGTGCCACAGACTGTGCATTACCCGATTCAGTCCTCATGACAATCCTGGATGGTAAACACTCTTATTATTTTAATTTTACAGCCTTACAGAGGCTGAACAACTTTCTGTGGCTGCATATGGGATCCACATCTACCGCAGATCTGTCTGACTTCAGAGCCAGGATGCTCAAACCCTACACTAGCCTGTTGTACTTCCCTAATTGCACTCTGCAAACTATTGTAATTGCCGACCAGCTACCTAGTTTAAAATGTCTAAATCTTCATAAAAGTAGTGAAGTTTTGTCCACAAATAGCCAGCATCACCTTGCCAGCTCCATAGTGAGCCTTCTTGAGTGCAGATCCTCCAGCCCCATTCAAGTAACTACCCCTAGCCAGCACTTGACAGAGCCTCACAGAGGAGCCCTGAGCCAGCACAGGCCAGCTGTCGGGAAAGGTCAGCCCATGCATGCAGTCTTTTGACCCCTGCCCCCTTGCCCCTACTTGGCCATATAAGAATGCGCTTTGGGCCTGGAGCACTTTTTTACTGAGAGATAAAAGAGCCTTCAGCTTGTGCTGGGCTTATCACCTTGTGTGGGAATATTATCCTCTGTTTTATGCATCCAAGGCCCTTAGGCAAGCTCCCAGTTTTCTGTATTTCAGATCCTATGTGGGAGGGCTTGGGTCCTTCCACTGCACACAATGTGGAATGTGAGCAGGTACGCTGCCTGCATTGGCTACAGAGTGGGTCTGCTGGCCACAGGGGACCCATGCATTGCAAAGGTCTGGATCCTGCCTATACTTTTTCTCCTCTTGTTGTAAGTAAATGCTGTACCACCTGGGCCTAGTATTCATATTGTCTGTTCTTGGGGACCTTGAGTCATGCACTCATCTCTTCTCTGGGTGACATTTACCTGCCTTTTAACCTTGACCACACAGCGTGGCCATCTAGTGAACAGTGAAACAGCAGCTAAGCCATATCTGAATTCCTGACCCAGAAAACTAGTGAGTGATGCTAAATAAATGTTTGTTGTTTTAAGCCATTAGGTTTGGGGTAATTTGTTTCATAGCAATAGGTAACCAAGTCATGATGTAAAAGATTCCAGATCACCAAAAGTCAGTAAGTGCATGCTGAGAAGGTGGAGACACAAAGTGGAGACCATTCCTTTGAGACCGTTTGTTCATGAAGAGAAGGAACAGTTCAGCCATCTCGAGGCCTTCACTAGGATGTTGTCTCATGAACTGTCTCATTTCATCAGTTCTGCAATGGCGCTTTTCTCTGTGACTGCAAACATGTCTGGGGTGTCTTTGATAGGCCACTTTCCTTTGTGATCAGAAATGTGGGCAAACATTTATATGCCGACATCATATCATTGTGTAACATAGCAACATAACCTAAAATGTGCAATAATACAAGAGTGGTAAAATTAATTAGGTTACATCCACATATTATATTTTATGGATCTTGAAATCATTTTTAAGATACTTACAATGAATTGAGGAAATGCTGATGTTATAAAATTAAATTAAAATGACAGAATATTAAAAAAATATATATATATGGTATGTGCCAACTATATCATGGAACACAGCCATGCACTTGAAACAGAGTTCCCTAAAGCATATATTGTTGATCACAATGACCACTACTGAAATTTTGGTTGGTGCAAATAAATTTTTATTCCCTTTACTAAGGATCACCATCTGGCTGAGATTTATCAACGTTTCACGTGGCTCTCGCTTCATCATATTTTTTTGCTTCTGACTTGTGAATTTATTTCTCTGGTAAAAATATATCATGAAGATGTATAAATAACATTACATTTCGTTAGATGTTTAACAAAAAGTATAAGAAAACCTTGGGGTATGCTTGGAAAATCTGAAACATACACCCTCAGTAGGGTCATAGCACATTTTCATTTAAAAATTACTCCTTTAACAAATATTTTTCACAGACTACTTACACTGTTGCCAGATGATGAGAACATCAAGATGGATAAGACACCGTGCCTGCTCACAACAAGCTGCTCTTCCGGTATAGAAGCCTGATGAATAAACAGACAAATATAAACTATATGAGGAGAATTGTGATCAAAGCAGCACAGGGCACTCTGGAAGCCAGGGCAGGGGAGTCGCCAACTTGAGGCATGACTACTGCGCCCTCTGTCCAGCTTAAGCATATGTTAAAAGATCATGTTGTCCCTACTCTTCCCTGTGACTCTTGGTCATACATAGCCTTTGGCCAAAGGCAGTATAATTCTGACCTTGTGACATTCTAGTTAATGTGTACTAACTCTCCTAATGTATTGTTTAATTACCTAGAGGAGTAGAGGAAACCAGGGCTTCCACCAGACTCTGAAAGCTGTTTGCCTGAAAAATGGCATCTATGCCTCCAGGACTCTCGCAAGAATAGATCTGAATGAAGCCATCACTCAGCCCATCTATGACCAGATTGATCCCGTTTTTGGAGGCATTTTTAGGTAAAGGACCCTTTCTCTTGCTCCTTTGTGAACAAACATCTGAAGAGCATTGGGCCAGAGTCTCACCGTTAGAAGAATTTGTACTTTAGATCTGGATGTGTAAAGGGTAGCTTGCAACTTAAGAAGGAAAGTTTAGTCTCTGGCAAAACACAAAAGCCGTCTTGGTTTGGTTTACCTATTTTCTCATGGTGACCTGGAGTGCAGCTGGAGATGTTGCTTTCAGACTAATATTATGATTCCCAGTATTTTTAAAATATCTCATACATGCGGCAAGGGATACATTTTCTTGTGGATCAGAGCCCAGGACAGGTTATTTTGGTTGGAGAGTGTGGAGTTAAGCAAACACATGGCCTTTATAAATTTTCCCGAAAGTAGAAAGGCAAAGTGGCTGACCGATGTGTTTGTTTTTGATATACCACGTGCTCACTCACTTACTAGCTGTGTGAGCTTCAAGGTGTCTCCTCCTTCCATCTTTGACCTTTAGTCCTCTTCTCTGTCAACAAAGCTAACTCTCCTAATCCCCCAGTGCCAGAGCCTATACCTCCCCCCACCACCTCCATCTCCCTCCTTTGCCTCTGGAGTTTTGCCAGCTGCTGCTGTTTGAACCATTCTACTTTTGCTGGATTCTTACTCTTCCCCTTTCCTTCCTCCATCTTCCTTTAAACTCCCTTGGAATCATGCCATTCCGTCCACCCTACCCCTGTTTACAAGTCTATAGGAAAAACTCCAAATTCCTTAGAATGGCATTCAAAGGGTGCCTGAGTGGCTTAGTTGGTTAAGCATCCGGACTCCTAGGATCAGGTTGTGATCTCAAGTGAGCCCCACCTTGGGCTCTGTGCTCAGCGGGCAGTCTGCTTGGGATTCTCTCTCTCCCTCTCCTGCTGCCCCTTCCCCCTCTAAAATAAATAAATAAAATCTTAAAAAAAAAAAAAAAAGAATGGCATTCAAGACAGTCCACCTGCCTCCAATTGGCCTTTCCACTCTCTCCTCATCCTCTTGCTCCATGCCAACCCCCTGCTTCCGCCAGCCTGGAGGGTAGCAAAAGGCAACTGAGATGTGCCAGGACCTATGCTATGCACTGTGCATGCAGGAATTTATCAGATCCTCTCAATAACCCTCTGAAGTAGCTTCTGTCTATTTATAAGTGGACAAGCTGAGATTGAGAGGACTTCATGCAGCTTTTCCAGTATCCCTTAGCTCATGCCTATGCCCTCTCCTCTATAGCCCGCTGCTTCTTACTGTTGGGATGTTCTGAAATTTCATTCACTATGTTGTCCCCATGGGGGATAACTCCTACTTTTCACTCCCCCAAATCTTACTCATCTTTTAAGATGTAGTTCAAGTCCCACCCTTCCAGGGAAACTTCCTGGCAGTGGGAAGACTGACTTTTTTTTTTTTTTTTAAAGATTTTATTTATTTATTCATGAGAGAGACCCAGAGAGGCAGAGACATAGGCAGAGGGAGAAGCAGACTCCCTACAGGGAGCCCGATGTGGGACTCTATCCCAGGACTCTGGGATCACAACCTGAGTCAAAGGCAGAAGTTCAACCTCTGAGCCACCCGGATACCTGGGAAGACTGACTTTTGAGGTTGAACAGATCAATGTCCAAAGCCTAGCTTTTCCATTTACTAGCTGTGTGGCTGTGCACACATCAGCAACCCTCTGAACCTCAGTCTTCTAGTCTGTAAAATGGGAATCACTGCACTGGTTTCCTAGGTTTTGGTGTCCAGGTCCTGGCACAGCACAGTGCCCAGCACACAGTAGGAATTCAATAACTGTTCTCATCCCCTGGGCTTAAAAGCGAATAAAAGGGGACCAGCTAGTTTCCTCTTTGTTTTAGCCTCACAGTAGCCACTGTTGTCTCTTAACATTTTATTTTGTTTCTTTCATAGGGCTGGAAAGCCCACTGGTTCCACTTTGCTGCCTCATATAGAAGTTTTTAAGCACACTCTACAGGAGAAAATGATGGAAATGGGAGTAAGAAATGGATGGAAATATGATAGCTACAAAAAGAGTTTCCTGATCCAGGAGGTGAGATCTTTGTAAAGGGAAGAGGGTATGAGGTGGGGCAGTGGCTTTCTTCCCAGCAAGATTTTGGAGGTGTTATGTGTCTCTCCTCCCCTTGTTCCTCTGGAGTGTTGCGGTCTGGGCATGTCTCATAGCAGATGCTGTAGACACAAAGTACAGTGGGATGGGGCAGGTGAGAGTAGTCCTGAGACAAGTGTGGGGATATGGGACACTGGGCCAGCTCTGTGACACCGCGAGGCAACTGGCAGTGAGTCCTGAGGTTGGAAAGGAAATTAAGTTTCCAGGAAGAATCTTCAAAGAACCCTTAGATGTACAAACATTTGAACCCACTTGTAACACATCCACTAACCTTCTATCATTTTTGCCAATATTATGAAGTATTATCCAAAGCAGTGAAGCTTGAAGAAGTGTCATTTTTTGCAGATCATTTTAAAATTTTGAATCGTCAAGATTCTTGTCTGTGATCCATTTTCCTCTAGACTGTCCTACTCTGCTCAGGCTGAACAAAATGTCATAAACTAGGTAGGTTATAAACAGCAGAAATTTATTCCTCATAGGAGCCTGGAGGTACAAGGTCAATTGGTACAGGCTGATTTGGTGTCTGGTGAGGGTCCACTTCCCTGTTCATGGATGACTGTCTTTCCACTGTCACATCACATTGTGGAAGGGGCAAGGCAATTTGCTAGATCTCTTCTGTAAGGGGAATAGTCCCAATCATGGGGGCTCCCTCCTTATGACCCAGTCATATCCCAAAGATCACATCTCCTAATGCCATCACCTGGGGGATTAGGATCTTAACATACTAATTTGGGCGGGGCAGCAGGGCGGGGGAGGGGGCACAGATATTAAGCTCATAGCACAAGCCCAGCCTGAATTACATGGCAGCACTAGAGAACTGTCCTGTGCCCCCCACCCCACCCTCTCCCAAAGAGAGCCAATTCCAGCACCTTGCACATGCCTGAGTTCAACTCGGCATGTTTTCAAGTCGTTTGTAGGTGCCAAGTGCTGTGGGAAGCACTTTGGGGTATAAAGATGCTTAAGACAAAATTCCTGCCTATGAGAAGCTCACAGCCTAGTTGAAGAAAGGACACGTGGACAGCCAAGCATAATATAAGGCACAGGGAATTGGTGATCACACAGGGGCACACCTGACCTGCTTCTAGCAAAGGAATTGTCACAAATGACCTTTTGTTAACACGGATTTGCAGATAAGTGCCATTCTGGGAGGCCTGGAGGATTATATCTTCAGAAAAAAAAGGAAGATCTATGAGTCTCTCACCACCTCTGTTCAGAACGACCTCAAGCCCTGTTACGAAGGTGGGGACTCTGGAGGGCAACCTATCCACTTCCTCTGGGGTCTTTCCGTCAACTACTTCAGCATCCTTTTCTTCAGCTTTCCCCTCGTAGTATTTGGCCCTGCATCCTGAGTCCCTCTCATCCTCTTACTCCGCAAATTGAAAACCAAGTAATTGCAAGGGTGTGGGGAGAGGTGACCCGTGAATCATTTTTTTTTTTTTTACCTGTGTGTTTCTGGTGCTTTCTACCCACCCTTTCTTTATCTATTCACCTCGCTTCTCCTCTCCTTGCTGCATCTCAGCTAATTAAACTATAAAATCCCTTACCCAATTCTCATTCTTATTCCCTTTAAGTATCTGTAAACTCACTTTCCAACTCCTTTTCATCTTGGTAGTCCCATGATTTTTCTGATGGGGGGCATTGGAATTTTGTAAACTTCTGCTTAATTCATTCATTAGATTTTCTGAATGATCGTTATCCAAATATTGAGTGTTGATTTTTTTCTATCATGCTATTATTAAACAATTCCTACTGCATGGAAAATGATGCTACATATATAAATATGTGTGTGTTTGTATGTATCTACGTGTCTGTGTATATGTACATAAAATATTTTTTGTTTGCCTGCCTTGCTTTCTGATGCTAAAGATTTCTCAGCAAGTCCTTGCTGCAGTGTGACTGTGGCTATCATTTTTGCCAGAGGCAGCTCAGATTACTGGCAAGAAAGCATGTGAGAGAATGAAAGATGTCATCAGAAGAGGGGTGGACCGGCAAGTGGCTGAGGGCATGTTTGAAAGGGCTCAGGAAAGGATGCAACACCAATTTCAGCAACTGAAGGTATTCTACATCCATTGTCTGAATTCCATTTGGGCCTCCTGAGGTGAAAGAAGCCCATACAAAAAGATGAAAGAAGTAGTAGTCATTTGCAGAGTGGGCCCAGCCAATGCCCACGATGCCAGGAAAGGAGGCCAGCTGGCACTGGGCATTCTCCCTTCACTGCCACCACATGCTGGTATAGTTTCTGTGGGGCTGTGGCTTCAGAAATGCAGCCACTCCTGCTCTCTCTCACCTGTCTTTACCAAGTCACCAGTAGAACAACTGTAATAGCCAGATGGGGGTCCTAAGCTCTTGACATACATTAGCTCATTTAATCCCCAGCAAGCCTGTGAGGTAGGGACTTTTGTTCTCATTTTACAGATAAGAAAACTGAGGGAGAGAGAGAGAGAGGTGTGGCAACAGGCCACATAGCTACTAAGCTGCAAGGCTAGGATTTGGGACTTGATAACCAGGGTCTCTGACAATAGTATAATCTCTAGACAGATTTTTTTTTAATGAGAATGTCTAATCTATGTAAAATGTCAATCAATAAATCAATGCCAACAAACTATTATAGATCAAGGAGTTATGACACCTAGCATAGATTTAAGTTTAATTCTGTTTATCTCATAAAACAGTTCCTAACAGTTTCCTTGAACCTAAAGCATCCATCAAATACACTTGGGCCACCTTGTCTCAGTTCTGGGCCTCTTTGTGTGCCACCACCCTCCCAAGTAATAAAAATTCTTTGTTTTAGTCCAAGCCACTATTAGCCCCTCCCTGGCCATGTGCATTTCCAAATTCTTCTACCTCAGTCCTGACTTAGCAGACCATTGCCTAAGCATCTAAGGAACCTGGCTAGTTGTTCTTTCCATTCACCCCTGAATCAGCCTTCTTCCTGAAATGCTTCCAACCTGCTTCCACTCAACCTTGTGCCTTCCCCTCCCCCCACCCCACCGCAGTTTTGAAAAATACCTTTCCTCACAATATGAAGCATATAATTTCTCTTGGAATAGGTTAAGAGCCATCTCGTTTGCCAATAGCAGTTTACTCTCTGTCATTTAACATATTATAAAAAAAAATAACATATTATCAAAGTCTACAAATACTTGCAGAAAACTGGCCAACCCCTACAGCATCCAGTCCCCATTGGATATATAGAAATTAGCCCTTAAAGAGCCCCCTAAAAACAATTCCACTAAAAAAACGTGATTTATATATTGACCATGTACAAATGCATCTTAAATGACAGAAATGGAGGAAGTTGGAATTAGGCAGGGCCACAGAGCATCCCCATTTGGTGACCTTATGGACAAGGAGGCTAAAGCCCAGAGGGCCTGTGTTACTAGCTCAAGGCTCACAGCTAGATGTGGGACTAGAGCTTAGGGTTCTTGGCCTGATGTGTTGAAGAAAAAAGCCAGAGTCAAGAGATCCAGGCTTAAAACGAGGCTGTGTCAGGCTAGAGGAGAGTCAAGTATTTTTCAAAGGTAGTCAAGAGATGGTTAGAAGAGGGAAAAGCTTTTTCATTGGTCACAGAGCTGAGATAACAAAGAAGACATTTCTCAGGAAGTTGGGGCAAAGAATCAAGAGTGTCAAGTATGGTGTGCTGCACAAAGCAGGTATTTAATAAACATATCCAATGACTAAATGAACAATAGGATGATGGGTTAGTGACCGGCAATTTTCCTCTTTTTCCATCTCTGCGATTGCTGTTCTCTACCCCTGACTCCCACCTCTATTAGATCTCCTTAGTTCCTGACTCAGTTGGTCAGCACCAGAGGTCCAATCCCACATGAGTTTTGATAGGAAGAAAAGGAGATGCTGAGACAAGTGGGACACCCCCCCGCCAAAAAAAAGTGATGCCCTGTTGACTCCTGAGCCATTCAGTATACCCTAAAGGTGGCCCATCCTTGAAATAAACTTTTATATTGGCAACTCAGTGTGTACACACTCTGGTTGGGGGATTAGGTGGGGTCCCTTTCAAAAGCTAAGCTTTCCCTTGGGCTGTGCCATCCTAACAGAATGACCATGCTTTGTTGTATAGAATGGAATCTCGGAGAAGGTGAAGGGCAGTATCACCACCATGCTGACCCTTGCTTCATCCCAGGGAGATGGTCTCTACAAGGAGCTTGCAGGTAAATACATTTGTAGAAGCAGTGACCTTGCAGACACCCCTTGCTGTGGTTGCTCTTTGCTGGATTTAAAGCAATGAAGTTAGGAAGAATTTTCCAAAGTATGGAATGGAGAGAATTATGACTGCCCTGCCCTTTGTATTTTGGAGCATCTGCCAGAGACCATGCATTATACTTCAGGATATGTGTGCAGCATCTCATAGACTTCTCCCTCATCTCACAGGAGATGTTATTGTTTCATTTGCACATAAAGAAACAGAGACTTAGATTAGATCATGCATTCCAGGACTTTTCATAACTGGAAAGTGGCAAATTCAAATTGCTAACTCTGCTCTGTGGTCTCCATTACCCATTCTTTGAAGTAGATACCTTTTCATGAAAAGCCTCATTTTCTGGTGGTGGCAGAGAAAGGTTTCTCTTCATCTACCAGGAGCTTGGGGATGCATTACCAGCTGCCCATGCCTTGTTGCATGCAACCATCTCTCTTCCATGCCTCCTGGGGTAAACTGCAGCATGCTAACTGGCACAAAAAGCAATCGGGATATTTCTAGGAAAATTAAAATGCACATATCCTTTGGCCCAGAAATCCTACTTCTGGGAATTTATCCCATGGTATCCTCATACATGAGCAGAATGGCACATGGACAATGTTATTCAGGGAAGTATGATGTCAAACATTGGAACAACTCAAATATCCATCAGTAGAGCACTGGTTAAGTCAACTTTGGTACACAACTAGTGGAGGACTTTCTAAATTCAGGAGTAAGACAAATAGACTCAAGGTTCTAATTCCTTTCTTGGTCATGAGTCCCATTGCTGGTCAATCTCAGGGTGGGTGAGTCTGGATAATGACATGGAGCATGTAGAGCCAAGGTAGATTGGAGAGCCAGGAGCAATGCTAGAACCAACCCCAAGGTCAGTCTGAAGTGTACCTTCAAAGGGGACTACATTAGTCAGAGTTCTCTAAAGACACAGAACCAGTAGGATATAAATATGTGTGGATAGATAGATAGATAGATGGAGAGACAGATTTATTTTAAGGGATTGGCTCATATGAATGTGAAGATTTGGGGAGTCCAAAATCTGGTAGGGGATGCCAATAGGCTGGCAACGTGAAAAAGAGTTGAGTTCCAGTCCAAAGCAATTGGCTGTAGAAGAAGGAAGAGTTAATGTTGCTGACGAAGTCTAAAGGTGGTCTGCTGGAGAATTCCCTCTTGCTTGGAGGAAACCAGCCTTTTGATCTGGCCAGGTCTTCAATTAATTAGATGAGGCCCACCCACATTGTAGAGGACAGTCTGCTTTACTCAAGGTCTGCTGATTTAAATGTGAATCTCATCCAAAAATATGCTCACAGAAACATCCAGAGTTATGTTTGGCCAAATATCTGGGCACCATAGCCCAGACAAGTTGACACATAAAATTCACCATCATAAGGATGTAATTTGATTGCAGTTCATGAGGTGAACACCCGAGAGGCCAAAACAGAGAAAATTCACTTAGAAAGAGAACTGTTGGGAACACAGGGATCAGGGAAAGGGGAGAGAAACCTGGAGAGGATTTAGGGGAGGTTTATTATGTGGCGGGCTTTGTATCTCCTTCCACTGAGCTCTTGTGAAGACTTAGTAAGGACTCAGTGAATTCCTGGATCTTTTTATGAGTAGGTTTGTGTTTCTTTTGAGGATGACCCCTATGCTGAGATAAACCTTAAGGTAAGAGCAAAAATGACAGTTTGATCAGGTTTTTTCTATAAAATAAATTGATCAGACTATCTGACCTCAAAGTTCCGTTCCAGATATCACATTCTGGGACAAGTGACACAGATCATATGGGATCCTTAGGAGATTTGTTTTCTGGGGACATTTCTGAAAAGGACACTAACTCCTGATGCATGCTTTTCTGCTCTGCTATAGATGTTAAAAGTGAGTACAAGGAGATGGAGAAGCTACACAGAAGCCTGAGAGAGGTTGCTGAGAATGCAGTTTTGCGAAGAGGCATGCAAGATTTCCTTTTGAAAATGTCCCCAAGCAAAGCTGTTCCCCACAAAGAATGAATTTATTTCTTAGGGCTTAGCACCAAGTAGATGAAAAACAAGACTGAAAAACAAACCAGAATCATTTCTGTTTTTAAAAATCTAATAAAGAATATCTTCCAACTACTTGGACTTTTTATATGATATAAAACTCAAAATATTGTTACTTCTGGAATCAGCTGACTGCTGAGCATCATCATTTCATTTTTATTTGACAGCCAAATAGAATCATCTTGAGTCCCTAATGGAGTTTTAAAGTTTTAGGACAAGAAACTCATGTTTCAGCAAAGAAAAATATCTGAACATTGAAACACTTAAATATTACAAAAAAAAAAAAAAGCCCCTTGCAAAATAAAGCTTTAGGGGCCCAATTCTATTTCCCATTTTGATACTAATGAGACTTTTGGGTAAGGAGGAAACATTGTGCCATGGAAAAAACATGGGTTGGAGAGCCAGACAGACAAGAGACCTGGCTTTACCACTTCCCAGGAGTGTTCTTTAAGATCATTACTTCTCAAACACTTTGATCTCAGGATCCTACACTCTGAAAATTTATTAAGAACTCTCTAGAGTTTATGTGTGTTGATAGTTATTGTATTCAAATTAAAACTGAAAATATTGGAAATAATTATTTACTACTTCTTTTAAAATAAACTTGTTACATGTTAATAGAAAAACATTTTTGTGAAAAAATTCCAAAAAATTTAGTAAGAAGAGTGACATTATTTACACTTTCACGGATCTCTTTATTCTCTGGCTTCATAAAAGACAGCTGGATTCTCTTACTGTCTCTGCATCTGTCACAACCTGTTTTAGTTGATGTATATGAAGAAAACACAGATTCACACAGATACAGAGTTGAAATGTGGAAAAGTACTTACTAGCCTTTTCAGATAGTTTCTGGATAATCTTATTTGATACAATAATCTTAATGAAAGACAGTTTCTTAAAAGTTAGTTGCAGTGTAGAATCTGAAACTATATGGGTGAACCTTTTCATATTCTGTTACATTAAAATACATTTCTATCTCACAGTTTGAATGTGTCTTTTACCAATGATTTTGTGGCATTGGTCATATTGAAAATATTTGTTCACTGAATTAAGTAGATGTTCCAAATGTTGACACATTTAATTATTATAAAATACTAAAAAATCATATTTGTTAATATCTTTACCAACTTAATCAGGAAAGCTTTGACATATTCTTCAAGAAGCTGTCAAGTTCTTGGTAGAGGATACAAGTTTTAGGAAATTCTAATTTCTTCTCAAAGTTTATCTTATGATTGGCAACAAATATGGTCAATTGCTTTCTTTGAAGTGGTAGGGTCATTTTGTTTATTCTTGAGAAAATGTCCACCACTTAACCAAGTATAATTAACCATAGTTTGTCAACTATTATTTCAAGTATAAATAATGTTCTATGGGAAAAAAATCAAGTTCAGCTCAACTCAATCATACAAGTGTTTTTCCTTGAGGTAGTAGAAGTACCTTAAGTGTACTTCCCTTTTTTGTCACATGAAACAAAAAAAATGGTGTCTACTTAAGGATCAATAATTAATGGAATTAATAACTTACATTGTTTCATTAGGAACATTCTCAAGTGAAATTTGCTTTTTTTTTTAACTTGCTTTTTTTTATAAACTAAAAATACACAGTGACAAAAACAATAGTTACTAATATAGTTTGATGCCACTGCCTTGCTTCATGCCAAAGTGCAAGTTCTTTGCCCACCTTTATTTTTAAATCTTTAGTGCAAGCGTCAACATGCACTACGATTAAAAAAATAAATAAATAAACAACCTCTTAATGTTATCATAAAAATGGGCTGACCTAGGATACCCCCCCAGAGGTGTTTCAAGGGCCACACTTTGAGAACTACTGGGCAAATTATTTAAGCTGTTTGAGCTTCAGGTTATTTATCTATAAAATGGCAATATAGTAATGCCTACCTTGACACTACTAGAATTGTCAGGAAGTTTGAAATCATGCTTACAGAGTACTGATACATGGTACTTAATGGCCTTGGTAAATAGTTATTTTGGGGGCAGAATAGAGGTGATATGGTTTAATGGTTGTTTGTTGGGAGACTTGTGTTTCAATCCCACCTTTGCCCAGTACTAATATGACCTTTGACAGTTCCTGAACATCTCTAAGATTTCATTTCTTCATATAACAAATGAAGGAAGTGAACTGGAGGATTAAAACAATCTTTTGCTGCTTTGAAATTCTAGGATTTTAAGTTCTTCCATTTTTATTTTAATGGTTTTTGCCTAAGAAGGATAAAAAAGTATTCATCCATACAAGTGGATCTCAGTGGGTCTCAGGTCCTTTTCATTTTAAGCTTCTAAACACACAGATTGATCACAGTTTGCATAGTTTCACTTTTTATTTTTCAAGTGAGAGATGTGGAGGACTTCTACCTCCAGCCATGACAGAGTAACAGGGACCAGATTTACCCTCTAATGTTAAACTACTGAAAAACCAAACAAGTTCTATGAAACAACAGTTGTCAGGTATAGGAAAATTGTACAGGACATTGATCCCTGAAAGAAGGGAGACAAACAAGGTAAGCCCTACTATTGCCTCATCCTGTTGCCTAGATAGTTTCCATGACACTGTACAGGAAGAGGGAATCCAAACAGAGCCTGGTGGTCTCCTTGACTTGTAGAGACAAGAGTTCAGAGTTTGGGGAGTCCAAGATGATTCAAATTCATAGGGTGGATTACTGTGGAGAAGAAAGCCACACAGAGAGAAAGCTCCAGAGATATGAAGCAGAACTTTCTCAAATCTTTTAACTGAGTACTGATTAGTACATGAAGTTACCAAGAAAGAACGACTGGAAAGGAGCAGGCATAAAAATCCCCAAATGCCACATCAAGCTAGTAGTAGCTATAATGGAAAGACCTTACACATGGAGCATCAAATAAAATCCTCAGAAGAATATTGCCTTAGTAGTGGTCCAAGAATGTCATAGATCACACACCTAACAGAGATTAAAAACAAAGCTCAAAAGGATCAAACTCTTTACAATTAACTGCATCCAAGAACAAAACACAAAAACATGTAAAGGAGTAAAAAATTCCAGCACCCAACAATGGGAAATTCACAGTGTATAACATCAAAATAAAAATTACCAAGCATGCAAAAAAGCAGGGAAATATGACCATTAAGGAAGAGAAAAGTCAATAGAAGAGATCCAGAAATGACACAGGGGATAGAATTAGTAGACAAGGATATTAAAATGGCCACTATAAATTTACTCCAAATGCTCAAGAAGATAAAATAAAACATTAACTTAATGAGAGAAATATAAAAAATAAAAAAAGACCCAAAGAAAACATATAGAGATTAAAGATTCAATGTTAAACTGGAATTAACAATAAAATAGATACTGCAAAATAAAGGATTTGTTTAAAAAAGGTAAATTGATACCTTTGAGGTAGTCAATATATTAGTTAATTGACTTGATGAGGGTAAATTCTTTCACACTGTATATATATATATGAAATCATATCAAAACATCATGTTGTAAGATGAACATAAGGGAAGGGGAAAAAAGAAAGAGATAAAAGGAAGCAAACCATAAGAGACTCTTAACTGTAGAGAACAAACTGAGGGTTGATGGAAGGAGATGGACAGAGGATGGGCTAGATGGGTGATGGGTACTAAGAAGTGCACTTGTTGTAATGAGCACGGGTGTTATATGTAAGTGATAAATTCTACACCTGAAACCAATATTACCATATAGGTCAACTAACTAGAATTTAAATAAAAAATTGAAATGAAAACAAAAAACAAACATCATATTGTGTACCTCAATTTTCTTACTATTTAATTTGTCATTGTACTTCAATAAAGCTGAAAAAAATAAAAGATTAGTAAGCCTGAAGACAGAGCAGTAGAAAATAGCCAAAATGAAACACAGAGAGGAAAGAAACTTTAAGAGAATATCAATGAACTATAGGACATCATTGAGCAGCCTAGCACATATATTACTGGAATCACAGGAAGATCAGAAAGATATGGAGACATGGACAATATTTGAAAGCATAATGGCTGAGAATTTACAAACTTATAAATACAATAAATATAGAGATCCAAGATGTTCAATGAATACCAAGTACAAGAAATGTAGAAATATCACACCAAGACACATTGTAATTAAATTGCTAAAAAGTGGTGATGAAGAGAAAAATCTTAAAATCAGGCAGAGGGGGAAATGCTACACACAGAGGATTAAAGATAACAATGACAGCAGATTATTTATCAGAAACAGTGCATCCCAGAAGACAAGAAAGTAATCTCTAAAGAATTGAACAAAACAAAATGGTTAACCTAGAATTCTATACTCAGAAGAAAATATTTTCCAAAAATAAGGTAACATAGATTTTTTTCAGATATGTGAATGCTGACATATTTGTAGGACTAGGAGACCAGTACTACAAGAAATGTTAAGAAAGTCCTGCGATCAGAAGGATAATGGTATTAAATGAAAATTTTGATCTATATAAAAAATGCAGAGCACTGGACATAATAAATATGTGAGATTTTTCTTATTCTTATTTTTCTTTAATTTCTTTAAAAGAATTAAATATAATTTAAAACAAAAATAACAATGAGGTTTATAGTATGAGATTTGTATCATGTAGAAGTAAAATGTGTGACAATAGCACAAAGCCATAGGAAATGGAAGTGTATTGTTGTAAGGTTTTTATACTATTTGTAAAGTGATATAATATTACTTGAAGGTAGAATGTGATAAGTTAAAGATGTATACTATAAACTGTAGAGCAACCCCTAGGAACAAATAGAGATATATCTGATAAACCACTTAAGAAGATAAAATAGAATATTAAAAATATTCAAATAGGAAAATAGGGAAAAAGAACAAATAACAGAAGATAAAATAGAAAAAAAAAAAAAGCCAGGTGGTAGATTTAAAATCAACCATATAAATAATCACATTAAGTGTATGTGGTCTAAAACATTAGTTAAAATGCAGAGACTATTATATTCCATTTTTAAAAACAAGATCCAATAATACATTATCTACAGGAAACCCACTTTAAATATAAAAACACAAGTAGGTTAAAAGTAAAAGGATGAAAAATACGTATTTGCAAATCTTAACCTAAAGAAAGTTAGAGTAACTATATTAATAACAGGCAAAGTAAATCTCAGAGCATGGAATATTTCCAGGGATAGAGTCACTGTGTAGTGATAAAGCAGTTAAGTAATCAAGAGGGCATAACAACCCATGTTATTATATATAATTATATAAACAAAGTTTCAAAATACATGCAGCAAGAGCTGATAGAACTTAAAGGAAAAATAGCCAAATCCACAATTATAGTTGGAAATATCAACATCTTGTATTGATAACTGATAGAACAAATAGAGAACCTCAGGAAAGATATAGAAGACTTGAACAACATATCAACCAATTTTATAAATTGATATTTATAGAACATTGTACTCAACAGCAACAGAGTACACATTTGTTTCTAGTGTACTTGGAACATTTACCAAGATAGACTTTGATTCTGAGCCACAAGACACATCTCAATAAATTTAAAAGTATTGAAATCATACAGAGTTTATTTTCTGATCCCTGTGGAATTATATTAGAAATCAATAACAGAAAGAAATCTGGAAAATCTCCGAATAGTTGGAAAGTAAACAACATATTTCTAAATAACCTTCGGGCCAAGTAAGAGCTGTTCATCAACATCTTGTTGGATTTATATCTCCCTCCTCTAAATCCCAGTTTTCCCCAGATGAAATTACCTTGTTGTTTTCAGGAGCAATGGAGTTAACTCCAGCCAAACCTTAGAAAGTTAGTCAGAGCTGGTGCTGACAGTGGGGCTGTAAGTTAACTGCCTGAAGAATGTAGCTAAGAGCTATCCATCAGGAAGCTGCCAACACTGGTGGAGCAGAAAAAATGAGGAAGAAGCAGGGGCAGAGTTTTGAGTCCTGGCAAGAGACATCGGGTGGATACTAACATGAATCCAGGAAAGAAGATCAGAATTGATGCCAGAAAACCATAAACACCAAGGATAGACTCAATAGGAATACGGGAGACTCAGAAACAAGAGCTGCTGGTTTGGGAGGTTAATATTAGGAGAAATAGTCTTTCATCGTATTCTTTAGTCTAGTTCATGGGCTCCGTCATGGGTTCTAAATCACCGCAGATCCATCTTCCCAGGAAAGGGTCAGGCAGGATGCTATCAGCAGAGACAGCAAGACTGAGGTTCAGGGCAGGGTTCAGTTCTAGAGGAGAACAAGGAAGAGGTGTGTTGCACAGAAGACCACAAGGTGGGCAGAGAAAATGATAGTTTAGAAAAAACAATGTTAGATGGCTGTACAGTATTCTAAGCATAGACGTACTATCAATTTTACCCTTATCCTATTGTTAGACATTTAGAGGGTGTTATTTTTCTCCGTTGTAAATAATATTGTAGAGAATATTCTTTTTTTTTTTGTAGAGAATATTCTTATATAGAAATCTTTGTCCTTATCTCTGATTTTTTTTAGAATAAATTTTTTTAAAGATTTTATTTATTTATTCATGAGAGACACAGAGAGAGGCAGAGACATAGGCTGAAGGAGAAGCAGGCTCCCTGCAGGGAACCCAATGTGGGACTCGATCCTCGGACACCAGGATCATGCCCTGTGCTGAAGGCAGCACACTTAACCACTGAGCCACCCAGGTGTCCTTAGAATAAAATATTTTTATGACTTGTTTATTATTTGAGAGAGAGAGAGTGCACGGCCATGGGAGAGCAGGAGAAAGCATCTCAAGCGGACTTCTCACTGAATGCAGATCTCAACACAGGGCTCGACCTCACAACCCTGAGCTCATGACCAAGAGTCGGACGCTCAACTGACGGAGCTACCCAGGCACCCCTAGAAAAAACTTCTAAGAATTTCATTGCAGGATCTATGTATAAGAGCATTTTAAAGTCTCAAATTGTGGGCAGCTCAGGTGGCTCAGTGATTTAGCGCCGCCTTCAGACCAGGGTGTGATCTTGGACACCGGGATCAAGTCCCACATCAGGCTCCCTGCATGCATGGAGCCTGCTTCCCCCTCTGCCTGTGTCTCTGCCTCTCTCTCTGTCTCTCAAGAATAAACAAATAAAATCTTTAAGAAAAAAAGTCTCAAATTGCTTCTCGGAAACACTGTCTACTTACTAGCAAGAGGAACTCCTTTGACACTGATTTTTGTCTTTTAACCAAAAATGGCTACTACCCTTTCCTGTAGTAGGTTAATGGGATCAGATTATTAACATTACCATCTTGCACTGCCCACTCTCTTTTTGACCTTTTTATTTTCTCTTCGAAAAAATTTTCAGATGTACAGGAAAGCCGTTGGGGTAGTACAAAGACCTCTTTCCTATACACCATGCATCAACTTGCTGATATTTTGCTATATTTGTTTTACCATTCTTTGTGTGTGTGTATGCGTGTGTGCCTACTTTTTCTGAAATATTTCAAGGTAGGATTCTCACCATGTCCTTTGACAGATGAATGGATACAGAAGATGTGGTCTATATATACAATGGAATATTACTCAGATATCAGAAAGGATGCCTACCTACCAACATGAATGACTACCTTCAATGTGGATGGAATTGGAAGGTATTATGCTGAGTGAAATAAGTCAATCGGATAAAGACAATCATATGGTTTCACTCATTTGTGGAATATAAGAAATAGTGAAAGGGACCATAAGGGAAGGAGGGAAACTGAGTGGGGAAAAATTAGAGGAAGACAAACCATAAGAGACTCGTAACTCTGGGAAACAAACTGCAGGTTGCAGAAGGGGAGGAGAGTAGGGGGATGGGGTCACAGGGTGACAGGCGTTAAAGCAGGCACGTGATGGTGGGTTGAACACTGGGTGTTATGCTATATGTTGGCAAATTGAATTTAAATAAAATATTTAAAATAAATAAATGAAGTGTACTTTAGGGGCACCTAGGTGACTCAGTTGGTTAGGCAACAGACTCTTGGTTTCCACTCAGGTCATGATCTCAGGGTGGTAAGATCAAGCCCAGCATCCAGCTTTGTGCTCAGCGGGGAGTCTGTTCAGGATTCTTTCTCCCTCTCCCCCTACCCCTCCCACCACTCTCCATTCTCTAAAATAAATACATCTTTAAAAAAAAATAAAGTGTACTTGGGGCCCCTGGGTGGCTCAGTCAGTTGAGCCTCTCACTCTTGATTTCTACTTGGGTCACGATCTCAGGGTCCTGAGTTGGGGCCTGACATCAGGCTCCACGCTGAGCACCGAGTCTGCTGGAGATTCTCTCTCTCTTTCCCTCTCCTGCTCCTCCCCATCATTGACATGCATGCTCACACATGCTTTCTCTCTCTCAATAAATAAATAAAATCTTTAACAACAACAACAACAAAAAGTAGAATGCTTATGCCATGTCCCTTTACCCTTTCATATTTTAGTATATTCCACAGAAACAAATATATTCTCTTGTATTACCCCAGACAATGATCAAATTCAGGAAATTCCACATCCATACAGTACCATCATCTTACCCACAGTCCGCGTTCAGATTTCATCAATTGCCCAGTTATAGCCTACAGAGCAACCCTCTTTAGTACAGCAACCAGCCCAGGACCACATATTTCACACATGGGTCACATCTCTGATTCCTTTAATCTCAGACATTCTTGAGGAATACAGGCCAGCTGTTTTATAAAATTTAGGGTTGTCTGATGATTTTTCGTAATTAGGTTTAAAATCTTTGGTTAAAGTAACCACATAAATGCCTCATTCTCTTTAATGAAAAAAGGTCAAAACAACGAGAAAGGAGACTAGAAGCTAAATAAAAACTGATACAGGGCTAATGGGGTGTAAAAGCAGTCCTTCACTTCCTGTCCTGAAGGGTGATCCTGCAGGGAGGTTGAGGAGAATCAGGAATAAGCCTCCCAGTTGCTTAGCGCAACGTTGCCTGCTCATGGTTGGTTGCCCGTGGCCAGGGGTGGCACTACTGTGGATACTTTTACAATGTGGTGTCGAGAAAGAAGGCAGTGGACCTTTAGCTGCATTTCAGTTTGTGGGGATCAGGAGGCAGATACCTTCCTTTCTTCGGTGTCCCTGCCTCTCCAGATCAGCTGAACTACTGGAGGGCCAGGCGGATCTCTCAGAGCACAGCAGGGGGAGAACAGGAGGCAGGCCTTCACCACTAAGGAGAGGAACCTGCCAGGCTGAGGCCTTCAGAGGCTCCCTTTCTCCTGACCTCCCTCTCTCTCTGCTCCTCACATCCCTGCTCCAATGGCCCCTCTTCACGCCCCGCTCACAATCCTTTGGGAACTCTGCTCTCTTCTACCTTTTGGTAGAAAACTCCAGAGCCCAGACTTTGGCCAGAAAGTAATTGAAATGCTCTTCTACCCAGATCTGTTGACTCTATAGTAGATAGGAATGGGACCTAATACTACAGCTTCAGCTTTTCCACCAGCAAGAATTGTGTGGCCTTGCAAATTATCTGTGGGCAAGCACATGTCTCCAAAGCAAATTGTTATTATTGTTGTTGCTATTATTATTTGAACCCAACACTGCCTTGTCTCATATGAGGTGAGCTTACTTTTGGGTTGTTTCTTGGCATGATTGCACTAAGGCACCTGCACACCATCCTGCTCTGGCCTGATGTCACTAAAGCCCATGACAGACTCTGTTAGATCCTTTTCAGCTGGGTCATGTCAACTTCAGGTAGTTTTTTTCCCTATCCCTGGGTTTCTTCCTTGGGGGATGCCACGTGTATCTGACATTATGACAGTCATAAATGATGATTAATTCATTAAAAATGTTAAATTATAGTCAGTAAGCTCTGCTTAAGAAAGAAGTGAAATGATAATTTTAGAAGGTACATCATCCAAATTGTAAAAATAAAAAATTGTCTGTGCCCAATGACGTAGGGAAATATTATTTTTGGATCACTTCATACCTGACGATGCTGGATAAATGAGGTGTTATTATCAAACTACAACAACATCAGCACTTCCATGTCCGGGAGACCACAGAGAAAAGACTCCTCATTTTCCCTGAAAACAGTATCATGTGCAATCAGTGTTATCAACTGACCTTTGGGTCTTTTGTGTCTTTTGCATTTCTCTCCCTTCCAATGGAATTACCCAGAATAGTATGAATTTATGCTGGTTTATTTCCTTCTATCTAAATACCATGTCAAAACAGTATATCCTCCCTCCTCCTAACCTCACAGTTTAATCTGATTAGGGACAAAGAGAAAATTGATAATGATCCATAAAATCTGGGTAAGATTATATTCTAGATACCATCAGTGATAAAAACTATTTTAAATCTCTATTTTAAAATCTTGCTGCATAGCCTATATAAATGTTCTTTCATTTATTTTTCACCCTGGAAGAAACATGAGGGTTCTTGCTGCTGGAAAGGGGACAAGTTATTTGACCATGATCTTTATCTTTTGGCATCACACGGAGGAAAAGGCGGATTTTGCTTCGAGCTGGAAGATAAAAAAAGGCTGGATATAACTGGTCGGAAAGAAAGCTGAAGACTGATCTCTGGGAGACAAATCCAAGGCAATTGATTCTCTCTTTCCCAGAAATTAAAACCTGTAGAAAAGTTTTTAAAAACCTAGAATAGTTGAAACTCTGGAACTATCTGTGTCTTGGCAAGAGTTCAGGATGCATAAAACATGCCTACTCAAGCCCAGACTGGGTAGAGCCACCATCAGGGAGCAGCAATTGGTTAAAAAATCTATTCTCAAAGGTTAATTTTAGAGCAATTTCCAGAAGGTGATGGAGAGGACAGGCTTGTGTAGGTTTTCACAGAAATTAGAGCTGAGTAGAAGCAGAGGGGAAGGAGAAGGCTTTCACTCTACCCCATAGACATGAAGAGAAGGAGAGACCCCTCCACCCCCACCCCAGCACACACATACTGCTGGCAACTGGCTGCAAGGGTTTTGCTTTTCCCCTTCCCATTACCTACTTATCAACTTTATTCCTAGTAAGCAAGTCCTTATTTTAAATTCTCTCTATTCAGATGACTGGTGTGGGTTTTGGCTTCAGGGAGACTGATTTAGAGGGTAACTAGGTGGGAGCGTACAAGGAAGAAGAGAGGGGTGCAGGATATAGGACCCAGCCACTGTGGGTAAACAAGAGCACTCTGTTTGACCCATGTCTGTGGGTGAATGTTCCCACTTCCTCAGTGACAGGCATCTTCTTGGGGCTAGGAGTTTTTGTGTTCTTCTCCTACTAGGAAAATCAACGCTAAGTCTTTTGAGTCTCAAAGTCTGCCCCCACTTGGGGACATTGGAATGAGAAAAGGGGAAACCTAGAATCTCAGATCAGGAAAGAAACCAGAGGTGACCCATTACCTTAGACTTATACTTGGTATCTACAAATAGGTGGTTAAGGAGGGGCCATCTTACAGCTCCAGACTGTAAGAACTGACCTCCTATAACAGGGATGAGGCACCTCTTTGAAATTGTAATATGACTGGAGGGAGGGACATACAAAGCAGTAAGATAGGATCACAAAATAGAATAATAACTTGGTACCACAAATATGACCTACATATTTGAATACAGTCATGCACTTAATAGATTACATGCTCTAAAACTACCCCCCTTTTTTTTTTAAGTGCTGCTTTCCTGGGCATAGAGTTTTAGAAATATTGGTGGTGAGCTAATACGCAAAAACGTCAAATCAGACCCAGACTAGGTTTTCCAGCTTTAAAGGAAATCGAATTATGCCTGGAAAAGTTTTCATATACACTCTGTGTGGCAAAATATGCTAATAAAGACCACAGCCATATGACAGTCAGACACATTGCAGATTCTTTTCCAGTGGAGAGAACATTTTACATTTTGTCCACAAATTTCTACTTCCTTCTAATATTTATATCAAAATAAGCCTTTCCATTTGGAGCCTAGAAATTGCTGTTCTTCATAGAAATAAAATATGGTAAGTGCTTAGATACTTAGTTCTTGGTGATTCAGAATCTGGGTCGCTATGCATGTTCATGAGTGTCTTTGTCTGCTCATGAGGCTGCTGTAACAAAAATGCCACATATTGTGTGTCTGAAACACCAGAAATATACTTTCTCCAACTCTAGAGACTAGAAATTCAAGAACGAAGTGTCAGCAGGCTTGGTTTCTGGTTTGACTTCTCTGCTTGGCTTGTAGATGGCCACTGTCTTGCCGTATCCTCACATGATCTTCCTCTGTCTGCATGCCCTGGTGTCTTTTGATATGTCCAAATTTCCTCTTTACCTAAGGCTACCAGTCAGATGGGATTAGGGGCTAACCTAACCTCATTTTAACTTGATTGCCTCTTTAAAGAGACCATCTCCAAATAGTGAGGCACTGGGGGATTAGACCTTCAGCACATGTGTGTGAGTGGGGCACCATGCAATCCATAACGATGAGCCAGTCTTCCTGGAACCAAGGGAAGTCCAGGGCAGAACTGGGTCAAGCTCTTGATACTGACCTCCAGGAGGTGGCTGCCTCCTCCACTCTCCAGATGTGTTTTCTTCACCAGTCCCTTTCCACTAATCTCTCCACCTATCTACTAAATCCAGTTAAGACTACAATGCATTGGAAGCAGTACCTTCTCAAAACAGCTTGCAATGAAGTGGAGATATGGGGATGACTTCTGTAAACCAAACCAGACCAAACCAAACCAAACCAAACCAACCAAACCAAACCTAAAGAGAGGTCCAAAGTGTTATGGAATTCGGTGGGAAGAGGGAGACTATGCCTCATGTCCTAGTCCATTTGGGCTGCTATAACAATACCACACTTGGGGTGGCTTATAAACAACAAAAATTTATTCCACAGTTCTGGAGGCTACAAGTCCAAGATCAAGGCATTGGCAGATTTAGGGTCTGGTGAGAGCCTGCCTCCAAGCTCATAGATGGCGACCTTCCCACTATGTCCTCAAATGGCAGGACAGGCAAGGCAGCTCTATGGTGTCTCTTTCATAAGAGTGCTGATCCCGGTCATGAGAGCTCTGCTCTCATGGGAAGTCATGATCCTCCCAGAAGCCCCATATCCTAACACCATCACAGAGGGGGTTAGTTTTCAGCATATGAATTTTGCAGAACACAGATACTTGGTCCATAGCCCCCAGCTGCAGCCTCTTTCCACGAAGCAATTGCTCCAGGAGACAGTAGCTCAGCTGGGCTGCTTCAAATCCCAGGTGCCTCACTTGTCTAGGGCCTCCCCACTTCCAAAAGGTCACATTCTTGACATCAAGAGGGTGAGGAGCCAAGAGGCTGTGCCTTCGTTCAGGCATACAGAAGTCAAAGCAAAAACTTGCTCAAGTGAGAAAATGAGAGAGGAGGATGTGAGGTCACAGCTCCCCAGACTTACATGAACATGGTCTACAGATGTCCCCTCTAGAGCCATCTACCTGGAAGGGTAAGCCTCTCCAGACACGTAGATGCATAAATGCACACATTTTAACCCCTTCTTGTTCTTCACATACAACTTCAATCCTTTTCCTCCCAGAGTGTGTGTGTTTTGGGGGGGGAGGATTTGGGTTACACTGAAGACGAGAGAACAGTTAGAGGTCTCCACTGTTCCTTCTTGGGTATGGTGAACTTTCATGTGCATATGTGAGTGACCAGGAAGTCTTAAAGGCAGGTTCTGATTCAGCAGGGCTGGAGGGGGAGCTGGACACACTGCCTTTGCAGCAGGCTCCTGGATCTGCTCATGCTGCTGGTCTGTAGACCATTCTTAGAGGTAAAGGTAAGGAAGAAGTCAAGAGCCTTGGCAGCAACTCCTGCCTCTTTTTCCTGGGATGCCTGCACTAGTTACTTCACCTCTTCAGGCTGCCATCTCCTTATCTCAAAATGAGGTAATAGTGTGTCACTGAACTCTAAGTCCCTTCTGGCTCTCACATTCTAAGAGATTAACTTGAAGTTTGCCAAAGGGGTAGGGCACTGCGTTCCAAATAGTAATGAGACCAGATGAAGAATTAGGGAAGAATCAGCAGGTAGCAGGGCTGCACAACTCCACAGAGTGCAGCTCCCAGAAAATACCATGTGAGTCAGACCACCTGTATTTGTACAGTGGAGCAGCCCTGAGGCTACCAAGCAAACCTTCCTATGTCTGTTTATTCCTTTAACTTTTGAGTTCCCGCCAAAGTTCCTTTCCATGTAGAGTACTTTGGTGATTTTTAAGAGGATTGCTGTATACTTGAAGGATCAATATACTTCCAACAGCCCACCAATGGCAGGTCCCCAGACCCCCTGAGAAGGACCTTTCCCTTTCCACCAGAAAAGATTAGATGTAAGAGGACATGGTGTCTGGAAGGGGAAGCTTGGGAGTGACTCTGCAGTGCTTTGAATGTGTGCCAAGCTGTGCTAGTAATATGAGACTGCAGGCTTGAATGTGCTGAACTGAATAATGGAATGCCAGCACCAAAGGAGCCCAAAAAGCCACCAGGACTCAGAGAGGCCAAGGGTGTGGGCTTGGCATGTCAGCATCCAGATGCTTGGGTTTCAAACCCTCAGCAATGTGCCTGTCGTCTCTAGAGATCCTGTCATACAGTCTGAAGATCAGTCATGCAGTGAAATGGGCTCTGTGTGTGCCCAAAGTCAGGGATGTGGCTGTATAGAAGAATCCTCAAAGAAGAAAATCAGACAACAGACCTTGCTCCCAGGGAGGAAGGCTTCTAAAGGTTGGATCCTTCGATCAAAACCCATGGTCAGCAAGGATTCCTGATGAATCTCTGGTCCAAGGTATACCTGCTGGGGACACAGTCTCTGAGGAAGGATGTGGAGGGAGATGGGGCTGGATGAGCTTTATCTTTCCATCTACTGGTAATTAGACAACCCAAGGAGTATGATTAAATGGAGAGTCTGTTATGCTCACACTGATATGCTGTCTGGTGGCACACTGGCTTCATCTGGTGACATGACAGATAGAGACCTGGAAATACCAGGGTGGAAGGATTATAATTCTTCCTGGGAATCCTGCCTCTGGTTGAGATCTAGCCATCTTTTTTTTTAAGATTTTATTTATTTATTCATGAGAGACAGAGAGAGAGAGAGAGAGAGGCAGAGACACAGGCAGAGGGAGAAGCAGGCTCCATGCAGGGAGCATGGATCCGGAGTCTCCAGGATCACGCCCTGGGCTAAAGGTGGCGCTAAATCGCTGAGCCAGAGAAAGACAATGAGCTTCCCAAGCATGTTCTCACATGTGCTAAAATTCTGGTGGATGTGGTCTACTCTGTCAGGGGCACAGTGGCATGTGTGTGGCAGAGAGCCAGCCAGTATGTGCTGGGGAAGTGGCCAAAGTTACCCAATCCAGAGAAGGGGAGAGACGATCAATGGCAAGAATACTCGCTCACCCTTGCCAAGAGCTCATCCTAGTGGATCTTAGGGAGTAGACGCTTAATCCCAGCTAGTTTTAATTCTAACTCATTGCCTTTAACTTGGATTTGAGGTTTCTATGCATAATAAGTTTCAGCAGGAATTGGGGAAGGAAAAACTATTGATCTAGGAATGATTCTATCTTGAGAAATACACACACATGTGCACACTCTTTACAAGGAGCACACTGAAGGACATAGGGAAGGGATTGTCAGGTGCTGGCTACTCCCTGCAGGCTGAACCTTTGCTGAGCCCCCCAGTGGAGCATCCCCAAAGCTCATGAGCTGAGAGGAGTCAGGAACAGTCTGGGGAAATAGTGACCAGATTATTCTGACACTTTCTCCTCCTTCTTTTTGGATGAGGAAAGTAAAAGAGAAAATTTTGGGGGCAACTATAGTCTCATGAGCACTGAGGCAGGACTTCTTTGAGACTGTCCACAGACTTACCTTGCATCAACATTAGCCCAATGTATTTGTGTATTAACACACTGTATTTGTGTATTAATCACATCGTTTATTTTCTATATTCTGATGATTTGACATCTGGGGCCTTGCTGACCCTGGAGGGACTGCCTCCACTCCACTTCCTACAGATAATGAATAACTTGCCTTCCAATGAGTGTGATGTGCTTTTAAATGCAAATCAACCAGTCCAGAGCCCACACTCCAAACTTTTTTTAAAAAGTAAAATTCTTTATTCACAAACAACATGAGTCTTTCATACAGAAAATCCTACAGAATTCACTGAAAAAACTGCTAGAATAAAGAAGCTCACCAAGATCACAGGATACAAGAGCAATATATACTCACAACAATAATCCAAAAATGAAATTAAGGAAGCAATTCCCAATGTATGAAAGTGCAAGCATATTTTTGGAAGGTGTATCTTCAAAAACAGAAGACATAAAATTATTTTACTGTCATTATCTAGTATGGATGGACATGTAGCTCTACTTTTGAAACTCCCTGGCTACTTATCCATCCAAAATAAAGCAACTTCCATTTATTTTGGGAAATATTATTTTCCCATTCTCAATAGCATGAAATAAACACCCAGGAATAAATTTAACAAAAAAGTGCACTATGTATATGCTAAAAACTAATAAACACTGTTAAAGGAAATTTTGAAATCTTGAAATAAATGGCAAGATGTCCCATGCTCATAGATTAGATACTATACTTAATGTCATTATTATGGCAGTAGTCCCCAAATTGTCCCCAGATTGAATACAGCCACTATTAAAATCCCAGCTAACTTTTTTATAGAAATTGACAAGCTGATCCTAAAATTCTTTAAAAATGCAAAAGGCCCATAATCCTCAAGACAATCTCGAAAAAAGGGAAAGGCTGTAAGACTCATACTCTCCAATTTTCAAAATGTTACACAAAGCTACAGTAATCAAAACAGTGTGGTAGTGGCATAAGGTCTGACATCAATAGAATAGAATTGAGAGTCCAGAAATAAACATCTAAGGCCAAATAATTTTTGAGAAAGGTGATATGGGAAAAACTGTTTTTTTCAACAAATGGTACTAGAAAAAATGAATATCCATATGCAAAATGATGAATTTGGATGCTTACCTCATCCCATACATACATAAAAAAACTCAAAATGTATTACAGACCTAAATTTAAAGCTAAAATTATGAGATTCTCAGAAAAACATAAGTGTAACTCTTTGGGACCTCAGTTTAAGCAATGATTTCTTAGACCCAACACCAAAGTCATAAGAAATAGAAGAAAATAATTGATAAACCGGACTTCATCAAAATTAAAAAACTTTTACATTTTGAAAATAAATGAGTTCACTCTATTTCCAATTTAACTTTAACATTACAGAGTTCCTGCTTAGCTTACTTTATTTTATAATTGTATATCTTTTCTCTTATGCTCAAACTCTTGGTTCATAACATTGTTATATGTTTATCTTATTACAGACAATGGTGAAATACCAATACCAATATTATTAATAACAAGATAACTGAGTACAACTTACATTACTTTGCTGCTCTTTCCCCCCCTAAGATATAGCTGACAACATATAGCCAAAATACTAGGATTTAAAGATACTAAAAATAATTCTTTGTGTGATTATCATATGAACTTAATATAGTTAGGTTTATGTTTTCAATTTTGAAGGATTGCTTTTTTTTATCCAATTTTTTTTCAGTATTATATAAAACTCTTACATGGTTCCAAACTATAAACAAGGAACATTCTAATAAATTTTAACTTTCATTCCTGTCCCCTGTATCCAGTTCCTTTCTTCCCCCTAATTAGTAACCACTTTTATTAGTTTTTGGTTTATCCTTCCATTGTTTTTTGGAAACAAAAGGAAATGCACACTCATATTTCACCCATTCCTTCCATAAAAGATAGCATACTATATATACACTGTCCACATGTTTCTCTTTCAACAACATATCTTAGAGATCAAGATCACTTCGTGGCAGTATTAAACATCTTCCTCAAATCTTTTTATAGTTACATAGTGGTAATTCACTGTGCAGCTACACTATAATTTATTCAAGCAATCACCCTTTGGTAGGCATTTGGATTTTTCCAGTCTTGCTACTACAAACACTGTTGCAACAGATAGCCTTGTACAGACTTCATTTATATTTTGCCAGTGAGTTTTGGGGATAGAATGCTAGAAGCGGGATTGATGGTCATAGGGTAAATCCCACATAATTTTGCTAGATATTGTTAATTCCTCACACCATTTCTAACAATCTTTTAACAATTTCCCCATTCACTCTTGTCCACTTATAACTCATTCTCCCTTATATCTTAGAAAACATAGCATAGGTAATGTTACTCTCTTAAAACTTCAGTGGCTTCCCAAACTTTATCAGGCTCTCATACTCTGGATAACTGTCCACTACCACTAATAATCCCAAGGCCAGTTACAAGATGATAGGGACAGTCCTCAAGCCCCAGATCCTGCTGGAATTATTCAAACTAGTCAATCCTAAACCTGATTGCCCTGTTTAATTTGTTTCTTCCCAAGGAAATCACAACAAAATCTCTTGCCCATTATTCCTCCTCACTTTCTTTGCCTCCTAACACTGGTGCTTCCCAGGTAGCACCCCCATGGGGTGGCATGCTCCTTCTTCCTGAGAACTCTGAGTAACAAGCTATCTTTTCAGTGTCAATTGCCTCCGGATCTGTTGGTCTTACCTACCTCAGGTCGACTAATGCCTTATATCTTAAATTTTTTCCATTGACATAGAGAAACAAAAAGACTCATGACATTTCTGTGGCCATGATGGAGAAATTATGGGTTGAATGCCAGGAAGATAAAGATATTGAGTTATAAGAACCAAGCACAGTTGCTCAGTGGCTCAGCATTATCTTGAGGAGAGAGAGCTGGTGAAGTCACCTAAAGCCTTAGTCCTGAGCTTTTCAGTATATTATCAGTGACTTGGTTGTAGCATGTGACAGGCTTATCAGATTTGTAAATGACACAAAATTAGAATTAGCTAATGGAAGATAGAATCAAAATTCAAAAGATCTCAACAGATTGGAGTAATGAACCAAAGCTAAGATTAAATATAATTAGGGATAGATGTAAAATAGACTCAGAATTTGCAACTCAACTGCACAAGAACAAGATGGAGAAAACCTGGCTTAATAGCCCATGTGTAAAGGTGGTGACTTGGTCAACAGTGCAGAGTAGCAGTCAAGAAACATCATTTGGGGGACGCCTGGATGGCTTAACAGTTGAGCGTCTGCCTTTGGCTCAGGGCATGATCCTGGAGTCCCAGGATTGAGTCCCATATAGGGCTCCCTGCATGGAGCCTGCATCTGTCTCTGCCTATGTTTCTGCCTCTCTCTCTGTGTCTCTCATGAATAAAAAAATTAAAGCTTTAAAAAAAAAAAAGAAAAAATTTGAATTAAAAAGAGCATTTGAAATATAAACTCAAAGAAAATTCCCCAAAAATAAAACAAGAAAAAAAATGAGAAGATGGAAGCTGGGGGAGAAAAACTTGAAAAATGAGAGAACTTGTCCAGGAAATCCAATATCTAAACAAGAAGAGTTTGAACAAAAGAAAGGGATGGGGAGGGGAAGGCAGTTATGAAAGGAATAATTCAAAAAAGTTTCCCAGAAATATTGAACCTGAGATTCTAGATTGAAAGGTCTCATCAAATGCCTAGAACAATAAATAACAACTGACCTACACTAACACTGATCTTGGAAAAAATGTTAAAACACTGGAGACAGAGAAAATTTCAAATACTTCTAGAGAGGAAAAGAAGAAGGTCACATATAAGGGTCAGGAATGGGAATAGTTTCGGACTTCATACTATTGGAAGGTAGAGGACAGTGGTAGAATGCCTTCAGAATTTGCAGGCAATCTCATTAGAATTTTATGCCCAAAGTATCAGTCAAGGATAATGGTAATATAGATATCTTCAGACATGCAAGGTCTCCATAAATGTATCCCACAATAAATGTGATCCACCAAAACAGGGAAGTAAATTTAAAAAAGAGAAAAGCAGAATAGTAAGAAGACAGAGGTCTTGACCCAAGACAGAGTCAAGAAGAAACTCCAGGATTAAGGTGAAGGAAAATCTCTGGATGACACCCATGAGCTAGATGTAGAAAGCAATTGGTCCAGCATGGAGCAAATCAGAATGTCTGGAGGAGACATCTACAAAAATATAAATTAGAGGGGCACCTGGGTAGCTCAGTGATTGAGCATCTGCCTTCAGCTCAGGTCATGATCCTGGGGTCCTGGGATTGAGTCCCACATAAGGCTCCTTGTAGGGAGCCTGCTTCTCCCTCTGCCTGTGTCTCTGCCTCTCTCTCTGTGCCTCTCATGAATAAATAAATAAAATCTTTTTAAAATATATAAATTAGAATACCTAGTGTATTTGACTACATCTAGAGGAGATAGATGAAAATGTGTAGGAGTTGAGGTGGGGAAAACTGGGGAAGAACTGGAGATAGATAAATAGAAAAATAAGATCATTATGAATTCTAGGGGCAATAAAATGTTGCAAAAGAAAATAAAGTGCATGGCTTGGTTGTGAATAATATTTATACAATTATAATAAAGTAAACAAAAATAATCTAAAGGAAAGCATCATATAACTGCACCAGGAGGATAGGGGAAAGAATGTGTAAAATGAGAAATAGAGTCAAGAAATCTAACTCTTTTCTCCATAGTGGGAGCAGATAATCCATTTAACAAAACAGAACAAAAATCAAGAAATAGCAGTATAACTGTATTATTTAGAAATGGGGAAATAAATATAAAAAGTAACTGTTTACGGGTTGAAATAGGTACCTGTGGGAAATAGAACCTGGGTATGAGAGGTTAGGAGCTGCTGTTTCCATTATAAGCCTGTAGAGTTATCTGATACAAGATTAATTGAAAAGATTGTTTGAAAAGATTCTTAAAATGTATGCATATCCTTGATAAATGTAAAATCTAAATTAGAAAAGGAAAAGCTCCAGCTTGTGCTAGTCAAGATAAGTATCATGCTTCAAGAAAGCAAAAAAAGGGGAAAATATAATGTATCACTTACTCTTTTCCTCCCTCTTTCTCTTTCTCTCTTATTCCATTTATCTGCCTTGTTTTCCTCTCCTTTCCTTGTCTTCCTCTCCTTTTTCTCCAACATTCTTTCAATTTTTCTCCATCTTTTTTCTCCTTTTCTCTTCTCCTGGCATAATATGCAGCCAAAATATCTTTATTATTATTACTTATTAAATTTACTGAATATAATGTTTCCTGTTCTTAGTTCCTAATGTGAAAAGCATGCATGGAATGCTCTTTTTCTCCCCCAATCCAAAACAACCTAAGCAGCAATATTGGTTGTAAGTTATTTTCTATGAAGGTGGAGAATATTTTTGCGTGAAGGCTCTCTTAGACTTGACTGAGATCCCTAAGGTCCCTGGGTCCAACTAGTCCCCTGATGTAGGAGACGCCTGTGTGGTACTGCTGCTTGGCACACACTACCCAGGCTCTGATTAAACAATTTGAGCGGGGAGTTTGCAGTCATCAGCTGAGACATCCAGATCCAGACAGCTCTATGGGGAACTAGAGCTTCTGTATGTTGAGTGGGAAGTCTGCCTCTCTCTCTACTATCATTTAAAAAAAAAAAATCCTAACACTGCTCCCCATATCAGCCCTCGATATATCTGCAAACAGAATCATGTCCCCTTGATTGGGTCTGCTCTGGGCTAACCACTGCTCTTCTCTCTTAGTTCTGAACCCTTCACGTCCCTGGTCATCCCCATGAGCAACCTCCAAGCTGGGACTTAGACTTTCAATCAGAGGCACCTAGAACTGAACATACTTTACCTGATATAATAAGCTCACCATGCAGACTGCAGGAACGTTGTCACCTCCATTTTTCTGCACACTATGCTTCTATTAATACAGCCTAAGTTTTGAATCGCTGTTTCTCTCAACTCTTATATCAACCTCAGTCACCTAAAATCTTAGTTTTTTTTCTTATGCACTCCTGAGGAGCCTTTTACCTCCTATCTTGTTTGTGAGCAGATGAATTTTTCTAACCTTGCTGTCTGTTGTATATTTATTCCACTAAATCTTTTCTTCTGAGTTTTGGCCCACATTCTCACCCTGTTTTGAGAAGTTTCTTATGATTCACTTGAATGAACACATTTGGCTACACATTACAAATTGCTCACATTAAAATTACTTCATCATCCAATTCCCCCAAAAAATTTACATCATCTCAGCTCCAGGACAGATCCTCTTGGAGCCCCTCACTCTATGACCTATTTCGAGTACCCTGGGCCATTAAATTTTATAACAGAGAGAGGTCTGGGCAAGCCCTTCCCTTGGGTCTTCTGGCCTGTGTACACCATGGGGAGAGGGCTCCCCATCTTTGCTGCCTACAACCCTGGAACAGAGTCAGAAAACTTGGGCTGCTTCATGTAATTCATCATCCCCACACCTTCTGGGAAATGAATGAAAATGAGCTGAGCACAGGGAGATGAAGCAGATGGTTGGGTGGATTCCATGATGCATGAGGAGCAGGGAACTCTGCAACGCAGAGGCTCTCGCTCCCACTGTCTTAGACTCAGCGCCAGCTGTCAGCAGCTGGACACTAGAGAAAGAACCATTACGATGAATACTCCATTTGTCAAGGGCTGTCAACTGTGAAAAATATTAACAGTGGCTCACATTCGTGAAGTGCTTTGAGTTTTCAACATCCCTCTTCCTTGTAATAACCCTTGAGATGGGAAGGCCAGGAAGCAGTAACCCAATTTTACAGACGAGGAAACAAAGATTCAAAGATGTTGAATGATTTGCTCGTACCCTCGGTGCTTAGGAATCCTGTCTCTTCTTCACACAGCATCTCTGAAGCCTACTGTCCCCATCACCAGTTAGTGTTGACCTGTCACCTGCTTTGGGTCTATCACTGGACTCAATGCTGGGAGGAGGGGACATGCAAGAGTATAACACATGAACCCCGACCTCAGTGAGTTCAGAGCAACCTAAAGCACTCTGTTCAGGTACCTGAACAGATGGAGCAGTCCCAGAAAACAATGGCCCTCAGAAGAAAAGGAGGCCCTGCCAATGGAGAAGGTGTCAGGTGAGGGACAGGACTTGGGTTCGCCCTGAGACATGGACCATGTTGGAAAGTCTGCGGACATAGAGGTGGAGGGAGGTCTGTGGGTGAAGTCTCAGTAGGTGGGTGGGGTACTAGCCTAAGTTCCAAGAGAGAAAAGGGTGTGGGAGGTCAAGGTAGAAGAAAACAGGATCAAGTGGGCAGCCACTGGCCTTGAGCAAAGATGTGAAACTCGCGCTTTGGGTGTCTAATTCGTGCCTTGGGTGTCTAACTCATATTATGGGCAGGATGGGAAGATGATGACCAGTGGGACATGATTCCTTCCCCAGAAGGTGACAGGCAGGATTGTATCATTGTCCTTTCAGAATGAATGGCTCCTCCTCACTGTCCAGTAGCATAAGACATCTTCCACTGATTGGCACTCAGAGGAAAGGCCTTCCAGTTTTCTAAAATTTGTTTTTGTTTAATTGTAAACACGTCTTTTTTACTACCTTAGCTCAGAATTTCCTTGAGTGCATCCTGTGGAACACTAGCCCTGTTCTCTGTGTTCAATTAAAAATGGAAAAGCCAAAATACTACATTCCCCACCCCCACTTTTGTGGAGAGTCACTGTGCTCAATAGCATCTTAAAGGCTCTGATAAGTCCTGTAACTAAGGAACACCTTTTGCTTTGACCAGAGAATCCTTTTTCAGGGCATTCCTGGAAACATCTCGTGACACTAGTGGGCTCATAATCTCTGCCTTATCCTATCTGATCCTCACAACTACCCTGTAATAAGACATGATTATCTTGACGTCCAGTAAGGCTATTGAGATCAAGTTTAGTGATTTGCCCAAGGACGTGTAACTGGGAATGGTCAAATTAAAGTCTGGACTTGAAACTATGGGTGTTGTCTCTAATTCAGCCTTACAAAGTGTGAATCATCTTGTAAAGAGGTTATTGTATTTTTTCTAATTAATAAAGTATGCATAATTATTTTGGGGGGCGGGGAGATACAGAGAGTTATAGAAGAGGAACTAAGAATCCTCAGGAATGACTTAAAACTGATCAAGTGTAGACTCTCCCAGAGGTTTGGACTCTTTTCTGACTTGGAAGCCCCATTCTTTGGATCTGTCTTCCCTCTCTCACATTTAGTTCTTATTGGCAGGGGGGAGGAGGGCTGGTGGCTGGGGTGATTGGTGGCCTCCAGCTGAGATCAGATGAGTGATTTCAGATAAACAATGAGATGGTAAATCAGAAAGCACTTATATTATTGATCAAACAAAATTTTATAAAACCACAAAAGCCAAATTCCACTATCATTTCATGTGTACAATAATCACTTTTACCAAAACTATATCCTGAACAAGACCTAAGTTATGAGATTTATTGTGTCATTAAACAGGGGTTACTTTTTAAAAACAGTAACTCCAAATTCTCGGTTTTGAGAGATGACATAGTTTTTCATCAGGATATTCCTACAAAGCTGAACAACAGAAAAAGATGGTGAACAATGGACAAAAGTTGTTTTTGAAATATTTATATGTCACATAAACTTAGTTAAAAGCTAGAGAAAAAGAAAATTCTAGAGGGCAAAAATTAAAGAATATATGTTTTGTAGAGCAGGCCACAAATGAAGCAACAGCAATGTGACTAGACCGTCAAATTTGTAGAGACAGAAAATAGAGTGGGGGCTGCCAGGGGTCAGGAGGTGGGGAAAATGGGGTGTTAGTGTTCAGTGGGCATGGAGCTGTGGTTTTACAAGATGAAGAATTCTGGAGATGGGTGGGGGAGATGGTTGCACAACAGTATGAATGTGCTTCTAAACCGTACACTCAAACATGGTTAAGATGTTCTATTTTATGTTATGTGTATGTTAGTACAATTAAAAAATTTTTAATTAAAGAACTAGAAAATTATAGGGAAGATATAATTTAAAAAGTTATAAATATGCACTATAGACCTTTGTGCTCCCGGGGAGAAGAGGGAGACATTTAGAAAGAGCAGCAGTTTCTAGTTTCTAGCTCTACCCAGAATAAGATCCAAGCCCCAGGTGCCTGGGTGGCTCAAATGGTTAAGTGTCTGCCTTTGGCTCAGGTCATGATCTCAGGGTCTTTCCTGGGATCGAGCCCCCATGTGGGGCTCCCTGCTCAGTGGGTAGCCTGCTGCTCCCCATGCTTGTGCTCTCTCTCTCTTAAATAAATAACTACAATCTTTGAGAGGAAGAAAAGAAGATTCAGGTCTCCCTGCCTTTTGCCTTCATCTCTTGGCTCACTGCATTTCCTGTGCTCCAGCCACATGGGCTTCCTTTCTGCCCCTCCATCATGTCCACTTTGTTTCCATCCTAGGGTCTTAGAACTTCCTTGTTCCCAGTACCTAGAATGCACTTTCCCCACATCTTTATCCAACAAATACTTGTTGAGCACTTACTATGTGCCAGGCACTGTTCTAGGTGTTTGGGAGGCATGCGTGAGCTACCTTCTGGAGCTGACATTCTACAGACTGTAAGCAGTACATGAGTCATCACTAATGAGCAGAGTGATTTACATAGTAAGTTAAGTCAATGAGGGCGATGGAAAAGAGAAAGTAGAGCAAGGTAAGGAGAGTCAGGTGTGTGGGTGGGGGAGGCGTGTAGATAGCAATTTGAAACTGGATCATTAGGGTTAGCTTTGTGGAGAAGGTGACATTGGAGAAATAGTTGGAAGGATGCAAAGGAATTAGTCTTGCAAACACCTGGGGGAGCCATTCCAGGCCCATGGAACCGTCCACACGAATCCATCATGCAGGGACCTGCTGGGGTCAATGGAGACACAGAGAGTGAGAATTACAGACTCAGACTTCAGATAAAAAATATTAGAATGACTTAGCAAGTGACTAATTGAAGGTGTTTGACTTCATTAGTCATCAGGACAATGCACCTTAAAACCATAGTATGATGATGCTCCATACCCACCAGGATGGATAAAATATTCAAGATGAAGTTACTAACACAGAGGAGGGTGAGGAGCTGCTGGAACTTGCACATGCTGCTGGCGGGAGGATGAACCAATAACCAGTACAACCACTCTGGAAAATTCACAGGCATTATCTGCTCAAGCTGAACAGCATGTCACCCTATTACCCGGAAATTCTCTTCCAAGGGATGCCCCCGAGAGAAATGCCCCTGTATGTTCACCAGAAGATGTGCTCGGGAATGTTCACAGAAGGACTCTTTGTAATGGTCAAAAACCAGAAACTACCCAAATGCCCATCAACGGGGGAAAGGACAGATTAATTGTGGTCAATTCACACAATGGACTACTTAGAGCCACAAGAAGAAACGAACTGCTAAACCCAAGGAAAGGGAATAATCTCACTCACATGATGCCGAAGCCAGACACACGGTCATGGTTCCATCTCTATGAAATTCAAGAACAGGCAAAATCATCCAAGGTGATGGCATGTGACATAGTGATTACCTGGTGGTTGGGAGGATTATGGACCAGAAGGGGCACAAGGAGAGCTTATGGGGTGCCTCTAATATTCTGTTGGTGACCCAGATCAGATGTGGTTCATCAGGCCTATGCGGTTGGTGAGCAATGTACAAGTGGGTAGTAACATTTTGTGCTTTTCTCCTTAGGTATGTTAGACTTTTTAGAAAGATTCTTGTTGGGGGCAGGAAACAAAGTCAGGGCTGAGGATGAAGGTTTGCAATTCATCCAGCAAAAGCTTTCTATGAAGCCACAAGGAGCCTTTGAGGGGTGCCGGGCTATGATTCCCCACCCTGGTGCCTCCTCTCCCCCTGGGCCAGATCCTGAAGGATGCGGGCTGGACCTAATTCATGTTTGCAAGAAGATTTGGAATATATTGCCTAAAGGTACACAACAGATGTTTGTTGAATGAATAACTGAATGTATGGAGGGCATCCCTGCAGGTGTAGATGTTCTCTGGAAGCAGAGGACAGTTGTAGGTATTGTGTCCAGGAGCCCAGCATCGTGACGTTTGGTTTCGGTGTTGCTCAATTTCTCCATACAGAGACTGGGGATGATAACTGCCTCCCCAGCGGCACCCTACAGAGTCACTGGGACAGTCAAAAGAAATCATTCAAAGAAAGCAGGAAGCACTTGAGCACACGGGCTGTGTTCAGGTGTGCCCGACCGGCTTCCACATCCATAGGTGAGCTACTTTGGAAGTCTGTCCAACTCCCCTTCAACACAACCGCATTTTCATAATACCACCTGGGGAGAAACACCTATGACAAATGCCTTCTGCGATTGAACGGAAACAAACCATTTTTTGGACCCTTCTGGTTTTAGGTGACAAGGAGGTGCCATCTGAGCTCCCAGCTGCCTGAAGGACTCTCATCCACTAGAAAACCTGGCCTCCGGGTCGTTCCTATACTTTGCTATCAAATGTGCCCTTACCCGTTTGGGCGGCTCTACTCATAACAGACAAAGATTGGCAACAGCCCGAATGCCCTCCAACAGGTGAATAAACAAATTGTGGTAAATGCATATAATGGAACGTTACTCGGCACAAAATAAAAATCAAAGAAGGAATGACTGCTACATGCAGCAATACGACCAATCTTATAAGAAGTGTGGTGAACCAGAAACAAGAGAGAGAAATGATCCTTTGTCTCAAGCTATGGGTTTTAAAAGGATAAGCTTTGTTTCTCCTGAAATGTTACAGTTTTAACAGTTCTATGCCTACTTGTGGGTCTTGTGTGCAGACACTAGACTCTGCCATTTGTGTATCATTAATTATCAGTGGTAAGGAGAGGCTCAGCCAATAGCCTGGACTGCATTTGGGTCCCCCTCTTTTCCTTCCCCTCCAGGCAAGGGCACACCAGTGTGGAAATATTATAAAACATTCTTTGTATTGGGTGAAGGAGGACATCACCAGGGTTTTATTAACCCACTGGCATTTCTTGCTAATATACACATCTCTGCAACAAAGACTCCCGGACAGAACACGTTGAGCCTGACTCTGGCTATTTTTAAGATTGTATTCCGAGGAATGTTGGTGAATTCATGGGTGATTAAAGAACACTTTTTCATGAGAGGCAGTGTAGGGGCACGTTTAGGGCACAGTGTAGCATCCTATTGCCTAAGGTGGAATCTAGCTCCGTTGCTTACAGGCTGCTTGACAAGTTACTAAAAAGCCTCTGTCTCTATAAAATGGGAATAGTAATAGGACCAACCTCACAGGGCTGTCAGTGTGACTTAATATATGAAAAGCCCTCGGAATCACCTAGCGCATAGTATAGACTAGAAAGTGTTTTTCCTCCACTTCCTGCTTCTCCCTGCCCCCTCCTTCTACCCTCCTCCCGCTCCTCCTCCCTGCTTCTCCATCTCATCTCCTCCTTGCTTCTATTATTATTATTTTATTAATACTATGACTACTACTGTGTCTTCCCTCTGTGAAATGGAGCCTCATACTAGAACTGCTTCCCAGAGATGGTCAGGAGGCTCAGTCTCTGAACATGACTAAGACCTTTCTTTTTTTTTTTTAATTTTATAAATGTATTTTTTATTGGTGTTCAATTTGTCAACATATAGAATAACACGTGCTCATCCTGTGCTCATCCTGTCAAGTGCCCCCCTCAGTGCTCATCACCCAGTCACCCCCACCTCCTGCCCACCTCCCCTAGTTCGTTTCCCAGAGTTAGGAGTCTTTCATGTTCTGTCTCCCTTTCTGATATCTCCCACTCATTTTTTCTCCTTTCCCCTTTATTCCCTTTCACTATTTTTTATATTCCCCAAAAGAATGAGACCATATAATGTTTGTAAGACCTTTCTGACTCAGTTGTGGGTTGGCACCTGCACTGTGCGGAGATGCTGAGCCCTGGCAAACTGTTGTCTTGTACGAGGTCTGACCCTCTAGCATTGAGTCTGAGTTTTTAACCAGTCAGTGGGTGTGTCTTCGTGGGCAGGGGGCGTGCTTGCACGCTGACAGTGCTGGCCACTGGCTCGAGCTATTTTTTGAATTATCCCCACGCCTTTTCCCAGTCTGAATGTAATTACTCTCTTAATATTTTGGCGAGATCGCAATTGAAGATGTGTTCGATGACCCTTAGGTTTTCAGTTATTTGTGCCTGAGTGCACCTCTCATCCTGGATTGCAGCCCCCTTGAGGTCAGGGAGCCCGTCTCCCCATCTCTGTATGCCCCCGGCCCTGGTGCAGTGCCAACGCTCCATCAATGCTTCCTGCCTTCCCGAGTCGCTTTGACACTGTCTTCGGGAGGTTCCCTCAGTGCTCACGGAAGGCTCTTCTGAACCTCTCCAGCGTGGCCAAATCTGTGTCCTCTGCGGGTGGATGTGACTTCAGAAAAACGCGTAAATTAATTCTAAGCCAAGTTTGGTGAATGAATTGAGCAATGCAAATTCTGTCCTACAAATAAGTTTCTAAGACTGGTTTCTCGGGTGGCCCGTGAGCCAGGTCCAGCGGTCATTCCTGCAGAAGCTTTCCAAAACTTATTTTGCGTGGGGTTTTAGATGAGGTGTGTGGGGTCCCAGGGCAAGGCTGACTTCTCAGCTCCGGACTGGGCGGGAGAAGGGGGGGTCTGTAATGCTGAGATTGGCCACCAGAGGGGGGATGTGTTCCAGACCCCAAGGGAGCTCCAGCAATTGCTCCAAGAACTTTATATTTATAAAGCCTGGCGGCCAGAGCAGCTGCAGTTCAGGACGCAGTCGGTGCTAGCGGAGCTGCTGGTGCCTGCCCGGAGCATGTCCTGAGCGCTGCCCGCGGCCGACTGAGGCCAGGCACCAAGACAGGGGCTCCCCGGCCGCAGGCCTGGGTCAGGCTCAGGGTGCAGTCTTGCTGCTGACCTGACCCTCCTGGAGAAGTGACCCCTGAGACCAGTCACTGAGCAGGGGGCGGCCTCTGTCTATGACTCGGTCTGGCCGTGGGGACAAGCTCTGCGGGGCAGCCTGGGTCTCGTTGCGGTGACAGCAGGCGGCTCCTCGGGCACCACGGCGAATGCGGGGAGCTGAGAAGACAGGTACTTCTGGCGACTCATTGGGGACACTCAGGTGAGTCCTGCACTAACTCCATCCCTGCACCTGAGCAGAGTGCCCCAGAGGCAGCTGGGGGACGCAGAGGGGGCCGAGGAAGCAGGGCCCCGCGTTTGGGCATCTCGGGATGCAGAGCGCCGAGGTGCAGCGCCAGGTGGGGAGGTCCCTGCGGTGGGTCTCTGCGGGGGTCGGGGGGCATCGAGGTGGCGTGAGCCCGCTTTTGGGGAAGCTCTTGCCTCATAGCAACTCGTGTCGCAGCTCGGGAGCCTATTCTGGGAGCAGATAGTACAAGTGATTGTCCCTCCAGGTGCATGACGCGTGTGCACATGTGCATGTCAGTGGTGGAATGTGTGAAGGGAGAGCTTATTTATAAAACATCTGCACCTTTCCAGCTTTGGGTTATACTTGGAGTGAACTAAGTACAGTTAGAGGAGGGGGCCCTCGGGACAGGGCCGTATTCATGGTGCTTTGGATTCGATTTCCATAAGCTTCGCGATTCAAAGAGAAGGTACGAGCCCTGCAGAGTTAGATGCTGGGACCCAGACACACTGGTCTTCACAGCAACAGGTGAGGCTCATGCCCCTTCAGCAGGAAGGATCAATTGAGCCCTTCTGCTGCCCCGAGAGTGACAGGCAGTGAGAGGCAACCCTTCAAGCAAGGGTTGGGATTTGGCTCTGGTCTGTATTCACAGTTGCTTTTTTGCAAAGGGAACCCCAAAGAGCATTGTTTCCGGGCCTGAGGGAAACTTCAGGAACCTAGAGATGGTGCCCTGCGCCCCTCACCTAACTGCTTGGTAGGATCTGAAGATGCGAGGTAGGGGGGTAGGGGCTGTTTCTCTCCAGACTCCACCACCAGCTCCCTGCCTGCCCCTGCTCCTAAAGACCTTCCATGTGCACTGTTCTACTGGAGCCTTGAAATAACTGAGTGGCTGGCAGATGTGCTTCTCTCCCTCATAGAGGTGATGACCTGAGGCTGAACAAGCTCAGCTGATTGGGCCAGGACCCCGAGTAGTAGGAAATGGCCCCAGCACAGGATCCCATGTCACCTGAGCTCCCCACCTGCCACAGGCCTGCATGGAGCTTCCTGGGGTAGAGCAGGATGCCTGAATGCTTCAGCTCTAAAATGTAGCATCCAGACATCCCTAAGAGGCCAGTATGTCCTGTCCCTGGGGGAGGAAGGCCTCATTCTTTGACTTGAACACAAAATTCCAAGTTCCTCGGGTTTTATCCTTATGTCATTTTGGCCTCCACACCCTGCTCATGTTTCCATGATCTTGGTCCCCTCCCTTCTAGCTCTTGGAGCCTCTGCTTGGCCCCAGGGCCTCCACTGACCCTCTTCATTGCCTGGTTGTGACCTTAAAGGTAGCTACCATGATGGATGAATACATACTTCCTGGACAAAGCAGCCTTGTGCCAGGGTCAGTGCCCTGGGTGGGAAGCCCTTGCCTGGTGCCTCACGCTTGCCTCACTGACACCATTGGCTCTTGCCTTTGTGGGCCCAGATTGGCTTATGTCTAAAGTGGGAACAACACACTGATGTCCTCTGCCCCCCTCACAGTGGTCCTGCGAGGGCAGAGAGATCCTAGATGGCAAATGGTCTGTAGCTCATGGGGTGTGTACACACGCAAGGGGTGCATATCAATTCTATTACCACCGCACTTGGCAGTGAGTTGCACTTTGCTTGAGAGCACAAACTTAGCCCCAAAGGCTATGAGACCAATGATTGAAGGGTTCAAATTCCTGCCCCCCATTTCCCAAGAAGGAAAAATAGCTGAAAATAAAACCTGGGGCAGTCAGAACATTCTTAGGTTTCCTTCCCAAGTAACAAACATTAACGGAGCTGGCTGAGCATTTCCAACCTCATCTCACATCTGGCCTCTGCTCCACCCCAGCCCCTCTTCTCAACAGGCTCCCCAGGGCTCCTGTTCCACCAGCCCTGGGGTGGGGAGGGGGTAGAGGAGGGGCCATCCTATAGACACATTCCAGATAACAAGCCATGTGTTCCAGCTCTGATCCAGGAGGTGACTGGCAGTGGGGAAGGTGGAAATGAAGCAGGGGCTAACCTGGCCTGAGCTCATCTCCACACCCCCATGGCCAGCATGGCGGCACCCCATCGAGTGCTGCCCAGAGGTCACACAGCGCCTGTTGCCTTTGGCAGAGAGAGGATTATGGCTTGCAGAAGAGACACTGGCCTCCTGCTTTGCAGCTCCCCAGGATGGAGGCCAGAGGGAGGGATGCTGCACTCAGTGCTTGTGAAACAAGGGAGGGTCCCCTGCAGCTCAGCAGCAGTGGAGTCGCTCCGGGGCCCCACCTAGAGGCCCACAGTGGGTGGAGGACTTGGATGGAGCACGGTGTTGCGACGTTAGCAAATCAGACATAACTGCGGCACAGAGAAGCTGGCTGGGAGCAGTTTGGGGGCTCCAAGGAACTCCTAGGGCAGAGGGGGGAGAGATCCTGGCAGAGCTGTGGGCTTCCCTCTGGCCCCCTCCTCCTGCAGGCTGGAAGAAAGGCCTGCAGAAGCTGTGAACACCCTGCCCATATATGCACACATGCGTGTGTGTGTGTGTGTGTGCGCAGGCATGCACACGTGTTCACCTGCGTGCAGGGCATGTGGCATCTCATTGCTGGAGAGACAAGAGCAGCAGAGACATCAGAAGGACAGTTGTGTAGCAACTGGCCAGTTCTGATGTCTTCTCAGCCCTGGAGTCAGAGGTCTCTGGAGACCAAGGTCAAGCCATGAATATAAAGGGTTTGTGTTTTGCTCTGTCTGCTGGGACAGGTCATCCGGGCTCCTCTTTCATTATCCGTATCTATTGACCCGATGCTGATGCCTCCTTTCCCACTCTGCCTCCGAAGAGAAATTGATTGGCTGCTCACCTGGAAGGTGCCCCCATGCCACCTGCCAGGCCCCTGTCATGTCCTCCCAGGTGCTAGACCCCTGCCTCAGCTCTCCAGGCCTCAGAGTTGAGTTTGCTTCATGCCAGGCCTGCGACCCATCCATCTTCCCAGGGGCTTTCATCTTCTGAAGAATTTGCTCTCTAAAAGTGGATTTTTTGGTTCAATATCCAGACGGTCCAAGAGCACCAGGGCCAAAGGTCAAGCTAAACTTATGGCTGGAACAGAGCTGAAATTAAAACGTAATTTGTAAAATCACTGAGCATATATGTAAGAAAGGGAATAGCAAGTGATTTATGTAAATAAATACTTTGTAATTTGGCTGAAAAAGTAGATTTTTCTTATTACACGAAGAATGCAAACTCGGTGTAGAAAACCCAGAATATCCGGCAAACAAAAATAAGCACAAAATCCCTACAATCCCCACCAGAGTCTTCTGATCCAGAGCAACCCAGAACATCTCCAAATATAATCTTTCCTGTCACGTACTTGGGGCACGTGTGTATATTACAAAATGGGAGAGTGAGGTACGCACTTCTGTAAATGGCGCTGGTTTACTTCAAATGGCATGCCCTTTCCCCAAGTAAATGGGTGCATTCCTGGAAAACCACGGGGAAGACCCAGAGCCCCAGCGATCCAGCCTCAGGAGGCCTTGTAGACATGGGCCCCTCGCCTGGCCTAGGGCTGCCCAGGTCTTAATGTCTGGGGGACTCCATTGCAGCTGCCTGTTCCTCTGGTTCTGGTGAGAGACGGATCCCTGCTTCGGTCCCACAGCACCCAACTCCAGGCAGCACGCTTCCAACACAGAGCAAGAGCCCAAGTCTCTCTAATATGTGCAAAGCTCCAGAGGCCAGGAAGTCACTCCACTGGGGTGAGGAGGACCAGCTCCTCCGGGCCCCACCAAGCATCACCCTCGAGGCCCTTCTGGCTCAGGCTCAGCCCCAACCAAGGGCCGTTGGAATGAATGGACCCCTCCTGTCATCAGAAAGGTCCAAAGGGCCTTGGCCTTCCCAAGCACCGAGGAGGTTGGGAGGCGAGTCAGGATCCCGAGGACCTGGTGGCTGGCACCTGTCCATGAGGGGCTACCAGTGTTCAGGCTCCAGGGCTTGGGGATGGGCGCCTTGTTCTGCCCACTCCGTTCTGTGTCCACCTATAGTTTATTCTCTCTCTCTCCCCTGCCTCTTTTCTCCCTCTCCTCTCCCCTTGCTGTTCTTTCTGCTGCAGGTCAGAATGGAGAACAAAGCCATGTACCTGCACACTGTGAGTGATCGTGACACCAGCTCCATCTTTGAGGAGCCCTTTGATGGCAGGAGCCTGTCCAAGCTGAACCTGTGTGAGGATGGTGAGTGCTTCTGGCTTCATCTTGCAGTACAAGACCTGCCCTGCTTCCCTACCCAACCTCGGCATTGTCCCAGGGCGGGGGTTGGGAGTCTCCCCATTGATTACTTCCTATGTTGAACTTCATGCTTTGAAAGGTCTTTTAATTCATGCATCTCTACAAATTAGTACAATCTGCAAGATGTGTATCCATTTCACAGATGAGCTGCCGGAGGCTGAGAAAGCATTAAGGACTGTACAGCTCATCAGCCATAGAGGCATTTGAGCACTTAGTCTCCTGATTCCTAGGACAGGCTTTTTGCCTCTTTGCCTTCCTCTCCTCTGAGTCAGGCTGGGGTCAGGCAAAGGCATCTGAGCCAATGAACCCAGACCTTCTCAGGTGAGGAGCCCCCAACCCACTTCTCAAAGCATTTGTGAGGACAGAACACACCTTGTCAAGGTGCTCATCCTCCCCCTGGGTCTGAGGCCCCAGATCACACCGCAGGAAGTAGTTCCCCATCCCAGTGACCCAGATGGCACTGCATCTTTGGGAGCTGGTTATTTGCTAAAACTGGGAATTCAACTGATATTTCCTCCAAAGGAGCCCAAAGCACCTTGCCAACAGACTGGATCCTGTGTGTGCAGCACAGAGCTTGACACTTACCAGGTGCTTAATAAACGCTTGCTACACGAATGAATACCGTCCTCTTCGTAGTGAGTGTAGGGGAGGAGATCATTGTCCCTACTTCAGAGCCGAATAGAATGAAATTCACAGCAGAGCCTCATAAAGACCTGTGGCCAATTAGGTGGAGACAGGCTGTAAAGAGTTCTCCAGAGAAACAGAACCAGGGGGACATATATGTAAATAAAAAGATTTATTATGAGGTATTGGCTTACATAGTTGTGGAGGCTGAGAAGTCCCACGATCTGCTTCTTCAGGCTGGAGACCCAGGAAAGTGGGTGGTGTAATTCGGTCTGAGTCAGAGGGCCCAAGAACCAGAGGAGCCAATGGTATAAATAGAAGTTTGAGGGCTGGAGAAGATGAGACACTATGTCCCAACTCCACAGGCAGGCAGGAAGCAAAAAGCAAATCCCTCTGCCTTTTGCTCTATTTGAGCCCTCAACTGATTGGATGAGGCTCACTCCCACTGGGGAGGGCAATCTGCTCGACTGAGTCCACCAATTCAAATGCTGGTCTCATCTGGAAACATCCAGAAATGATGTTTTACCTGGCACCCATGACCAGTCAAGTTGACAGAAATTAAATACCATGCAGGCCTTTACTCAAGGCTTTTCTCAGACACCGTGTTTTCTCTCTACTCTGCTAGCTGCCGTTGTGTCAAAGTTACTCAAAAAGAGAAATGCCTCCCCATCCTGCTCTGTGTCTCTCCTCCCACAAGCTGCTGAGTGCCAGAAGGGAAGTTGGATAGTTCAGAGATGCAGGGATCAGGGACAGTCTCGCAGGGAGAGGAGATGAGTTTTGGGCTCCTGACCAGTAAGCCTCCTCACCCTGTCCTGGTAAACTTCTAGTATTGTAACTCTTCCTCTGAATTCTGTTCAACAAACAAATTTAAGGATCTACAATGTGTCAAGCTATGTGTTGGGTGCCAAGGATGCTCCAAAGAGAAATTGAACCATCCTTGCCCTCAAAGGGGTATGATCTCAGTGGAAGGGACTGGCCTGGGAACGATTACCCATAACATAAAGTAAGTGAAAATACGTGTGAGCACGCAGTCTCCCCCCTTATCTGTGGTTTTGCTTTCCACGGCCTGTTATCCGCACTGAACTGTGGTCTGGAGGTAGATGATCCTCCTTCTGACCTATTATCAGAAGCCCAGTGGCAGCCTAATGCCACGTCACAGTGCCTGTCATTCACCTCACTTCATTTCCTCATGTAGACATTTTATCCTCACATCACTAGAAGATGGATGAATACAGTGTCATAAAATATTTTGATGGAGAGAGAGAGAGAGACCACATTCGACTAACTTTTATTACCATATATTGTTACAAATGTTCTATTTATTATTAGTTACTGTTGTCAAACTCATACTGTGCCTGATTTATACATTAAACTTCAACCCACTAAGTATATATGAGGGAAAAATCATAGTACATGTAGGCTTCACTGCTATCCATGGTTTCAGGTGTCCACTGGGGGTCTTGGAAGTATCCCCCTTGGATATAGGGAGACTACTGTACTGAAGTTAGGAGAAGCCTTCCCAGAAAAGGCTTTAAAGACTGAACACAATTTTGTAAGAGAAGAGGAAGGTGGGGAAAGGTATCACCAGCCGAGTCACACCAAGCCAGGCCAGCAGTTCTGGTAGGTTACTGCCACCTGGGAGGGCCAGGTCACTGACCAGTGCTCAGCAAAGGCCAAGCTGCTTTCGCATCCTTAATCCCACCCTCTCCCTGCTAGCCCCTCCAGAAAGAGGACTGGCTTGGCAAGAAAGAACTGGGGTATAGCACTGTGGGGGAGCACCATCCCCAGATGGGGAAGGGCAGGGCAGGACAGGGCAGGGAGAGGCCTAGGGTGTGAAGTGTCACCTGGCCATCATACCCTCTTCCCCTTACATCATCTGGCTGTCCCTTTTTCTGAACCCCAGATTCAAAAAGACCATTTGGGCCAGAAATATTGAAAATAACGGTAATCTCAGCCACTGGGCTTCCCAGGCCCCCCAGCGGCAAGGAGATCTGATCAGAGGACAGTTTTAGAGACCTGCTAGTAAGAGTCCTCGGGGGTCACCTGAGGCCCGGCACCCCATGAAGTGCAGACAGGTTGGAAGATGTGAGCTGGAGGCTGACTCACCCCTCCAGGGGCATGTGACCTGGTCACATCCTTCTCTGGGCCTCAGTGTCTTCATCTGCCAAATGGGGGCAGATGGGGGTCTCTGTGAGGTTCTGTCCAATTCTAAAACTCTGTGTGTAGAAACAGACCTGGTCATTACATTCAAGGTGCGGTCCTTTGAAAACCTAAAGTCAGAACATGCTGCTGCCCTGAGCAAATCCCTCAAAGCATCCTGCCTCGCTCAATAAGAGTGATAACCCAGGTGCTGACGGCAGCCAAGGAGACTGCTGACATTCACCCTGACGTGCTGGCATACTCGCCTGGGGCCTCTGCTCCCCAGAAAGTTGCTCTTCCACCTTCTTCCAGTGTTTGCTCAAATGTCACCTTCCCCATTGAGCTTCCTGTCCCCTTCCACTCCCAGCCTCTTTCCTGGCTTCTCTTTTGTCTTTTTCCCATATTCCTATTCCCCCCTAAACACATGATGTAATTCTTATTTATCATGTTTATCATTTACTGTCCGTTCCTAGTGGGAATAACATAGGATCAACAAGGGCAGGCACCTCTGTTTTGTTACCTGCTGTCGCTTCAGCCTGGCACATAGTAGGTGCTTGCTAACTATTTATTGGATGAATGAATGAATGAATGAATGGACATTGGGTCCTTGAAATCTAAAGGTGGCAAAGCAACTACATTCTAAGCCCGATTTCTAAATTGTCTGGGTGTCCCCCACTCTTCAATGACTTGGCCTCCAGGCATGGGTGGGGGTGGGGGCGGTGTGAGGAACCCAGAGAGATCAGAGTATTGAGATAAAGTCAGCCACCTAAGCTCAGGGGTTTCTGGTTTGACTTCTTCCCCTTTCCCTTTCATTTCTAAGAGGAAACCCATGAGTTCTGACTTGGGGAAATTCAAGCCAGATTTGATCCATTTCCCCAGGATTTTGTTCTTTGATCCTCATCTCTGGAGAGTGTAACCCGAGAGGGAGAAGAAGGGTTGTGAGGGGAGAGGCAGGCTGATGGGAAAACAGAGGGTGGACAGAGATGGGTAAAGCGAGGGAGGCCCGAGCCCCATGGGCCTTGAGGAGTTTTAAACTGTGCCGTCTGGTAGGCCTTGCAGGGGCTTGGGGTCCCTTCCAGGATTTTCCCCCTTGACAGAAAGGCGATGGGGAGGAGGGGTGCCTCCTCTTGGCTCTGGGGTTATTAGGATCTGGAGAAGCGAAGTCAAGAAACTGCAGCCCAGATATTACAGTATGACTTGGACTTTAATGCAGGTGGGATTTTAAACACATTAGGGCGTAAACTTGTTATTTCAGAGGTGATGAGCTGAGAATCAGCCTCCTCTCTTCTCCCTCCGCACCTCCCCTCCCCCCTCCTTTCCTAACTTGTCTCCTCTTTCCCTTCCACCCTGTCTTTATCTCTCCCCTTCTTTTCCATGTAGCAGGTGAGAAGGGGGAGGAAGGGGCTCTTACCCGCCTTGGTTCCTCTGTCCCCTGGGCAAGGGGCCATCTCCTACATGGTGCACCCCCACATCCTTCCAGGCTCAGGCCCACATGCCCTGCTCAGGGACCTCTTGGGGCCTCTCCCTCTGCACCCCTTGTTGGGCCATGTCTCAGGATCTTGCCTCCTCCCTTGCATCCAAGCTGTTAGCATCCAATCAGAGCCCCCCTGTTGATGGGAAGGCCCCAAGTGCAGGGCGGCCTCCCCTCTGTGCCACCAAGGCAAATAGCTTCCGTTCCACCTGTCTTGTTGGAATTACATGGAAGGGTTCATCGCACACTGTGACCTCCAAGGTCCCTGAGCCCAGCTTCCTGTGACCTCCAGGACCACTTCTTCTTCCCTTGGAACAGCAAGCCAAATGGGGGCTCCTCCCCTCCCCTCCCTCCTCCCCTCCCCTTCCCCCTCCTCTCCCTCCTCCCCTCCCTCCTCCCTTCCCTCCTCCCCTCCCCTCTCACCTTCCCCAGAGCTGCCTTAGCTGCAGGCCTCTGGGGTCTGGCACGAGGAGGAGGAGGAGGCGGAGAGGAGGCTGTGGGAGGTATTTGGCGGGGCCTGGCTCCTCCACCGCCCTTCCTGAGGGCCAGAGAGAGGTGTTAGTGTCAGAAAAATATTGTAGCCCTGCTCACCCCGCGGCCTCAGACACTCCAGCACGCTGGTGGCGGCAGATGGGAGGCCGGGGAGGTGATGGGTTGCACGTGCTCCTGCCCCCCCTTCCCCCCGCCGCCTGCAGCCAGGCCGCTCCGGAGCCCCAGGCCGAGCCCCCCCCCCCTCCTGGTTCCTGCGTTCCCTCCCCATAAAATTAAATGATCCTCCTGGGGGAACCCCCTCATCCTGCCTCCTCCTCAATCAGATCCCCCCGGGCTCACCTTGGAACCGCTCCCCCAAGGGCAGGGTGGGTTTCCCGGGAGGGAGGGCCCGGGTCGCAGGAGGGCCACCGCCCTCTACAGGTTGGAGACCCAGGCCCTGGAGCAGGAGAGCAGGGGTGTTCACTGGTGCTGCGGGGCTCGGGCGCTCTCAGGGTGTGGCCCTGGGGAGCGGGGAGCAAAGGCTGCTCCATCCATCCGGGGTCACCGGGTGGCCAGGCTGGGTCTTGGGTCCCCCTTGCCCAATGGACTGTCCCCTCTGTAAGATGCGGAGCAGCCTGGGGAGGTGACAAGAGCCTGGACATTGCAGTTTGGCCAGTTTGGGTGGGCTCCACGCTGGGATGTCTTGTGTTTATCACCCACCCCCATGCCCACTGGCCACCGTTCACCCTGCTCTGGGCCACTGGGGAGCAGCTCTGGCAGGAGATGGGGAGCGGAGGGAGGTAGACAGGGAGGTTGGAATATTTATTCCCGCGGGTCCTGCCTTCTGGGGTCATCTCAGGCTGCCCGTGTCCTTCCCCACAAGGTCACAGCCTCTTGTAAGCCATCCTCTCCACACGGTTTTCTCCTTCCAGGTTCCAGCAACCATTCCCCTCCTTGACCCTGGGACTGAGGTGGTCACATCCAGATGGCACCACTCTAGCCTTTGTGGGCATTTCACACCCTTGCCGCACTTTGCCCATATTCCTTTATTGAATCCTGTAAAGTGTCTTATTCTGAGCGAGCCATCTGTTTCACTGGGGCCTTGACTTTCCAACCCTCAGTGTCCCCATCTGCAAAATGGGAATAATGTTACCTCACAAGGGCTGGGGGAGGATCAGGTGACAACCCACGGAAAGCAACTTGTGTACAGTGCACATTTCACTTCCCTGCCCTTGGGGAGTACGTTGTAAATCCTGGGGAGGGGTGATGAGTCAGGAAATGACTGTTCCTCCTCACATCACCAACTTCTCCCCACCCAGGAACCTTGCTCTGGTGGCTCTTGGTCCTCATTCCCTTGTTCGTTCGTTCATTCATTCATTCATTCATTCATTTTTTCATTCTCATCTTTCAATAAGAAAGTTGCTTTGCATGCTTCCTACAAGTGAATTGCCCTGGCTATGTGCAAGGAGAGGTGCCAGAAAGCATGAGACATGTCACTGTCATTTCATTGTCACTGTGGTTAGTCTGTCGCCCTCTCTCCTCCAGCACAATATTGATCCACAAGCAAAGCTTACTTCCCTGGAGGTGATCTGGTGGGAAGGATATTTTCAGGGTTTGGATTACACAGTTGGTGCAGCGCATGTAAGAGCACTGTGTCTTGCACATGGAAGGCACTTTTGCTTGTTGAATGAATGCACACATCCTTGTGCACCAAATCCATAAGTACCAGGTGAAGGAATGCTTAAAGAGGTGAGTTTAAGACAAAAGGAATGGAGACTTCATTCATCCAAAGATGATAGGTTTTATGGTGCTGCTGGTGGGTGCAGAAATAAAAGGTCATGGTTCCTGCCCTCTAAGGACTTAAAGTCCCCTAAAGACACAGACAGGTAAACCAATCCTGCATTATAATTCATGCTCTAATGAAATTGGGTACAACATATCGATAGAGAGGAGAAGAAGGAGCCCTAAGTCTGACTTGGGGAGGAAGGAAGGCATCCTGCAGGGATAGTCACTGGAGTGAAATATGGAAGGGCAGATAGCAGTGTGTCCACTAGAGAGGGCAGGGAAGGGTTTCCAAGTAAGGGAGCACAGAGCCCAGGCTGAGGAAGGATAGTGGTGGGAGATCATGAAGGTTCACTTATTGAACTCTGCTGGGCCAGGCCCTGCTCTGAGCATGTGACAAGTATGAGCTCACCTGATCCTAACATCAACCAGTGCGATGAGTGCCATAATTACAGCCAAGTGACACATGAGGAAACCAAGATGCAGAGACCTGGTAACTTGCCTGAGCTCACAATTAGAAGGGATTGGTGTCTTTGTTCACTGCTCTAGCAATACCACAGACTGGGTGGCTTATAAACAAGAGATATTTGTTTCTCACAGTTCTAGAGGAGAGAGGTCCAAGTTCAAGGCACAGACAGATTCCGTGTCTGGTGAAGACCCTCTTTCTGGCTCATAGATGGCCATCTTCTTATTGTCCTCACATAGTGGAAGGGACAAAGGAGCTCTCTGGTATCTCTTCCATAAGATCACTGAGCCCATTCATGAGGACTTTACCCTCATGACCTGATCACCTCCCAAGGGCCGTACCTCCAATTATCATCATATTGGCTGCGACATATGAATGGGGGGGGGGGATACAAACATTCAGTTGGAGTTAGGATTACCTAGTTGTACAGCCTACACTCTGAATTATATTGAAGCTAAAGCGAAATCGTGGAAGGTCTTCTTTAGCATCCACAAGAATTTGGGTCTCTAGGGGCAATAGGAAGCCAGCAAAGGGTTTCAAAGGTCTAATTTCCAGTTTCACTTGATCAGTCTTTCTGCAGTAGAACATTTGATTTTCCAGCAATTACCTCTGCTGTGTCATTTCAGTGGAGTGGGAGAGGAGCCAAAGTGCAGTGGATTAAGTCTGGCCAGAAAGAGAGGGTGAAGACCCAATACAGACTCTGCTTTGGAGGTGCCTGGTGAGGTTGGGGTTGGGCTAAGATGCAGGGTAGTGATAGAGGGGAATGCTGGGTAGAATCCAGTTAGGGTAACCTAGGTGAGAAATGCTGTGCCTCCAAAGAAGTGAAAGTAGTGGAGGAGATGAGAGGTGACTCAGTTCTGGTGTGTGTGTTTAGATTAGTACTGACAGATTGGCAGTGTGTGAGAAATGAGATGAGGTTCAGGGAAGGGGCTCTGCTGAGCGCCATGCTTGAAAGGTCTACAAGGTCGAGAGATGAGGAGGGGCAGCAAAGGAGGCCGAGAAGGACCAACTGGTAAAGAATAACCATGAGTGCTGAGCCCCAGAAATGCAATGAAGTGGAAGGGTTACCAATTGAGCCAGTGCTACTGAAAGGTCAGTTGGAGGAGCACTGAGCATTGGCCATCAGACTGAGCCATTGGAGGTGACCTGATGTATTAGTCAGCTTAGGCCATGTAACAAAATGCCACAGACTGCATGGCTTCAACAACAAACATTAATTTTCTCACAGTTCTGGGCACTGAAAGTCTAAGACCGTGGTTTGGGCAGGTTGGTTCCTCCTAGAGCCTCTCTCCTTGGTTTGTAATTGTCTGCCATATTGCTGTGTCCTCTCATGTTCCTTTCTCTGTGCACACATGTCATCCCTGGTGTCTCTCTGTGTCTAAATTTCTTCTTCTTATAAGGACACTAGTCAAACTGGATTGGGGCCCAACCTAACAGCCTCATTTTAATGTAATCATCTCTTTAGAAGCCCTATCTCCAAATAGAGTCACATTCTGAGGCAGTGGGGTGAGGATTTTAACACAGGAAATTGAGGAGGACACCATTCAGCCCATAACACCTGGCAAAAGCAATCTCAGTGATGATGGATGGGAGGAGGCTAAATGGAGTGGGTTCAGGACAGAATAGGAAAAGAAGAATCAGATGCAGTGGGTACCTGCAATTCTTTCAATAAGTGCTACTGTACAAGAGGACAGAGAAATGGAGGGGAATAGAGGTCAAGAAGGATTTTTGTTTTAAGATGGAAAAAATAGTATGCTTTATTCTGATGGACTGAGACTGTACAGAGGGAAACATTGGCTAAGAAGAAGTGCTGGAATTACGTCCTGGAGTAAGTACAGAAGGAATCTGATGTGAGTCAAGGGTGTTGCCTCAGGCAAGAGCACAGATGGTTTGACTACAATGACAAAAGGAGAGGCAAAGTGCTAGGGCCTGGACACAGGTCAGAGGTCACACTGTGGGGAGTGGGGAGTTTGAGGAAGCTCCCTTCTCCTTGCTTTTGTTTCCTCAACTGGGAAACCAAAAGTGCAGGTGGAGGCGGAGGTAGGAGACAGATGTCTGGGATTGAGTGTGCAGGTGGCCTAGGAACAGGTAACAAGCCCACTGGATAGGATCAGGGCCCACTCGGGTATAATGATCATGAGCTTAAAGTCAGCCCAGCAAGCATGGTGGCGTGGTTTTCCCATTTCTGACTATGCTCAGCTCCATTTCCATTGGATGGAAATGCAGAGTTGCAGAGTTAGCTCTAATGAGATTTAGTTTTGCCAGGCGTGAGGACTCCAGAGAGGGGCAAGGGGATTGAGGGTGTGTCTAGAGAGTGAATAACGCTAATCATGGAATGTAAGTGGGACAAGTGGGAGTGGGGTGGGGTGGGGGGAGGTGCAGGAGGTGGGAGGCAGTAGGGTCCAGAGTTCTTGAGGGAGTCCCTCAGGAAGATGGGAGAGGTGGTAATAATGTGGGATGTTTAAACAGGCGATAAAAAAAGGGTTTCGATTATTGGTAAAGCCAACAAAAATGGAATGTGAGCCACATATGCAATTTTAAACTTTCTAGTAGCCACACAAAAAGGTGGAGACACAGATGAAACTAATTTAGACACCATAATATATTTTATTTGCTCTAATATATCCAAAATATTATCATTTTGATATGTAATAACTATAAAAAGATGATTGAAGTATTTCTGGTTTTTTTCCCATGCTGAGCCTTCCCAATCCAGTGTGTATTTTGCGTTTCAAGTCCGGCCTTAGTTTGGCGCAGCCACATGTCAAGTGCGTCAGGGCGGAGGTTGAAATCAAGAGAGGGAAGGAGGTCAGGAGGAGTTTGAAACGGAGATTGAAAGAGAGCCAGAGCGAGCGCCAAGAGGGGAAGGGTGAACACATGACCCTTAGCAACGAGAAGTGTGCAGTTGTGATGTGAGAGTCCAAGATGGGGAGGAGAGAAGAGAGAGAGAAGGTTCTGGAAATAGCAGCAAAGAGCAAAGAAAAACACCTACTGCATCTTTAGGCCAGTTGTCTGAGAGTGGGAGGGAGAAAGCCACACTTGGGAAGACAAGGGAGAGAGGTTCAGTTAGAATAAGAAGAATGTGAAAGAAATGTTCAGAGCTGAGATCGACAAAATAAGGGATTTTTTTTTTTTTTTAGATGACCTGCTGGGAGGTCCAGGGGCTGCCCAGTGGGAAGGTTTCAGTAACTGGGAAAGGAAATGGTCAAAGGAGCATAAACAAGGTTGTTTGGGGATTTTTGTGGGTAATGGGGAGTCCTGAGAGTCCTGGGGCTTCTGTGGGGCTGCAAGAAGCCAGGAGCAAGGGCTCAGTGAGACTGGTTAGGCCGGTTTCAGGGCAGATAAGGCTGGCTTTATAGGAGGGGTCTTGCCAGGAGCACACATGTCCTAGGGCAACCTCTCTGCCCACCAGGGTGGTGTGTGGGCAGGGGAGGGAGGCGTTGTCCTGCAGCTTCAGGAGCTCTGGAGTTCATCTGGGCTCTTGTGGAGGTGAGGAAGCCAGGGGAGGCCAGGGGAGGTGGCAAGGCCCATAGCAGGGTGGTGAGAAGTGATCCTAATGCAGTGATAATACAATGGCTCCCCTGGGGTGAGCAAGTGGCCCAGGCAGGCACTGTACTTGGGCCTCAGTATATCGTCCCCATTCAACCTCAGTATATATTATTATCCCCAGTTTGTGGATGAGAAGGTGAAGGCTTAGGTGAAGTCAATCGCCCAAGGTGGCCCAGCCAGCCAGAGGCAGAGCCTGGATTCAGATTTGCCCTGATGTTTGGTCCCTAAACCCCACCCCTCTGCACAGGTCCCGGCCTTCCCTCCTGGGACAGACCTGGGGACTCCTCTACCATCAGGAGCTGAGCTGGTGGCAGTGGCGGCTGGAGCGTGGATTCTTGGAGTTTAAGGTTTCAGAGGTGGACACATTCTGGGTGATGACGAAACCAGGGTGGGGCTGTGGGAATAAATGGCTGCAATGCGGGAGACAGATGGGATGAATTATTGCAAGAGGTGACGCTGGCAGGAAATAGATATAAATGCAACTAGGCTTGGACAAGAGCACAGAGACAGGGTCTTACAAGGCTTCAGAGGGAAGCCTGGGACTCAAAGCTCAAGGCAGACCTCAGGTCGGAGTAGAAGTGTCCCACCCTCTCCAGGGGTGCCCCTCCTCCCCACCAGCCCTGCGCCCACCACCTCCTGGGACTTCTGGCCCCGAGTCTAACTTCCATATGCAGCAGGGTTTGGGAGATATAAACACAGCTGTGAGGACGGGGCCCAGCCCTGCGGACTTGGTTGCTGGTTAACATAAGGCTCACAGAACTGATGGAGGCCTGCGATGGGCCCCACCTTCCCAGGGTCCTGGGGCCTGTTTGCTCCCCTGCCTTCCCACTTCCTGCTCTACAGCTTCAGATCCACTCAAGTCAAGAAACCCAAGGTGTTCAGAGTACCCACATGGAAGCCTTGTCTGTAGAAAGTCCTGTTAAGAGAGGAGGCCCCAAGGAGGGAGCTGGCCGCAGGTGTCAGGGGATGAGGTCCTTTGTATCATCCACCTGTCACTTTGGGGAGGAGGGAGCAGAAAAACAGAACACACTAGAGACTCAAAGGGGGTGGATGGCAGTAATCAGATCTGGAGGGGCAGACTGAAGAGAATTACGCAAGGCAAGGGAAACTGAAGACAAGCTTTCCGGATGAGGGCCATACACCATGGTTTGCAGGAACGGTCTTGGTCTATGCCCGTTCTTTCTGCATAGTAATTAGTAGAGCACAATTTGCTTTTATAAAAAAAAAAAAAAAAGATTTTATTTATTTATTTATGAGAGACAGAGAGGCAGAGGGAGAAGCAGGCCCCACGCAGGAAGCCTGACGTGGGACTCCATCCCAGGTCTCCAGGATCACACCCTGGACTGAAGGCAGCACTAAACTGCTGAGCCACCCGGGCTGCTGCACAATTTGCTCTTAAAAGGGTCTCTGTTTGAAGGTGATCTCACAGTTTGTCCACGAGTAAAAGGGAGCTTGATCTCGTCCCCCTTGCCCTGTTGTATCTTGGCATCTTGGTTGTCCAGTCTTGTTCGACCTCAGAGTCTGCCAAATGTGGGAATTCATTCCTTCCCTCCAGAGTTATGACAATCCCCCGGCCCTGACCTAAGGACATCTATTAAGACATAAATGTAATGTCTTAAGTATGTTAAGTATTTCCAGGGTGTCCAGAGGGAGTTGCTTTTTTAACATATAGGCTTATACTGGGGGGGGGGGGGTCCTTGAAAGGTATTGACACTCTAAAGATAAGCTGGGCACTGTCTTGCCAGTGGGTGGATGTGGATGTGAGAAGAGCCCAGGGCAGCCTAGGCTCCTAGGACCTTTGGCTCCTCAAGTGTGCCCTTTCCTTGCCCTCTGCAGATGGTCCTCCTGGCAAAGGAATTCTGTTTTGTGGTCAGGAGTAAAAAAACAACAACAAAAAATGTTGTTCTCACTACTCTATTTCTAGGTAAGTTTTCAAAGCTCCAAAGTCTCATTTGTAGCTACTTTAGATCCTAAATTCCAGAAGGTGATGAGCCCTTTTTTTTGAAGGGCAAAATTCCATCACCAAAGGAAACCCAGAAACAGAACAGCACCTGGATACCAAGGTGACTTGAGTGGTTAAACGATGACTCCTATGGCAAGCTCCCTGGCTGCAGTTCCTACGCTGGCGTAAAGCTGAGACAAGGCAGGGAGTGTGGCTTTCTCCTCAAGCCTTGCCTGGAGCCGTGCTCTCCAGGATGCTCTTGTCATTGGTCTTGGCACAGGCTAGCTGAGGGAGAGAGAACTTCCCTTTCCATGGTTGGACTAGCTGGTCCAAGGAGACAGAGTCAGGGAATCAGCAGCCTTAGCCACTACATCTTGCTCAAGAAATGTTTGCTGAATGAATGAATTAACTATCCTTAGGTTTCTTCCTCTGACTTCCCCATTATGCGCACCAGGATCCCAACCCTGGACTTCACATCTCCGCCTTTCTTCTAGGAAGCTCAAACATCCCAGCCCTGCCACTTTGGGTAAATCACCTAATCTCTCTGAGGCTCAGCTGTATCATCCATAAAATGGAAGTAATAATATCTGTCTTTGTGATCGTTGTTGGCCTTAGAATTAATATTATCGAAGCGCTCAGCCCAGTATAGGTGCTTGGGAGGTGGCAGCTGTTATTCTGTTGTGTCCCATTGTTGGAGGTTCCAAAACAATTTTGAAATGTAGGCTTTGGGCAGCCCAAGTGGCTCAGTGGTTTAGCGCCGCCTTCAGCCCAGGGCCTGATCCTGGAGACCCGGGATCGAGTCCCACGTCGGGCTCCCCGCATGGAGCCTGCTTCTCCCTTTGCCTGTGTCTCTGCCTCTCTCTCTCTCCCTGTGTCTCTCATGAATAAATAAATAAAAGATGGCTTATGGGGCACCTGGGTGGCTCAGTAGATTAAGTGTCAGACTCTCAATTTCAGCTCAGGTCATGATCTCAGGGTTGGAAGGTTGAGCCCCACTTGGGGATCTGCACTGGGAGCCTGCTTAGGATTCTCTCTTTCCCTCTGCCCCTCCACCTGCTTGTATATGTGTGCTCTTTCTCTTTAAAAAAATAAAAAATAAAATCTCTGTCTTTTTTTTCTAAGATAAATAAATTTTTAAAATAAATTTCTAATAAAATTTATTTTATTTATTTATTCATGAGAGACACACAGAGAGAGGCAGAGACCTAGACAGAGGGAGAAGCAGGCTCCATGCAAGAAGCCCGATGTGGGACTCAATCCAGGGACTCCAGGATCAGGCCCTGAGCCAAAGGCAGATGCTCAACTGCTGAGCCACTCAGGCATCCCAAAAGAAATAACTCTTAAAAAAAAAAAAGATAGTTTGTCATTCACACTGCCCATGCCATGGGAGGAGGTTATGTGGGTGAGGCAGCATGAGCAAGCATGGGATATAATAGTTTGAATGATCCAATAGCTTGATGGCTATAGACTGTCCCTAGTTGTCCGGTACCCGGCCCTAGGATGATAGGGCAGGTGGATAGAGGCCTGGAGGGAGGAAGTGATAAAGGAGGTAATGGTAGTATGGGCTGCTGATTGGGTGGTCTGCACATGAAAGGCTTGCTTGCAGGTGAGTTTTTTAATTGGGGCTGTCCCTGGGAGGGGCAGTCTCCAGAATCAGCAAAGCCCCAAGATGTTGAAACATCAAATATAGAAACTACAAAACATGGTTATTACAAAAGCCTAAATAATGATTTGGGGTATCCAGGAGATTTGCATTTAGTTTATTAGTCTCATTTAACAAACAGCCAATAAATGTTCATTGAACACCTGCTATATAGGCCAGGACCTGTGGGATACAGGCATGAATCACAGACCCTGCCTTCTGGGAGCTGACCATCAACAAATCTGTATTTTTGTTCATTGATTTGTGGGTGCAATTCTTTTCTCATTATTACCTATACCATAATTGGCCACAGGTTCCCAACAAAGCTCTATGCATGATAACTATTATTGATTGGTTCCAGGTCTTACCAGGTGACAAAGATTCCGTGGATCTGAGGTCCATCGTCTTCACTCAGATCCACTGAACCCCCCCTTCTGTGGCTCAGCCAACTCTGCTTTCCAGCAGAGGCCAAACAGCTGGAGGTTTCGAGCCTATATAGGCTTTAGGACACTTCCAGCTCAGTTCCATACTGGTTGGGATCTTTCCTCTTTAAACCTAGACACCCATTTGGCCCTCCCAACTCAACCGGAGGAGTTGGGGAGAAGAGACAAGGGGTGTTAAATTTATCCATTCCTGTGCTGAGGCTAGATCAATTCACCAGAACAAGGCGACCAGGCAATGGAGGGAGGTTCCCCTAGTGGCCTGAGAAGAGTAGTGATCTAAAACTGAACAGAGCTAAGCTCTGGCTTCTACATTGCAAACATATCACCAGGTGGCTTATATCCTGTAAGAAGGGGTCAGGAGAAGGATTGGGAATCTTTTGGAGAGGGACCCAGGGCCACTCTAGGAGGAGCATCTTTGGGCCTGAATTTAGGCAGAAGCCTGAGCCTGCTGTTTGAGTGTCTGCATTGACAGCATTTCTTCAATCCATGCCCTGCCATGTTGGGCAAGAGTATAGGCATCTTCTACCCACCCAAGACTCACTTCTTCCTTGGGATTCCATGGCCCCTCTCTTGCTCTTGGGTCCCTGTGACCCTCCAGCTCACCTTGACTGCCCTCATCTCTCCTCCCACCTGGCTTTCTCTTTCCATTCCTCAGCCCAGCTGCAAAATAATATGCACATCGGCCAGAGTCCCTTCCTCCTCCCACTTTCCTCCTGCTGAAAATAAGCACACAGCCTTTGACTGTTTTCAAGAACTTTTATGCCGAGTAATTTGGGAAATAGATAGGGGCTGAGAAGAGTAACAGATATTGCAGGGACATTACAAAATTACAAGATATCTCTAGAAGTACCAGAAGAAACTGTCCTAGATCCTCATAACAGCTAAACCAGATTGCCTCTGGCCATCCTGCCTTCACCCGGCTCCTTTCCTAGAAACGGTTGTGAAAGTCTCAGACTCATCTAATCACACAGAAGACAGTGGCTGCCTCTGCCTGCCACCCCCAAGGGGTCATCTGCCTCCCGGACTTAGGTCTGTGGTGCCACGGGGCACAGGTGACCAGCGTTCACTGTACTGCAGCTGGTGATTCAGGACCTTCCCAGACCTGGGTCAGATGAAAGTGCAAGCACATGACTTTCTCTGCAGTTTCCCTGCCTCACACCCTCCTCTTCCCTTTACTTAGGGGAAGTAAACAGTGCTGCCCATTAAAGCCATAAAGGGACAAGCAGCTTCAAAAAAAAAAAAAAAGAGGTTATTTGGGGCTGCCTGTTACAATGAACAATGTGAGTGGTGAGTAACCAGAGTGAGGATGATGATGTCAACCTTGGGTGGTTTTAAAGAGATCCTTGGATGATATGAGCCCTGAGGTCCCTCCCAGCAATGAGCCCTTATTTCCACCTGCTGTTTCTGAAGCTGTGGGACCAAAGAACAAAAGGAAAATGACTGAGTGCTTGTTGTTGGTATAACTGAAGTAGGTGACAATTGGATTATTTGCATCCTGGTTTCTATGTTGTTTAGATTCCGGTTCTTTGGGAAGAAGTAAATACTCATTTTTATCAATTTGTATTTTTTTAATGGGAGGAAAATAACAAACAGATAACTCCCCAAGTGCTCTAAACATATGATTAAGAATTTGGAAACTTACTTTTTCAAGGAGAGGCTAGACTGATGACAGGATAGCTCAGAATGTTTTCCTGTGTCTCACAGTTAACATGAGACAGAGGCAGGCTTTAAACCTACCTCTGCAGAGACCCAAACTCCAGCTTTCCTCCTTCCTGGTGGCAGTGTGGGGAAACAGTGACTCAGAGTTGCCCAGGCTCCCACCATAGAGTGGCCCTGACACCAGGGACCATCTCCTGAGGCATCCTCAGCTCAGTTGTCTCGGATTGAATGGCTTACAGATAGATTTTGCTTTTCTGTTCTTTAACCCTTGCTCCCATGTACCTCTCTACCCCCAGCAGACAGTACTTTAGCAAAAGCTCTTGGCAGGTGGGGGGAACTCTTGTTTCCATGATAAAAGGAACCCTTCACAATTTTAACCTGGGAATAATAAAATTGTTTAAGAGAACTCCATTTGAATGTGTCTTATTAAAAAGAAATCAAAATTAAAAAAAAATAAACTAAGCTCTTATAATAGTAAGGCTTTTCATTGATTTTCCAAGAAAGTGTCTTCACATTCTCTTTTGGTATGACAAATGTCTTACTCCAGAACTGTGTATCTCTGTGCCATAGATGTGGGATTTCATCTTGAATCAGAATCAGTACGTCCAGGGGTGGAGCGCAGGCCTCAGGATGGCTAAGAAGTTCCATGCATGACTATACTGCTCAGCCAAAATTAGTGTCTCTTGAGTTCTAGTGAATTGCTCTCACAGTTTACCTGTATGGGCACCATGTGGCAATCTGAAGTCATGGGTGAGCAAGGGAAGCCAAGATTTAATTTAATTTAATTTAATTTTAAGAGCAAAATTTTGCTCAAAAATATGTGTTCACAGCCAACAGAAATGTATCAACTATTTGCATAAGACCAATATGAGAGAGGAGCTTTGCAGCGAAAATAAATGCCTTACACATGTCTTCATTCCTGCAGAGAACCGTATTGTGGTTCTGCTGTGTGCGGGTGGATGGGTAGAGAGCAGTCAACGAGACACACGTTGGTCCCCAGGGGACTTTTTAGACAAGTTGGCAGACAGAAGTGTAAAGAGACAATTGTGAATAATAAGGTTAGTGCTAGAGATGTGTGCAAGGTTCTGGCATCTTTCTTTCAGTGATACCTAATCCCTAATGTTCTACCTTCTGGAATATTCCCTTTCTTTTAAAGATATATTTACTTATTTGAGAGAGAGAGAGAAAAATAGCATAAGCGGGGGCAGGGGAGGGGCAGAGCGAGAGAGGGAATCCTCAAGCGGACTCCTCATTGAGTGAAGAGCCTGATGTGGGGCGCAATCCCAGGACCCTGACATCATGACCAAAAGCAGGTGCTTAATTGACTGAACTGCCCAGGCACCCCTAGAATATTCTTAATCTTGAACCTCTAAAAAGTCTAGCTTTGCTTCTCGATATATGAAATCAAATTCATCTTGCAATTTGTTGTTGTATTTTAATTTAATTGCTTTTACCGAAGTCAGTGTTCCTCAGAGTGGCTATATAAACCGTAGTCATACTCAGGAGGACTTTAAATGATATACAGGTATAAATTTGTTATTTTAATAGCTAAGGATTTATCTCAATGTGTAATAGGAAGATACTCATTTTCCACTTGCAGTGATATAAAGCTTCCCTCTCAAATAAGTTAAAGTAAAAAAAAAAAAAAAAAAAAAAAAAAAGAGTGACAAATTAGAGAATAGCCCAGAAATCCTGGGCTGTGGCAAAATTGTTCAGGTTTCATGCAGACAGGATGTCTGGAGGTGGGGAAACCATCTATCTGCTTCCAGCTGACCAGGAAGCCATAGGCCCCATGCTGAGAGAAACATCTTCCAGCCTGGCACTGGGGAGGGGGAGCATTCTGCGAGTCACTTTGCATTTGTTTTTTTGGTTTCTATTTGTGTCCTTGGAGCCACTGGCCTTGCCCTCCCCAAGCCTCCTTCCCCTGGCTTTCTGATCTCCTGAGGAGCCACCCTCACTTCTGGAGGCCACTGCAAGATGGAAAAACCTTTCCCTCGATTCTTCTAGATCTTGGAAGAGCTTTCTGTTTGTTTGTTTTGTGTGTGTGCCATTTTCTCCCTCGATCTGGTCTTGTGTGCGGCGACCATGTCTGCAAACAACAGCTATGTTTAATAACTAACAGCTTTGCCTGGTGCTTTCCTCATAACTGTTCTCACATGGAGGAAGACACTTTTCTTCTTAAAGTCACAGTTTTCAGATTTATAATAGCTGTTACTCAGATGATGACGACACTGACGAGAAAGATAATGGATTTTAGCTCATCTACAGAGGCCTGTCCCCCTAAGCCCTGCTGAGTGGCTGCCTTCTTCATCCAGACTCTGGGACCACTTCCTGACACAGAATGAATCACCATCTCTGCTACGAAGCACTTTACTTGTACCATCTCTCTATTACGTACCCATCTCGTTCACGCCTGCGGAACAGATCCCCGTGTACTTGTCTTCTTCCCTTCAGATGCTCACATCTGAAGGGCTTTGGCCATATTTTAATTTCTCATTCAATAAATATTTTGGATGCCTACTACATGCCAGGCCTTGGGCAGGAACTGGAAAGGTGGGAGGTGAACAGGCTGGCACTGGCTGTCTCTCACGCAGCTTGTTGTCTTTGCCCGTTACAGTGTCTGTCATAAGTGTATCGGCTATCTATTGCAGCATAACAGGTTAACCCAAAACATAGCAGCTTAAAGCAGCAAAGATTTACAATCTTCCCAGTTTCTGAGGAAGCCATGGGTATGCAAGGAAAGCCAAGATTTTGTCTACTTTTTCAGATCAGAATTATATGTTTACATACACATATGTTTACGTATAATATAATCTGGCAGGAATCTGGGAGCAGCTTAGATTGGTTCTGGCCCATGATCTCTCGTGAGACTGCTGTCAAGATCTTGGCCAGAGTGTGGTTTTTTGAAGGCTTGATTTGGCCAGTGGATCTGCTTCCAGGTTCACTCATGTGGCTGTGGGCTGAAGGCCTCAGTTCCTTATCAATTAGCCTCTTCACAGGGTGTTTATGACATAGTGCTGGCTTACCCCCAAACTGATGTTCCAAGAGAGTGAAAGTGAGTAAGGAGAAGCTGCTGTGTCTTTTGTCTAATCTCAGAAGTGACACACTATCACTTCTATGGGTCACACCAACCAAATCCTGGTGCAGTGCAAAAGATTAAATAAGGGGACAGAGATCGTTGGGGGCCATCTTGAAGGCTGGCTACCACAGTAGGGCAATTGATAGTGCGTGTTTGATAAATGCCGGTGAAAGTTTTTACCCCAATAATCCGTAAGTCAAAACTTCTAATTTAAAAAAAAAAATAGACCATTTTTAAGAGGGGTTTTAGGCGTACAGCAAAATTAAGGAGGAAGTACAGAGCTTTCCTGTATACTCTCTGTCTCCCTACATGCGCAGCCTCCCTCAGTATCATCCCCCACTGGTGTCGTACATTTGTTAGAATTAATGAACTTACATTGACACATCACTATCATCCAAAGTCCATAATCTACATTAGGATTCACTCTTGGTGTTGTGTAGTCAATGGGTTTGGACAAAGATACAATGATTTGTATCCATCATTATTGTATAATATAGAATAATTTCACCACCCTAAAAATCCAGTGTGCTCCTTCTATTCATCCCTCCTTCCCCGTAACCCCTGCCTTTTCCAGAATGTCATATAGAATCATAAAGCATGTAGCCTTTTCAGGTTGGCTTCTTTCACTTGTAATATGCATGTAAGCTTCCTTCATGTTTTCTCATGGCTTGATAGCTCATTTTGTTTATTTTTTTTCTTTTTTTTTTTTAACAAATAAGTGAACATACTTTTTGCCTTGGTTTTACTGACTGTATCCTTGTGGAGTGTTTTTAATCTTCCATTAAGCCTAAATAATTTGAATGGTTTACCCAGCTAACATGCTGCTGCCACATTAAATTAAAAAGTCAGTAAATGTGTTTTGGGCAGACTTAGTAACTTGTCTTTCCCCTAAATTGTCTTTTTTCCCTCGCAATCACATTCTCTAGCTACCTTGCCAGATTCATTCATGTTCTGCTTGTCTATTGCATTTATGGAAAACCTCTGTTTGAAATTCTTATATGTTCTACTTAAGATAGATTTTGTCTAATGTACATAGCTGAGTCTTGTTAAAAGAAAAAAAAACTAAGCTAAGAAGAAGGCTTGTGTTGTGTATTAGTTGATGAAGGGACCTGTCTCAGTGGGGTACTGGCTGTTAAACAGAAGCCTCAGATAGAGGGGAAGGGAGCCATTCTTTCTCAATTGAAAAAAGTAGGGTATATGGCTATATCATTGCAATTTGCCCCATTCTTACAGTGAGTTAGCAATGCACGTGCTCACAATGAAGGCAGGACCCAGTTGGCAGTGTTGTTAGCTATATGATTTTCCTCCTCCTATTCGGCCGTAATTAAAGGTCAGCACACACTTGACAAGAAAGGGATGGTGTTCTAATTGGTGGAATTGAAGAAAAAGCAGTCCTTGCCCTTGTGGTTGATTAGTTTAGGAAAATGTTTTCATTCCTAGAGAAAGGAAGGAGTTCTTCCTTTTTCGCTTTCCTCCCCACATGAAAAATTTCAAGCTAAAGGACAATTAGTACTCATCTGGCACTTGATAAATTGTGGCATAACCTTGCTAGTCAAGCTGCAAATGTATGTTGCTGCACTTAGTCCTTAACTATGTTAACATTCATCTGACTGAACTGACTTGCCTCAAGTTCAGGCAAGTTATAATGACTTGTTAGATCTCAGTGAAAAAGTTACTTGCAAGGGATGCCCTGGGTGGCTCAGCGGTTGAGCATCTGCGTTTGGCTCAGGGTGTGATCTCAGGGTCCGGAATGGAGTCCCACATCGGGCTCCCCACATGGAGCTGCTTCTCCCTCTGGCTGTGTCTCTGCCTCTCTGTGTCTCTCATGAATAAATAAATAAAAATCTTTTAAAAAAAAGTTACATGCAAAAAAAATATATATATATATATATAAACTCTTTTCTTTTTGAGAGAATGATTTCTTGTTATAATGAACCAGATCTGCAAGATTCCACTAAAATTAAAACAGTTAACAGAATATGGCTGAAATCCATCCATATTTCAATAAGAAGAGGATCAAACAAAGGCAATGAAAGAAAAGCCCAAGACTGCTTTGGGATAAACATAAGGATAATAGCATTTCAGCATGGGCATCTTCTGACCCTTTGCAGTTGGGTGGCCACTGTCAGCAGCAGCAGTATTGTCATCATCTAAAGAAAAAGGGTGTAGAGCAGGAACAACCGTCATGACACCCAGAACTCATATTTGTGTAGCATCCAATGCCATGCCTACCATTCTGTCTTTCTAGGGAAACAGCCTTGTCTCTAGTCATTTGCACCCAGAGAGCCCGTGGCTCTCATGAGAACAACAACAAAAAAAGATGAAATGTGTCAAGGAGGGATGCCTGGATGACTTACCATTTGAGCATCTGCCTTCGGCTCATTTCGTGATCCCGGGGTCCTGGGATCGAGTTCCACATCAGAGCCTGCTTCTCCCTCTGCATATGTCTCTGCCTCTCTCTGTGTGTCTCTCATGAATGAATAAAGAAAATCTTTTTAAAAATTAAAAAAAAATGTTTTTAATGTGACAACAGCCTTTAGATTCTGGAGCAAAACAGCTCATAGAGTCTATTGTGTAAAAGGGATAGAAAAATCCTGGAAAAGAATACTTAGGGGAACTCAAAAAGATGTATTCTGCTCAAGTCTTAGTGGAAAAGCAGATTAACTTTTCAAAATTTGCTAGCAGTTAAGGGTTGATGAGAATGGTGATTAAATTTGTGTTTTTTTTTTAAACTTACTCCAAATTGTACCCAAAGTTTTGTGAAAATATTATGTAATCATTCTACTTGGCTGTTTGAACAGCAGTATTTTCAGTGAAATGGAGTAAATGAGTGGGAAAATGTTTTTCATTTTCCCTCCTCCCTCTCGGGGGCCAGCACACCAGTGTGGTCACTCATCCTCTCCCTCCCAGTAACCAAACCTCCCCAGGGCCCAGAGGTGGTCATGGTACCTGAGAGGTAATGAGTATCCCTTAAAGCAACTGCCTTGCAAACCCAAAGTAGCCAAGGAATTACAAATATTGCACCATCTTTAGAAACATTTTGGAATATCAATTATTTCAACCTTTTTCTGCTCCCACACCTTCCTCCATGTATAGCACACTGTAGTGAGTTAGCAACATTGTCTCTCACAGGAGAAAGGGAATAAGCATAATAGCATGTATGTTTTGAAAAAAAAAAAGCCCTTTTGGATTCCTTCCTGCCCTGCTGGGAGTCAGGGCAGGAGAGCATAGCATCTCTTCCTTTCTACTGTCAGTTGACAAAGCAGATGGAGGTTAGTGGCTTTCCAGCCTCTGCACAGGCTATCTGGGAAGACTGCCTTGAAGGAGGAGTCTAGCTAAAAGATGAGCAGGAGTCAGGGCACCTGTGTCCTCACCTAGGGTTTGCCACTAACATTTGGCACCTGCATCTGTAATCTGAAGGGGTTGGACCAAAAGATCCATGAGGTCCAGTAGAGCATGGGTATTTTGCTCTCCTGTATTGGCCAGAAGCTGGAGAGCCTTGTGTAGTTTTACAGAGTGAAGTTACTATGTCTTCCTGCAAATCTAAACCTGTGGTTGCAAACTGGTGGTCAGATCTGGCATGGAAGTGTGTTTTGTTTACACTCCCTAGTGTTTTGTAAGCTTTTTTGTCTGTTATTATTATTAGTTGTTGTTGTCAACACTTTAAAAATAGGGCAATTTCTCAAAATCACGTCTGGCTAGTCTTGAAAATTCTGTCTGGCAACACCTGACCCTTACTCCTACATCCGCAACCTTTTCCAGACTGTGAGTGCGCGGTTAGGTTCCCCAGGCCCACGTGGCCCACTTTGCTCATTTCCATCCCTCCCGGACCACTGTAGAAGTTAACATTTGCAACCTCTGTTTTAAATTTTCTCCATATTTTCTGGGTCACATGGGACAATGATGCTTTGTAAAGGACCCCTATTCCAGCCTATTTGAGCTTTCTCTGCTGCTTGGGCTGGCTCCAGGAGGGTGGGTTTGTTGGGCACGTGAGCTGTGGACATGGCTATCTGGCTTGTTTATGAATGCAGAGGATGGGAGGAGAGCCAGAAACTCAAAAGCTTGTCATGTTCTGGAAAGTTCCCCATCATTACAGCTGCAATGCAGATGTGCAGAAGGTGTGAGAGGTTGCATTTGAACATCTGCCTACATGGGGAGCAATGAGACCAAAAAGAAAAAAAATGCTTGTGGGGTTTTCACGTGCTTGATTTTCCCTCCTCTTCTTACCCTTATTGTTTAGGTCCAGGCCACAAACGGCGAGCAGGAGGCTGCTGCACTCAGCTGGGCTCCCTGTCAGCCCTGAAGCATGCTGTCCTCGGGCTCTACCTGTTGGTCTTCCTGATTCTTGTGGGCATCTTCATCTTAGCAGGTAAGGGCACCCTTCCCCATTCTGGCCTTTAAGCATGAAGCAGGAAGTGTGTGAGGAAGCAGGGGCAGGTGGGAACTGGAGAGCTGGAGCCTCTGCTCTTCATTTCCACAGTCATAAGCCCAAACACCACCTTGGTCACCATGGAAACCAAGAAGGAGAAAGTTGGCTGGTCTTTTAGACCGGCAAGACTCTTGGCAGCTTTGCCCATTTCATGTGGGATGCGGAGTTGGCAGAGGCTGTGTGATCTTGGGAAATCTCTGAGTCCAAGAGCAGAGACCGAGCTGTTCTGAGTGACTTCTGACTCTCCCCACATCATTGTGTGACTTGTGCATCTCACTGGCCCTCCCTGGAGCTCTGTGCAGAGTTTTACACAGAGTAGGCTAAGCTCCTTTTCCTGGTGATGATGAAAATAATCATGAGGCATTTTGCTGCTGAGGCTAATCAGACTCATAATAAACCTGCTGCCCTTTTGCAGTTATTGGGTGTGGGATGGGTTTGCCCCAGTACGGCAGGGTTCCTTGTCCCAATTTCCATCTGTAAGATAGGCCAGTCATATGCTGGAGTTGGGAGCACATTCTCTAGCCAGGAGGAAGCAGATCTCATGGGCTTAGAAAGGGATCAAATAGAGGATCCCCATGCTTTACCAAGCCCAGCTCACCACTCACAGATTACTCCACTGTGATATAGATGGGGAAGCAGATAGGGAGAGAGGTTATGATGGTATCTCGTGACTCCCACCCTGAGGAAGAGGTGCACAATTCCCACCTTTCTCAGTGGAGATATGTGAGTGCTGACAAAGTAAAGCCAAGGGATCAGTTTATTTCAACCTCCCTTGTCCTACATGATCACCTGCTTGGTGTCAGATTCCATGCTAGGAGTGGAGATACAGCTAAGTAAGACCCATGGCTTTCTTTCAAGGAGTTTCCAGTTGGGGGATGAAGCAGAGGCGTGGAGATAGAATCGTCTTTAAGCAGAATGTGATGGGGATGATGACGGAGACTCTATGTTGACACAAGTGCTGTGGTAATCTAGAGGAGCACACGCAGTGGAAGTATGGGTGTTGCATGGAGGGAGGTTGGTCAGAGCAAGGCAGCTGGCCAGGCTGGGATGACTTAGAGTGTTGAGGGTGGGGTCCTTGAGTTAACTCTAGGACAGGGATCCGGAGGTTAAGCACTTGCAGATGACCCTTTGCTGGAAATTGTGAGGCAGATGCCCAGGACATCACTGGTCTTTTCTCACTTTCTGTCAATTGAGCATAGTCAGCTGGGTCCGTGATGGGATGTTAAATGCTGCCTTCACCTTCAGGGTTCTATGCTCAGGGCAAAAGGCATCATTAGGGGTGGTGGGACAGACACCTGGGGGTAGAGGGGCAGGGACAGACATTGACCTAGGGGTAGAGGGGCGGCCAACAGCAACAATGAGAGAAACTCATGATTCATCTCAAGGACCCAGGGATAATGTCCAGCCAGAGGATGATTTGAACATGTTCTTGGGCTGCTCAGTGGGAGATTGGGATCTGGGTTTTGTGGGCTTGGCAGCCACAACCATAACAAATTTCCAGAATTTTTGGAAACCGTTTCAGCCCAGCAGGAAAGCTAGGCTATGGTATTACAACTTCTCTGCTGAATAGGAACTTTTAGGTGACAGAAGAGGGTCTAGGAGAGTCAGGCGATGGAGACCCTCGGGCAGGTCTCTGGAGCCTGGAGGGCCTGGAAGACCATCATCTCTTGGGGAGAGAAGACCTGCCAGGGAAGGAAGGTTCTCTTCTGGTGCCTGGAGGGTTGCCATGTGGAAAAGAGCAGACATATCCTGTGTGGCCTCAGAAGTAGACAAATGGGTGGATTTTGTGAGGAGATAGATTCCCATTCAAAACAGAGGAGAATTCCTAACAAGTACTGTTGCCTGGCATGGTGCAGAAAGACTTTTCTCCTGGTTTAGTCAACTTGGAGTTTGAATGGGATTTATGATGACATCCTGGAAGTTTCAGAAGGGTGGGTGGAATGTGGTTTTCCAGTCTAACCAAAATGTTGCCGTGCTTCCTCGTTGTTGTGTGTGGAGACCTGGGGAGGATGTTGATCAATATGATCACCTTTGTGCCTGAAGCTTCTGAGTGAGTACCAGCTTGCCTGTGTGGTGTGACAGTTTGGGGTGGATTTGAATTAATCTGATGAAACAGAGCATTGTAGTTTATCTCTTGGATCTGTGGCATGGCCACTGGCTTCTCCCCAGGTTCTTGCCTGGAAAATCATGCTGGCCCCTAGGAAGGGTTAGGTGAGGGAAGCCAATGAAAAATATAGTCACTTGCTGCCTCTCCCCTCAGGAGGGGACTTAGGAATGTGGTAGACAAGTCTGGGGTTCTTCAAGGAGCTCCTGCCTGACCTTAGGTAGGATACTTCTTCATATTACCCTGATTGAAGATCTCCAATGATGCTCCTTTTATGAAAATACCAAGACAATGGGGAGATCCATGATTGAGTGTAAACTAGAACTTGCCTGGCCTTCTGTAAGGAGTTCTGCTGTGGCTGCTTCCTCATCTTGGGTGGAACATGTTCTTCATTGCCCTGCTGAGGTTGCCTTGCACGAGAGGTGCTAAGGACTGAATCGTGCCCCACACCCAAATTTATATGTTGAAGCCCTATCCTTCAATATGATGGTGTTGGGAGGTGGGGCCTTTGGGAGGTTATTAGGTCATGAGAGTGGGGCTCTCATGATGAGATTAGTGCCCTTATAAGAAGAGACAGGAGAGGAGAGGGAGAGAGGGAGAGAGGAAGGGGGTGGGAGAGAAAGAGAGAGAGGAAGAGGGAGAGAGATACCTGCCATATGATGGCATAGAGAAAAGGAGTGACCTGCAAGCCAGGAGAACAGCCCTTACCAACAACCAAATTGGCCTGCAAGTTGATCTTGGACTTTCCAGTGTCCACAGCTATGACAGATACATGTCTGTTGTTTAAGCACCAAGCCTGTGGTGTTTTGTTAGAGTAGCCCAGGCAGACTGAGGCAGGAGTCCTGTCTGAACCACCCTCAGACTTCAAAACCTCCTTGTTGACACAGAGCTCATACATCCTTGACAAAACCACCCATTGCAACCAGGTGCCGTGTCTGAGTAGCTGACTGACACAAAATGACCAGGGTACAAATGCTTGCTTCTACTGTGTTTCAACATTGCGAAATGATAATCCAACTACATAAAAATATTACTCTTACAAAACCTCACATGACACTTCTCTCAGCTCATCTTTTTATCCAAGTATTTGAAATAACAAGCAAATACTGTACCTCATATTTATGCATCATCCTGCATAACCTGGTCTGATCCAGCCATCTGGATTTAAATTATTTTCACCCAAACTATTATCTCAATTGGGCTTTCTACCCACTATCTAACTATCCGTTCCTGACAAGCATCCTCTTGGGAACTTTCCTGATATTTCCACAGTATTGCCAGGTTCTATCCACCCAGCCTTCCAACGTCTCCCAAGAAGGCTGCATTAGTCCCTTCTTGCCACCCCCAAATTCCTCTGACTTTCTATCTCTTCAACCCATTGCTCATTACCTGGACCAATGGTCGCATAATATGTTTTCGTTCTGTTCCATGTTCAGTTTTGGACAGTATCAACCATCAGGCTTAAGTTCCTGAACAGGGGAGTTGAGATTGGATGGTCATGGTGTTGTGAGGTCCTTGGTCCAGCACTTTAGGGAAGACATGATGGAGGCAAAGTGTTAGAGGAGGTCCGCTGTTATTCATGACTATTCTGGGACATCACTTTGGTGACAAAGGGTGGTCATGAAGAACGACCTCTTCCTCCCTTCTGTCATGCCACGACTAAGGAATTTGAATTCCCACTGTGAAAATGTAATATCAGACAGGGGAAGTGCAAATATCTCGGCATCTGATTTCATGGGAAGCTGGAGTTCTACTGCAACATAGACTAGGGAACTACAACAGAGAGAGTTCCTGGTGAAATGGGCTCCTCTCTCACAGCTTACTTGAATTCTTTTTTTAACAGCAATGGTCAGGGGGCAACTGGGTGGCTCAGTGGTTAAGGATCTGCCTTCAGTTCAGGCATGCTCCTTGGGGGCCTGGGATTGAGCCCCACATCAGGCTCCCCACAGGGATCCTGCTTCTCCCTCTACCTATGTCTGTCTCTCTCTCTCTCTCTCTGTGTCTCTCATGAATGAATAAATAAAACCTTAAAAAACGTAACAGCAACAGTTAGACGTGGCCATCATCCACTTAATAACTGCTTCACGTGTACACGAGTGCTTAGTGGGTACAGGACAATAGAACAAGCCCTAGTACTTTAGTGCACTGGGGCTGCTATAACAAACTGCCACAATCCAGGCAGCTTAAACAACAAACATTTATTTTTCATCACTCTGGAGGCCGAGAAGTCCAAGATCAAGGTGCTGGCAGGTTTGTTGTCTGGTGAGGACCCACCTCCTGGCTCACAGACAGCTGTCTGGTCTCTATGTCCTCACATGGTGGAAGCAGTGAGGGAGCCCTCTGGGGTCTCTTTTATAAAGACACTGATCCCATTCATGAGGGCTCCACCCTCATGATCTGATCACCTTCCAAAGGTCCCAGCTCCTGATCCCATCATATTGCGGGTTAGGATTTCACCATATGAATTTGGGAGGATGCAAACATTCAATCCATAGCATGGGACTAAAAAGAATCATGTGATTCCTATTCTGGGAGGGGTTTCAAATCATAAGCACACAATACGCATTAGGACAGAATGATGTAGGGAATGCTCTGTGCCAGAGGAGAGTCTGCTTATGCAAAGGAGGGTCTGACTCCTGAGAGCTGGAGTGACTGGGGAGGCTCACCATGGGGAGAGCTAACCTCCAAGTGATCTGAATGTCATTTAAATCGAGCACCCATAGTGAAAGGGAATAAAGGGGAAAGGAGAAAAAAAATGAGTGGAAATATCAGAAAGGGAGACAGAACATGAGAGACTCCTAACTCTGGGAAACAAACTAGGGGTGGTAGAAACGGAGGTGGACGGGGGGTGGGGGGGTGGGGGGGTGACTGGGTGACAGGCACTGAGGGGGGCAGTTGATGGGATGAGCACTGGGTGTTATTCTATATGTTGGCAAATTGAACACCAATAAAAAGTAAATTTATAAATAAATAAATAAATAAATAAATAAATAAATAAATAAAAATAAACAAACCCCTTTTCTGATGACCTCACTCCAAACAGGTCTGTCTTTGACTCTGCAATCAGAGAACAGTGTGCTCAGAGCCCATATCCATTTATATGGCAGATTATTGATTTTATTATGCATCTTGGAATTAAGAGTGTGATGCCCTTGTACTTTACTGGAACAACCTGTTGGAAATAGTGCCATGAAATTCCACCCTGTGCTTATTGTAGGGGTGCTGTTGAGGGGTCTATTCATTCCACTACCCAATGTCAATGCCTGCAGAAATTATCTGTCTCTCAGAAGGAGGTATGCTTGCCTTGAGGAATTAGTTTGGTTTCACCTTAAGGAGATTGTGAATCTGAAAGTAATTACAGTTGCTTTCAAGAGGTAATTAATGCAAACTGAGAGTGAGTTGTCATCCCATTCAAGATGTATGAATTTGAAGGTAATTAAAATGAAAACCTGGAGACAGATCTGTGGTCCACCCACAGCTACTGTATAGACTTTCCAGAAAGCACTTTTCTGTTACTCTTGTCCCAACGTCCATTTAGCATCTCTTACTCATTCTTCTTTTATCTTGTTCTCATCTGCTGTTATCTTACTGTATTTTATGTAAACACCTTAATCCTTTTGGAACAAGGAAGACACAATTTTGTCTTTAAAAAAAAAAATCTGCCTTTTCTCTTCAGTTCTACAAGGACATGATGTTTTTAAATATGCAGATGATAAGTGAATGAATGTGTGCGTGAATGAATAAATGACAGAGACATGGAACCTTGGAGGGGATCTTATTTATCAGGGGAAATAGGATTATTTCAGTTTTAGTCAAGTATCTGAATGGCACAGTAAATACAGAATCACAGCTCAAGGACATGTGACTGGTGGAAGAAATGAGTGTGTAATTAATTATATATTTTTTTTTTAAATTTTTTTTTTTTATTATTTATTTATGATAGTCACAGAGAGAGAGAATGAGGCAGAGACACAGGCAGAGGGAGAAGCAGGCTCCATGCACCGGGAGCCCGATGTGGGATTCGATCCCGGGTCTCCAGGATCGCGCCCTGGGCCAAAGGCAGGCGCCGAACCGCTGCGCCACCCAGGAATCCCAATTAATTATATTATTACACATACATCATAGTACATACTGTGTTGGGATTATGGCATTTAGGGAGAATAGTAAGACAGGCAGCATCACGCAGTACCTTATACTGGGTAACATGATGGACTTTTTTTTTTTTTTTTAAGATTTTATATATTTATTCATGAGAGACACGGAGAGAGGTAGAGACATAGGCAGAGGGAGAAGCAGGCTCCCTGTGGGACTCAATCCCAGGACCCCGGGATCATGCCCTGAGCCAAAGGCAGATGCTCAACCACTGAACCACCCAGGCATCCCAGCACCATGGACTTTGAAGCCAGCCTGTGTGGATTTGAATCCCGTCTTCTCCATTACTGGCTATGAGATACTGACCAAGTTACTTGATCTTTCTGTACTTGAGCTTCTTCATCTGAAAATGGGGAAAATAAGTATGCCTACCTCATTAGATTGTTTTGAGATTTAAATAAGTTAATACATTGAAAGCACTTAGAAAAGTGGCTCCTGGCACACAGCAAGCACGATAGAGGTAGACTATTGTTATTATAGCAGGAGTACTACCACTGCTATGAGTATTATTACTCCTGTTTTTTCCTGGTTTTCTTTGTGGTCAGTTAAGCTTGATAGTGGAAACTGAGAGTCAGAAAAACTTGGATTTAGTCCTAGCTCACCCATTAACACTCTGTAATCTTGGGAAAAATCACTGTCTGAATCTTAGTACACTCATTTGTAAAGTGAGCAGGTTGGACCAGGTCAGCATTTCCCAGACTTTTTGACCACAGCCTACATTAATAAACGTATTTAACATCACAACTAGTTCCCACATCCACCCATAACCGAACTAATCCTAAATGTGTAATGGATGCCAATGGTTTTCTATCCTATTCTATACAGCTCATTAAAAAAAAAATATCCACAATCCATACATTGGTGTCATGATCCACGAATGGGATATGAACCATAATTCGAATAAACACTCTAAGTGAATAGCTATAGGATATCGGCTTTGAGGGGAAACTTCTGGGTTCACATCTGGGCTGTGCCACTGACTGGTTCTATAATCTTGGGGCAAAAAATTTAACTTCTCAAATCCTCCATTTTCTCATCTGTCAAATGGGATGGCAATGGTACCTACCCCATAGGGTTGTTGTAAGGATTAATGTATACATGAAAACTCTTAGTGGTTGGCATGTAAAAACTACATGCCAAGTGCTAAGTCTTGTTTAGACTGAGCACCCAGTGGTTTTTGTTTATAAACAAAGAACTTGGTGTGCTTGTTGTGGTGGGAGGGTATGCACCCATAGCCTACACGTTTCTAATAAACCCGCAGGGGAAGCCTGGAGACTTTGTTTGAAGGATCCTGGAGTTGCCGTGACAGAGCAGGGCTCAGTGTGCCAAAAAACAGGATAGGGTTTCTAGCACTGTATCTCCTTAGGGGAGAGCAAGCCAGCTCCATGGTGCCGTTCCCACCCGCAACACTTGGGAGCTTAGCCTTGGATGGAGTCTCAGAGGACATCTTGTACAAACTTCTTCCCTCCCAGGCAAGAACCTCCCTCCTGATTTCCCAGACAGATGAGATATTGCACTTCTACTGAAGAACAGCCACAAGTGACAGCAGCTCTTGCCCAATCCTCCTTGACTATCTCATGCATGCTGTTCCTAGCTCCTCTTGTAGGAACAGCTCATTACAAGGCTTTCTCCTTATTCTTGCGATCATTCTTCAGCAGGGTGAAAATAGGCTAAGCAATCCTCATTCTTTCAAATAGGCCCTTTAGATCTTGATTAGGAGACCTGTGTGTGCGTGTGTGTGTGTGCCTGTGTGTGCATGCACGTGCCTGCCTTCACACTTGCCAGGTGATATTGAAATCATCAGTTTACGTGCCTGCACCCCTTTATAGTCCAAAACAGAGCTCCTTCATGATAAGGTACTGTGTTGTGTTTGTCTTTGTGCTCTTGGCACCTGGAATGATGCTTTATAGATAATAGATGCTTAGTTAATGTTTGGCCTCAACGTAATGGCCATCCCCACGCAACAAACACCAGGTTTTCGTGGAAAACAAAATTAGACACAGCACTGTTGGTGTGGTCTGGCCAGGGCAGGGTGTGCTGGGCTGTGGCTAACTTTGATCTGGACATTGCACGTATGCTGACGTAGCCCACACTTGCACGAGCCTTGCTCATTGTGACTCATAGTAATACACGATAGCACATCCAAATGATGGGATATTGTGAAGCCATTAATTATCATGTCCGTTTGCCAACCCCAGATTTCTTTCAAAGGAGATATTGCCTAGTGGGGGCTCCTGAATCCCCTGTAGTCAGTACAACTGGATTTTGTTAATTTTGTTGTTGCCTTAACTTAAATGCAGATCTTGTTAGTAATCCCAATGAAATGTCATCACACTGGTTTCTGCCAAGTATTGCAGCCCGTTGGATCAGTTTGAATCTGGATTTGGACATCTGTCATTTAGCTTTCCCTTTCAGGCTTGTGTCATCGGTCACATCTAAGCCAGTATCCCAACGCAGTCTCCATTCCCTAGCCTGCCGCCACATGTACAGTTCCCAGGAGGATATGACCAAGGGCACACCAGCCTGTGTACACACTTTATTGTCCTGTGAGGTGGGATCACTTCAAAGACCCCCCCCACCAGCCTCTTTCCTGAAACCTAGACCCCCCCTACCTGAGACACTCCCTTGCCCCCTGCATCCCACCTTGTGTGAGCCTTCCCAAGCTATCAGACCTTCCCCAGCAGAAGGCACCCCAGACTCTCCTTAGCTCTAGGTGAGCGGGAGGGAAAGAGAGAATTTTGACATCCTGACTTCTCCACAAAAGATTCCATGACCCAGGAGGAAGGACCTGTCATATCTCTCTTCCTTACATGGATGCCTCCGATAGGTGGCATCTCACCCTAAGGTGAGAGAAGTGGGCATGAAGGAAAGCCAGCCGCCTGCAAATTTGACATTATGTTCTCTGGGTCTTTAGTCAAACTGTTACAAAATTAGATAGGACAGAGGACCTATCGCAGCTACATCTCCCTGGAATCCTTCCTGTAGGCAAAGGCCTAAATCTGGCTATTGCCTATATTTGCCAACGAAGGTTTATGGGCACACAGCTGTGCTCATTCATTTATGTGTTGTCTATGGCTGCTTTCACGCTGCAGTGGCAAAGTTGAGTAGTTTTAACAGAGATCAAATGGCCTAATGAGCCAAAAATAGTTACTCCCTGGCCCTTTACAGAAAAAGTTTGCCGACTCCCCTTTAGACTTACACTGACCACTAAGTAGCCCTTTAATCTTTCGCCTGTGGATTGTGCTCTATGGCTTTCAAGGAATTTTTGCAAATGATATGTCATCTAAATCTCCTAACAATCGAAGGAATCCAGAAAGGAGTTCATAATGTAATACTGAAGAAACAGGCTCAGAGAAGTTGTGCATGCTGGCTCATGGTCCCCCAGCAGGGGATTGGAGCCTGGACCACAGATGACAGGATTGTGTGAAGTCAGCACTCCTCTCACCCTGCTGGAGGCATTATCTATGGCCCAGTGGCAAAGCCTCTGGGCACTGGAGTCAGCCTGCCAGGTTATAAATCTTGACTTTCTTACCTAATGTGTGCCCTTGGGCAAGTTATTCAGGCTACCTGAGCCTTAGAGTCCTCATCTGTAAAGCAGAAAGGCTAACACTCCCCACTTCTAAGTATCGTGATGAGGCTGAAATGAATTCATCCATGGAAACTACCTACAGTAGTCCATGGCATGTAGTATTCCTCCTACAGTGGTTGTTAGGTGATTATAATCGAGTATAACTCCCTCCAACTGTACCATAATCCAGCCCTCCTTTCCCCATGCTATACAGAAAACATCAAGAGACACTTGTCAATGGCTTTGATTTCTGTCCAAGGAGCCAAGATTGGAGGAAATTTTAGAGGCACTGTGAATGCAGCACCCAGATTTTCTTAAGAAAATGAGCTTTCTTATTTAAGGAAAAAATAGATGGGAATGGGCTTGAGTTAGTCTTTTTGATTCCTTCTGCAGCTCACATTTCCTTCTTCATGGCTCAACTTGTGTACTTTCCAAACCTACCTTTCGGTCTGCCTTGTAGTTCTAGCTTCTGCTTGCACGTGCCAGAGCTATCAAGTAAATTTTGTCACTAACTGATGGCCTTGAGTTTGGGCTGGGATTGAAGCTGAACAAGTAACAAGCTTTTGTTCTCCACCCTATTGGAGAGAAGCTATAAACTCATAGAATTTTTGTGAGGATTGGTAGGCATTGTGCATCTTCTGCCCCTGCCCAAGGGCTTAGAGCCCTCTTGCATCAAATCCAAAACAGCAAGCATTTGTTGAGTGCCAACAATGTGCCTGGCACTGAGGTACAGGGAAATATGAAGAGAAATAAAGAAAGGCCCCTGACATAAAGATCTTACCAACCGGAAGAGCAGATATGAAAAAAAAATCAAAACAAAGCAACCCTATAAAATGTGGTACACTTCAAAAAAATCAGGTGTTTTAGAATCAGGCAAACCTGAATTCAGATATCAGTTAGATCATTTATAAGTTGTGATCTGGGGAAATTATTTAATTCTCATTAAAAAAAAACATTAAAATGGGAATAACGATGATCACTTACTGGTATTGTGACCAAGGTAACACATAAAGTGCCTTGTACAATGCCTGGCTTACACCAGGGAGTCAATAAATGTTTCTCTGTAAATCTCAAAAAAAGAGGTACTGACATATTCTGAGAAGTTCGGATTTAATTCAGGGAAGCAATCCATTGGTCTCCTATGCCACTCTGCTCCCACCTGCTTCACCTCTAAATCTTGGAGTAACTAAGAGTTCAGTCCTTGGCTTTCTTTCCTTCTTTAACTGAGCTCTCTTGCTGGTGCTTTTCATTAAATTCCATCATATTTCATTTCTGTCTTCACCACTAACTTTTGCCCCAAATCCCAGACTAATATATTCAACTATTACTTGTACCACTCCTACCTGATGATTTAATAAACATCTCAAACTCAACATGTGAACAGAACTCTTGATTTGTCCTCCCCAAATTGTTTCTCCCCAATTCTCCTCCATCTCTGTAAATAACACCATGATCTATCTGGTTGTCTTAACCAAAAACAAGGGAATCCTTCTAGATTTCTCTCACCTGCCTCCCATGTTCACCCCATCAGCACACCCTGATGGACCCCATCATCTCTCCCCTGGACCTCCAGGTTCATTACCTCCCAATTGTGGAGAGTTACCAAATAAAAATACAGGATGCCCTGATAAATTCAAATTTCAGATGAATGGTGAATGATTTTACAGGCCCAGGAGGAAGGATGACAAAGCAGAGAGTTTCACCAGTCTCAAGTCTGTGGGGGACAATGGTGGTGGTCATGGTGGGTGGTCGTGGGTGGTGACCCTCCCTGTATCTCTCTTGTTTGAGGAGAGGCTGATGGTAACCTATTGCTATGGCCTCCAGGTAGATGGTGTGTTTGATCTTGTTAGAATAATGTCCAGCTTCAAACCATGCCCTCCATTTCTGAGAAGTCCCTCAGAGATGGGAAGCCTGCCTTCTTGGCCCCAACTGCCCTTCCAGCTGGCAGTGCCATGTGGCCTGATGGCTACCAGGCATCCCTGGGCTCCTGCCCTACTCTGTGCAACTTTGTGAGAGCCCCACCTTCCCTGTGATCCTTTTTAGAGCAATCCAGGGGATACAGGGAGCTGGGGTGGGTTCTACAGCCCCTTCTTGTAGTCTCATTCCATAGCCTCCCCATCTCAGGGAAGTCCCAGAAAATAGGCAGGCAGGCCCGGGCTCTGCTCCAGGTCAGAGGGCATAGGTGGTCTCACCCAATGGTCTCTCACCATGCTTCTCTCTAATGAGAGCACCTGTCTGAGCTCAGCTGGAGCCAGTTCCCATTTCCCTAGAGATCCCTATCTCTAAGAGGAGTCTCTGGAGCCTCACACCCCCACCTAGCACCAGCATGAACATAGGGATGGCAGTGAAGACGGTGTCCAAAGTGACTCCTCGGGGATGGTGCCAGTTCCCAAGATGGGAAATAGGGGATTCATCAGAGCCCTAGCCACCCTGAGTCACCCTGGGAGGGGTTTCTTCTGCTCACTGCTTTGTTTCTCCTTCTTGCTATTGTCAACGATGACGGGATCCGGCCAGTTGTCCTCTGTGAAACATTTCAGCATATTATCTGCCAGAGTTTTGGAAAAACTGCATCTTTCTGGGAGAAGTCTGAGGAAAGGCATCTCTTATTTACCCATTAACACTTGTCCTCTGATCATTAGCTGGGGCCACTGAGCACGAATAAACAAGGAGATTGCCTTAAGGAAGTCAATATCCTTTCAGGATCTATAAAAGCAGTTTATATCCTTTGGCTCAGAAATCCTACTCCATTGGCCTCAAGGAAATGATTACAATGAAGGAAAATGACATGTATATAAAACTCTTTGCAACATTATTCCGGATCACTCAAAACTGGGAAAAACCCAAATCGGGTTAAGTTATGACAAAACAACACGAAGGAATATTATATAGCCATTCCAAATGCTAACTAATAAGCAGCATGGGAGAGTGTGTATGAAATGTTCAGGGGAAAAGAAACTGCCCTATTGCCTGTGTGCCCTCCGAGTGCAATGTGCAAGCAGACATGCATCCAGAAGGAGGGAGAGGAGACTGGGAAGAATGGAAACCACTGTGCTGGAGTGAGAGGCTTATTGGTACACATTCTTCTCTTTCAATTTCCTCTAATGTTGGTGTTTTAATAAAACCACCCTTTTAAAAAGCCACAGGAATCCTTCTATAACCCTGAGAACATGGCACCTAGCATAGTTTTGCCTGTCCTGGAGCTACCCTCAGGTGGGGCCAGCAGGTCTTTCCTGATTTTGTGCATGTGCTGCCCCAACTTGGGTTTGGAGGGCTGCCAGCAGAGGCTCCCTGGAGTCCCTGACAAGAGGACACTCCAGCTGCAGATGGAGAAGCTGGGCGAGTGCCCCAGGGGCACGCAGGAAGGGAGAGGCCGAATGACAAAGGAAACCAGAGCTGGGAAGGATTAGTCCTGGCCTCAACTTTGTAAATGAGACCAAGGCTGGGGTGGGGAAGTGTCCTGCTCAGCTTTGCCCTAGCCTCAGTGGCTGATGGGAACTTGCCTCTGACGCCTCAGAGGCCCCCAGATTCCTGATCCTCTGGGAGGCTCTGCCTTCCCGACACCCTCCTCAGGGGTCCCAGCTGTCACCTACCCCCAGACATAGGCTTTCTGGAGCCTCCCCTGGTTCTTGAAGCTCACTGTTGGTCTAAAAGATTATTTCTTCTAATAACTTCTACCTTTCTTGGGGGTAAACTCATTATTCTGGGGTAACAGAAATAAAGTCAAATGCTCCAAGTTTTTCTTTAAACTGGTTTTCTTCTTTCTTCCTTCCTTTTTTCTTTCGCCCCAGCTTTATTGAGGTATAATTGACCAATAAAAAGTATATATACTTCAGGCGTACCATGTGATGTCTTGCTTACATATGCATTATGAAATGATCACCACAATCAAGCTAATCAACATAACCATCACCCTGCCTAATTAGGATTTTTGTGCATGCGGTGAGAAAACTTCAGATCTACCGCCTTAGTAAACTTCAAGTATACGCTACGCTACATAGTGTTAACTATAGTCACCAGGCCGTATATTAGCTCTCCAGAACTTACTTATCTTGTATAACCCCACTTTTGTACCCTTTGGCCAACATCTCCCCATGCCCCCAACTCCTACTCCTTGGGAACCGTCACTCTGCTCTGTTTTTATGAGTTTGAGTTTTTTAGCTTCCACATATAAGTGAGATCATACAGTATGTCTTCCTGTGTCTGACTTAATTCACTCAGCATCGTGTCCTCCAGGTCCATCCATGTTGTGGCACATGGCAAGATCTCCTTTTTTACGACTGTACAATATTTCACTGAATGTCTGTGCCACATCTTCTTTATCCAGATACGGGTTAGGCTATTTCCATGTCTTGGCTATTGTCAATAATGCTCCAATGAGCATGGGGCTGCAAATACCTATCTCTTCAAGTTCCTGATTTTATTTCCTCTGGGTGTTTGCCCAGAAGTGGGATTGTTGACCTAAAAGATAGTTCTATTTTTAAATTTTTCTGAGGAACCTCCCTAAGTTGTTTTCTTTCTTTTTTTTTAAGATTTTATTTATTGATGATAGACAGAGAGAGAGAGAGAGAGGCAGAGACACAGGTAGAGGGAGAAGCAGGCTCCATGCCAGGAGCCCGAGCGGGACTCGATCCCAGGACTCCAGGACCGCGACCTGGGCCAGAGGCAGGCACTAAACTGCTGAGCCACCCAGGGATTCCCCCTAAGTTGTTTTCCATAGCAGCTGCTCCAGTTTGCATTCCCATCAGGGTAAAGTGTTTCTCTGTGACTACCCACCCTCCCCTGACTCATGCCCCCCTCCTTCCTTGTTAGGAACGTACCTCAGGGCTGTGACCCATAACCCCTAACATGTACCTGCTTTCAGCTTCTGCCATCTCGAGTGTGTTCTGAGGACTTCCAGTCCCTAAATCTTTCCATACAGGCAACTGCCTTCTCAGGAGCTCTCTGTGAAGTACTCCTGGGCACCTTCAATTCAACATGCTCAAACCCAAACTGAAGTCCACTTTATGTCTATATTATCCTTTCTTTAACCAAATTCCTGTTGTTGGATGCTCAAGATTCAAACTCGGCGTAAGGGCTGGGACACAACGGTTGGTTGATGAAGATGTTGTTTTGTGGCTGGCCAAGTCCAGGAGGGTGCAGGATTGCCCTTTTGAGCTCAGGCCCCGGTGGCCCTCTGGGTCTCCACTGTGTGGAAAGATGAAAGGTCTCCTGCATCATGTCACCCACACCCCTTCACTTTGGACTTTGGGGCCACTTGAAGGGTCTCTTTCCTGACCTTTGTGGGAGCTTCTGTGTTGCTTTGACTATCCGGCTCCATGGGACCTTCTCCCTAGGTCTTTTATATCCCTCCTTTTGGCAACCCACTCCACTATCCCACCCTCTCTTATTACTGCTTCCTCATAGCCATTGGTCCTGGTTATCACCTTTGGGCCATCTGGTTTCCCTCCAGATTAGGCTGCTGAAAGAGGGGACAAGATCATATTCGTTTTCTTGAGTTACTATAACAAAATCTCACAAACCAGACAGCCTAAAAAACAGAAACTTATTCTCTCACAGTCAGGAGGCTGGAAGTCTGAGATCAGGATGGTGGCAGGTTTGCTTTCCCAAGGCCTCTCTCACTGGCTTACAGACAACTACCTCCTTACTAAATCCTCACATGATCTTTTCTCTGCGCATGCATCCCTGGTATCTCTCTTTCTCTTTTCCTATAAGGTCACAGTCCTGTTGGGTTAGGACCCCACCTTTATGACCTCATTTAACTTCAATTATTTCCACAAAAGCCCTATACAGTCACAGTGGGAATTAGGAGATACACAATTCAGTCCATAACAAGGATGAAAAAAAAAATCCCCCCCTAGTTTTATTCAAGGGGTCAGATATCTATGTGCATCAGATTGTATTCTGGAAAAACGGGCACCGGCCTGAGGGCTCAGGGGTCAGCAGTGTTTTGCTGGGTCTGCAGCCCATGCCCTTAGGTGGTAGCAGCAAAGGCAGAAAGAGTCACTGTTCACTACCTTTCCACCGAGTTCGCTTGTACAAACTGATATCCTAGACCCTCATATTTAAACTTGGGTTGGTCAGAAAATGACTGTCCACATGCATTAATTTCCTAGGGCTCTCATAACAAAGTACCTCAAACTGAGTGGCTTAGAACAAAAGAGATTTATTTCCTCACGGTTCTGGAGACAAGAAGTCCCAAATCAAGATGTAAGTAGCTGTATTTCCTCTGGACACTCTAGGGGAGAAAACTTCTTTATCTCTTCTAGCTTCTGGTGGTTGTCAGCAACCTTAGTCTTTCTTGGCCTCTAACATACATCTTTATAATTTGTGTCTCTGTCCTCACATGGCTTTCTCCCTGTGGGTCTGTGTCTCTACATCCAAATTCCCTTCTTCTTGTAAGGATGCCAGTCATATTAGATTTAGGGTTTACCCTAATCCAGTATGACCTTAACTGGATTACCTCTGCAGAGATCCTTTTTCCAAAGGCCACACCCACAGGTTCTAGGTGGACATGAATTTGGGGTGGGGGGAAATATTCAGTCCAGTCCACCAGGGAATGAAAGGGCACTTGAAAGTACTTTCACTGGGGAAGTACACGTTTCCTGGTGAAAGCTTTGAAAGAAAGAAAGCATTTAGGGCTTCCCCTTCTCCTGCAGAATCTCAAGGAACCATCCTGTTTTGTATTCTTTCATGATGTGGTCAGTCAGCACAGAGGAGGCAGAAGAAAAGCTCAGGAAATAAAGTTTACGGTACTCACCAGTCTTAGAGACACAGTGCAGGCCCACTCGGAGAAGCAGCAGGGGGTCAGGATTTGGAAGACAGGAGCAAGAGAAGGAGTTAGGCCATGGCCTTCGCTGGGGTTTCTGCAGGTAACAAAAGATGAACAGCTCAGGACTGGCTGGTTTGAATAATTCTGGTGGGCTTTGGGCTATCTGGGTGTTCTCCAGGTGCCTGGACCTGGACCTGCTGATGCTTAAGATGGAGGAAAATTGCCTCCTGGGGTGCTCCAGCACCCCCCCACCCCCAACAAGGAGTGGTGTGGCTCTGGATTGGTTAGTTTGCATATCAAAAGCACTCTTCTGGTGGGGTCCTTGGTGATCTTGAAGAATTGCCTAGCCCTGGAAGAGGCAGTCTGTCCCCTGCCATGAAAGTTTTTTAAGATGTCAAAACAGAATATACAAGAAAATTAAAAATATGTCCAATTTCAATTCTCATGGGAAAGAGGAAGGATCCAGCTCTCTTGGTCCCCAGCTCCTATAAACTAATGCAGTCTTCTGGGCATTCGGCAGGCTGTGCTCACATTCTGGATGGGACTTCATCTCCTGCGTTACCTTATGGCCACAGGAAGGTCAGTGGCGGCATGGGGAGGACAGGTCCCCACACTAGTGGCCCGGCCTTCGGCTCTTGGTTCAGGCACTGCCACTGGCTATGTGATCCCAGGCAGGAGGTCTTGCCTCTTGAGAGCCTTAGGACCTGATTATTTGACACACCAGTGGTCACGAGTTTTTGGCCTCTGACAAAACCCATTTCTACTTTGGGGCTCTTTAGAGGTTTATACAGGGACTGCCGGTTGACAGTTTCTGAACTGGACTTTTGAAGTCCCTTCAGCTGTGAAAATTCTAGGTCTTAGAAAGTACCCCTGGCACCTGACCGTGCAGCATTTCCCTTTTGCGTGCATTTAGCACATTTTTCATCTTGGCCTTGTACAAAGGCCGGTGGTTTCTGTGTTGGACTCCCCAAGAAACTATGACCTCCATGAGCGCAGGGACCATATTTGAATACCTTTCTGTCATCCACACTAGCCTAGATTTTGGAATAACACAGCCTTGGGGTTCCAAGCTCATACTGTTGCATTTTCACTCTATGACTTTGGGCAAATTACTTAAGCTCTTTGAGTTGCAGTTTGCTTATCTGTAAAGTGGGGGTCTTAATGCTTAAGTAATATGGTGGCTCTTGAATGAAACAGTGCATTCAAGCATTCAAGCATCTTCTCTTGGAGAAGATCTCCAGTGCAAGATAATCTTATGGTAATTCCTGATGGGAAGTACATAATAAGTGGCTTAGTCCATGCTAACCTATGTTTTTCTCATAGAGCTGAGCCCTTAAACAGGCTTTTTATAACAAACCTCAATGAAATTGATGGAATGTGTGCATAGATGGTATCTGTGCACACGTATTTGAGGGGGAAAAATCAGCATTGAGGTTCCCGATGATGGAAAAGATTAGTGCTGCCTTGAGACCCAGGCAAATGGACTGGAGCCCCTGTCCTCTCCTCATACTTTAGAGGTCCCCACTCAGGCTGTCAGCCAGCCACATCCCATTCCAAAAGGTGAGGAGCCCTCGGGACTAAAAGAACGTGCCCTCCAGAGCCTGTGACCCCCTTCTTCTGGGCCATGCTCCAGGGACCTGGCACTGTGGAATTTGCTGTTCTGCAGGCCCGGCTGTCTTCGAGAGCACTGGATCATCCTGCTGAGGGCAAATCACATTGCTGGCCAGAAGGCAGCAAAGCAGGAGCTGTTTGCAGGTGTTGGGGGTGGGAGGGTTGGAACTTTGGAGGTGCAGTCGTGCCTGGTGTCCCTAAGCGTGAGTGTGAGGCCCACTGTGGTGCAGGACTGCACAGGAGATGGGAGGGAGGCTGGACTAAGTTCTGGGTAGGCATCTGTGTTTCTGGTACCCCTGAAGTTTGGCTCTTGTCAAAGCCTAGACATGGCCCAGGCATAATAGCAATGAATTGCGTTTGGTGTCACTGCCTCAGATTGGGGGGGAGGGTGGCCTCCTGTTGGCAGTGGCAATGTGCTAAGCTCTTCCCTCCCTGGGGGCATTGGGCCTCCCCCTGCTGCAAGGATTCATCTCAGAGGCAGCCAGGGGGCGACGCTGCTCTTGGCCCAAGTCTTGCCAGAGGAGTGGGAACACCTGTGTGCTGAACATACTGTGCCTTCCAGGCTCTTTGCTTGGGACCCACTTAGAGATTTAGAGCCTGGGTCACTGGTTAGTTTGCATATCAAAGCATGCTCCCCAGCCCAGCCCAGAGGCGTTGGGCTCTCCTTCATGTGTGGCACCGGCTCACTCCAGCCCTAGGACTTTCAGCAGCTTCCTTCCTGTGGCTGGGGCAGCGTCTGGGGCATCCCACCCCTCTGCAGCCCGCAGCTCCTCTTCAGGAGCCACACCCGTGTCCACCGCCCTGTCCTCGTCCAGGCCACCTGCAGGGCAGGCCGCACACCCGGAACACTGTCTGTCAGGCAGGGGCTTTTCCCATCTGGCTCCACTCACTGTGAGCACAGCAGTTTCCATGGGGAGAAGCTCTCTTAATGGGATGCGGTCGAGGCGGAAGGTCAGCTGGGGGTGAATCATATACTATAGCTAATCTGCACCCTTTTTGCCTTCCTCCCACTCTGAGTTATCGTGTGGCCCCAGGGCCTGATTCCCCAGCTTCCCACAGGTGGCAGCTGCCAACCCACTGGCTCCCACCCACTGGAGCCGCCACCATGCAGTGTTGTATTGCACATTCATTATGTCACCTGATTTTCCTGTGATGCTGTGAGCCAGATACAGTGAGCCCCATTTACGGGTGAGAAGACTGAGGCTCAAAGAGCCGGATAGTCCTCCCAGGTGCATAGCTGTTCATTAAATGTAAATGGCACTGGTGGTAGTGTCTCAGCCGGGGCTCAGCTTCTGGTTTCCTAGTCAAGAGCTCATGCCAGGAGCCCCCACTGCCCCTGCACTGGTTTCCACCTGGTTCCCACCAAGGGAATGCAGGTCAGCTTGAAACCAGAGCTCTGGGCCGTACAGGGAGGGCTCTGCTCCCACGGGATCAAAACAGGCTTGAAACTAAGTCATCCAAAGGCTCCCTGTCCTGTCTGCCTCCCCACATGGCCTCGGGGCAAGGAGATAGAGAAACCGAGGCACCCAAGAAGGCTAGTTCTGAGCTAATTCTCCATTCCACCCATGTGCACTGATTCCCACAGCCTGGCCATGTGGCTTTTTATGATGTTGGCCCCCACAGTACATATTATACAAACATCTACGGACAGGGCTATAGTACCACATTGCACATTATGAAGGCAGAGATGGATTTTTAAATTTCCTTGATAAAGCTGGAGGTTATGGAGAAGTTCCCATTCCTTTCTGCAGCCCATTGCTTTCCATTTAATGAGGCTTTTGGGGCCGGGATTTTTTTTTTTTCCCTCTGTGTCTTGGAAAATGTCCCACAGCTGGAACCGCGAGCTCTCAGCTGTTTGTTTTTCTTCCTTGGAGAGGGACTTGGGAACGTTACCCACCAAACCCCAGAGGAATGGGCAGTTTGAAGAGCCTTCAAGCCCCAGACGCACAAACCCCAAACACATGAGCCCTACAGGATGCGTTCTCTCTCCCGGTGGCTGAAATGCTGGCTGGCAGTCCTGATGTCCCCAAAGAGCAGGGCCAGTTCCAGGCCCCTCCACCTTACATTTGATGGCTGCGAAGGTGGGGGAAGGGAAAGAAGATTCCAGCCCCCGGGCCCCAGGCCAGGTCCTGAAACTCCAGTTGTGAAAGCGGAGCAGGGCTGCCCAGAGTGGCTCTCTGTGGGCCCATTTATCATGCGGCCTTGGGTGGGACTGGGCAGTCTGAGTAACGCTTGCCCAGAGTGCTTGCGGGGACCCAGCCAGACTCTTCCCCCAGGTCCCACCCTCACCCCAGGGGGTCCCCAGCCCCAGCCCCGGCTTAGTCCATCTTCCTGTCTCCACTCCACCCCAGCTCCTCTCTAGTTCTCCCTTAGAATTTTTTTCATTGTAGTAAAATAGTCATGAAACTTACCTTTTTAACCATTTTTAAATGTATAGTGAAGTGGTGGTAAGGGCATTCACACTGTGCCGTCATCCGCATCCACAGCGCATTTCATCCTCCCAAACTGAAACTTTGTATTCGTATTTTTTAAGATTTTATTTATTTATCCATGAGAGACACAGAGAGAGGGAGAGACAGAAGCAGAGGGAGAAGCAGGCTCCATCAGGGAGCTCGATGTGGGACTCGATCCCAGATCCCGGGATCACGACCTGAGCCAAAGGCTGATACTCAACCACTGAGCCACCCAAGTGCCCTAACACTGTATTTTTTTTAAACACTGATTTCCCATTCTTTCCTGCTTCCCTTCCCACCCCTGGCAAACACCATTTCATTTCCTGTGTTTATGAATTTGACTCTTCCGGGTACCTCATGTAAGGGGGATCATACAATATTCTTCCTTTTGTGACTGGCTTATTATTGCACTTAGCATAATTAATGTCTTCAAGGCTCTTCTGTGTTGCAGCATGTAACAGGATTGCCTTCCTTTTTAGGGTTGAGTAATATTCCTTTATAGGTATAGACCACATTTTGTTTGTTCATTGATCCGTCAGTGGTTTGGTTCAACTACTTGGGTTGCTTCCACCTTTTGGCTGTTGTGAATAACGTTGCTATGAACATGGGTGTGTAAATACCTGTGTGAATCCCTGCTTTCAATTTGTTGGGTGCATACTCAGAAGTGGCCTTGCTTGCCTTTCAGATTTTTAAATCAGCTTATGCATGAACTTCCATAGGACATTCTGGCCACCTGAGACCTGTTTCCTGGGAGAGACAGAAGAGGTTGAGAGAGAATAGAGAAGAAAAGAAAGCACTCAGGGGATAATGAGCTTCCATCATCCCCAGCTCTCACGGGACTCTGTGACTAAAAGAGGAATGGGGCAGGGTTGTTACTGGACATGCAGAATGCCACGGCCCACCCATTCCTGAATCAGAATCTCCAGGCTATAATCTTCAAGTTACTTGGGTACTTCTGACTTGTAGCAAGTTTCAGAGCCATTGTCTGTGAACTGGATATTCCACTTACTGGGATGAAGGTGGCAAAAGGGATCACTCCAGCACATCCAGTCGTCAGATCCTTGGATGTAGCGGGGTTAGACCTGCCTGGCTAGGTTGATGATCATAGTCTGTGTTAGTCTGCTGGGGCTACTATAACAGAATATCGCAGACTGGGTAGCTTACACAATAGCAATTGAATTTTTCTTATAGTTTTAGAGACTAGAAGTCCAAAATCAAGGTGCTGGCATGGCTGATTTCCTCCGAGGCCGTCCTCCTCCATGTACAGATGCTGCCTCTCTGTGTGGCATGTGCCTGATGTTGTTTCCTCTTCCTATGAGAACACCAGTCATATTGGATTAGGGTCCACCCAAATGACTTCATTTTAATGTAATCACCTCCTTAAAGAACTTATCTCCAAATATTGCTAACATGCTAAGGTAATGAGGGGTGGGACTTCAGTATACACATTTTTTTTGCCAGGGGAGGACACAATTTAGCTCATAACACAGTCTTTTCCTCCTTCATCCCTTTCTTGATTATTTTAAATTCTTTGTACGGCTCAAACAAAGCAATACCATCAGGAAATAGAGTAAAAATTACTCATAATTCCTCTGCTCTAAAAAAAATCAATTATTTTCAACAGTCTCAGCTTTCTTTTTCTTTTCTTTTTTTTTGTTTTGTTTTGTTTTGAGAGAGAGAGAGCGCACAAACGATGTGTGCAGGGGTGGGGGAGGGGCAGAGGAAGAGAGAGAGACTCAAGCAGGCTTCATGCCAAGTGCAGAGCCATATGCAGTTCTCCATCTCAGGATCCTGAGATCTTAACTTGAGCTGAAATCAAGAGTTTGATGCTCAACTGACTGGGCCACCCAGGTGCCCCTACAGTCCCAGTTTTCTTTCACTCCCGCGTGCGTACACGTGTTTGCTTAATATTAGCATATGCGTTTCCCACACCGTTGCATGATAGACCTCATCACTATCATTTACAGGGCTTCATCACAGTCCATCTAATTGATGTACCCATGATTTAATTATTCTTGAATTTTTCATTCATGATTTCTCCATTTTTCACTTCTACAAATAAAAGGGCACTGGGTTTCTGTGCTATATAGTGTTTCCCTTTTTTTTGGATTATTTCCTTAGGGTAAATTCCCGGGGGTGAGATTATTGAACAAAGGATGTGAACATTTTTATGGCTCTTGATACATCTTGCCAAATTGCTTTCCAAAAGCATTTTACACTGTCATCAGCGATGTATAAACATACTAGTTTTCACCGTACTCTTGCCAGCATGATGTAGCACTGTGCCATTATTTTTAGAGAGATTTCATTTATTTTATATCTCTTTGATAACTAATGATCTCATAAAGTTTTTCATATACTTGATTATTCATTATATCATCTCTTAAGGGAACTCTCTCTAAGCCCTTTGTCTGCTTACATATGTGAGGCCAAAACATATAGTTATTAAGTATCTACCACCTGTTCACTACCATGGGGTGCTATGGGTGGCCACGCAAGTGTAAGGCCTAGTTCTTACCTTCCAGATGCCTACAATCAATGATCACATCTTATTTAGTTATTGCCGATTTCTTTGTACCCGATCCACTGGTTTGCACATTGTGCTCAATAAATTTTATTGAATGTAGTTCAATCCCAGATAACATGTTTATGTTCTTTGTGGTTCACAGAGATCTGCATTCAATTCAAAGGAATGCAGAATCAGAATCCAAAATGAGTCTTAGATCCAAGGAGTTAGCCCAGACTTTAGAATCTAATGCTACAGCAGAGGGAAGATGCACTTGATAGCAATTCTAAAGCAAGGTTAAGGGTTTGAGGTTGGCAACTTGAATGATGTGGCTGCTCACCAAAAGTGATTGCAGTCAAACTAATAGAGGTATTGTATGGAAAATTAGGGAGGTGATAGTCCTGTGGAGCCCAATGTGGTTTCGACAACTCCACAATCCCTCAGTATTTGTCTTTTGTCTTTTCCATTTTTTATTTTGAAAACATTTTAAACCGACAGAGAAATTGCCAACATTGTATAATAAGCACTCATATACCCTTCTACCTGGTCCATCGATTGTTAGCACTTTGCTACATCCTCCACACCCCGCTGAATCCCCCCTCCATGTTGTTATTACTATTTTTATTGTTGCAGAACCATTTGAGAGTAAATTGCAAGCTTCACCCCTAAATACTTTAGTATGTACTTCCAAGAACAAGGAAATTCTCTTATATCACCCCTTACAGTTGTTAAATTCAGGACGTTTAAGTTTGGTACAATACAATTACATAAAGTTCCATAATTAACTTTCTTCAATTGCTCCAGTAATGTCCTTCATAGCATTTTTTTTTTACCCTGATTCAGGATCTGATCCAGTATTAGGCATTTAGTTATATCATGTCTCTTTAGTCTTCTTTTATCTATAATGGTTCCTAGCCTTTCATTGTTTTTTAAGACATCGATATTTTTGAAGAACATAGATCAGTTAATTGCTATAATATTACTCAATTTGAGTGTGTCTGATGGTTTCCCCATGATTAGATATAGGTTAAGTATTCTTGGGGAAAATACTTCATAAATCCTGCTCGGTGCATCACATCAGGGGGTATTTTGTATCATTTTTTCCCCTTTATTTGGTAACATTAAATATGGTCACTTGGTTAAGGTATTTTCTACTGTAAAGGTATCTTTATTCCTTTTCTTTTTTTTTAAATTTTTATTTATTTATGATAGTCACAGAGAGATAGAGAGAGAGGCAGAGACACAGGCAGAGGGAGAAGCAGGCTCCATGCACCGGGAGCCCGATGTGGGATTCGATCCCGGGTCTCCAGGATCGCGCCCTGGGCCAAAGGCAGGCGCCAAACCGCTGCGCCACCCAGGGATCCCTCTTTATTCCTTTTCTAATTAAGAAATGGTCTATGTGTAAATTAAGAAATTTGCTATTGTGCGGATACTAACAATTTTTTTCAATCAATGATTTTAGCATCCATTGATAATGCTTTCCTGTTATTACACAGCTGGTCATAAGGTGAGGTTTTTTCCTAACCATCCTCAGTGTTGTTTTCTTGTCTGGGTACTACAGTTACAGGTGGATGTAGACCGTGGAGTGCTGGAGTTGGCTCCAACTGTATGCATCTTTTCCCAACTCCATATTTAGTGACGTCACCTTGGTAGCCTGAAATCGACCATAGTGAGAGTATTTACACCTCAGAAATTGGCAAATGCTACAGAGTGGGATTTTCGTTGTTCCCCTGGAGGACCAGTTGTTAAATCTTTACCACTGGATGCAGACAAGCCGAAACACATTCAAAAAATAACTTTATTAATGGAGGGTCTAGAAATCTTAAGGAAAGAAGATCTATCTTCAAATATTTAAATTTGGGGCATCCTCCTTAGTTAGGAGATAATTCCTTAACACATCCTGCCTTACCTCCCACTGGGCACCCCAGCTGTGCATGAATCCTTGAAGGAATCACAGGCATCTCCCCCTACAGGCTTCCTGTGGGGAGCTAGCAGGGGTGGCATAGAATGCAGAGGCTGTGGGTTACCTTGAGAAGGGACCGGGATGCTTCCCCCACTGATCCTAGAGGAAACAGTGTGGATGCAGAGAGATATGAGGGACAGAGGACATAGAGTTCATGCTAAGTGGCTCTCATCGTCTTGGTAAAGTAGGTACGGCTTTACTCCAAAGAGTGAGGGATAAAGCAAACTTGGGCATTAAGGGGCTTGAGGAAAGTTTTGAATGACAGCTAAGGGATTTTTTTTCCCCAGCCCACCAACCCACTCAAAGCAGTTCAACTCCAGGCATATTCAAATAGCAAAAGAATGGGCCAAGCCTGCACACTTCTTTAGCAGTACTGTGCAGTCCAAGAGGTACCGCAAGGCAGGAGGTAAAAGCAGTTGCGTTGGGTTTAACATTGATGTCTGGAGAGGTAGGTAAACTCCCTCAGAGGCTTGGGGCTTGTGAAAGCAGCTCTGAGTCCAAGTATGACAGTGTTTGGAGTATAGCCAGAGGAGGGAGCAAAGGGAGGAGAGGGCGAGTTACCAGGATTGATCTGCCCACTGAAGACAGTGAGAGAGCCAACAAGGTTAGTGGTGGTTTGGAAAGAGGGGAATCAATGTTCTGGGATCTCTTTTCAAAGCACCAAATGATTACAGGTCTAGGGTGAACAGTACTGGGAGACACTGCGGACGAAGGTGAAAAGCTGTGTGTTCAGGTTGCCAGAAAGTAACAAACGTGAAAACGATAAAGTGCCTAACAGTGCTTTGTGAAATGTAAACCCTTGTTCCATGTTCCGTGATGATTGTGCGTGCCCACAAACCTGATAATCAGTGAAGAAAGGGAGCATGGCTGGAGTGGAGGGTGTATGGGAATACCAACAGTTTGAATTTGAACAGGGCTCTGCAATATATGTGGGGTTTTCTTCCCACGTATTTTTCTCAAATAGTATCGGCATAAGACACATAACCCAGTGCATTGCCCATAGTAAATGCTCAATTAAAGCTTATTCTTTTCTTTAGTAGTGGCAGCAACCTCTTGTGGTAGATGTCATTAATTCTATTTTTAGATGAAAAGGAAGAGACTCAGAATGAATTCCCTTGTCTGAGAGTAGCAAGTTGAGTGATGGGCAGGACCTTGAAGTCCTTTTTTTTTTTTTTTAAGATTTTATTTATTTATTCAAGAGAAACATAGAGACAGAGGCAGAGAGAGGCAGAGGGAGAAGCAGGCTCCCCATAGGGAGCCCCATGTGGGACTCGATCCCAGGACCCTGGGATCATGACCTGAGTCATGGGCAGACATTCAACCACTGAGTCACCCAGGTGCCCCAGTACTTTGGATTCTAAATTCAATATTCCTTCTTTTCTAATGTGTCAAAGGGCCCATACAATTCTTAGAATCTATGAAAAACTTAATTTTTCTACTTTTAAGTAATCTTTTGTACTTCACACAAAGCTACTAGTTTTTGAAACTGAGATTGTAAACATGACATGTAGATAGTGTTTTTTTTTATTATAGTATATTTAAAGTTGTCATTAAAATTTTTCCCTATTGTAGAAAGGCTGTGAATTCACATAATATCATATTGTGACTGATGATTATCACTGGCACGATTTCATATATCTCTTTTGCAATACTAGGGATATCCAACCTAAAAATTCAAGGTGCTCTGGGGAACTCATTAATATTTCAAAGTAACTCTTAGTGTCAAGGTTTTTAATTGGAAAAGCTTTCTCTGTTTAGGTGGAAATGCTTCTTGCATTATTGTCAATGATGATTTTCATGGGTGGTAAATGGATGGATTAGATGGATGAGAATTCTGGTGTCCTGGATAGCAGTATGGTCTGATAGAGATGTGACTTGGGTTTCAAGAAATATGCATACTAGACCTGCTTCTGCCACCCACCGTCTAAATGACCTGGAACATTTCATATCACCTTTATCAGCCTTCATTTCCTAATCTGAAAATGAGAAGTAAATGCTCATTAAGGACATTTTCAGCTTAAAGCATCTTACTGCACCGTAAGCCTGATTTTTGAGGAACAGCAATGTGAGAGATTTGACACGGGGGCAGCCAGCCTCATGTTTGGAAAAAAGGAAACCCAGTAAGTGCCTAGATTCCTGGCAAGTGTGGCCCAGATTCCTTACATGCCTATTAGTAAGAATGATTTCCAACCTCCTTAAAATACTTTATGACAAGCTCAACAAGCGAAGAAAGATGGATTTGAGAAAATCATCCAACAGGGAGAAGCTCACACCACTCCACCCGAGAGCTGCGTGGAAACCCTGGGGGACTGATACTGAGCTGTTTGAAAACAAACATTTGTGGAACAAATTGTCTGGAAAGATAGAGAAACACGCTTGCTGTCCTTGCTGATTTCGGCTTAGGGCCTCATGTGACTATGTCTGGGGGCAGACTAGAGGGATGGAGTTAGACTCGTGTGGCTCCTGGAGTAGCTTCTTGCTAGAGCGAGAGGGGTGGACCGTGTACTGGGTGTAGGGCAGAAAGCAGATAGCAGGGGGCTCAGGCTGGATCTGCCATTACTGGCAGTGTCATCTTGAGCGAGCCACTCAATCTCTACAAGCTTCGCCTGCAAAGCTGGACATGTGAACGTATTTTGTATTTGTTTTTTACAAAATGGTCAGTCAGGTGATGCCCCAAGAGGAGGCAGAGGAGAAGATCAGGAAAACAAAGTTTAGTGTATGCAACAGGTCCCTGAGACAGGAGGTGTGAAGCCCACACAAGGCCTCGAGGGGAGACACCACTGTGGTCAGGAGGCACAAGACTAGAATCATGGGAACTTTAGAGGATGGCCTTTATTGTGGTTTCCGTGAGAAAGGCAAGGCAGGGCAGGGTAAATAATTTAGGATTGGCTAGTTTGAATAATTTTGGTGGACTTTAGGCTACAGAGGTGGTCTCTATTTGCCTCGTACTTGGCCCTAGGATGAGGAAGGCAGAGAAAGATTGCTTCTGGGGCCAGGTAGAGGAGAGGTGACTCCAGATTGGGTATCAAAGGTATGCTCCCAGCTGAGCCTTTCCTACTTCTAAGAATTGCCTAGATCCAGGAGGAGCAGTTTCTTCCCAGCTAGAAAGGTTTCTTAAGATGTCAAACCATAATTTACAGGAAACAGTTATATACATACATATAATAATATATACATTATTATAACAAATATGACATTTGTATACATTAGGTATAACAAATATGATGTATATATTATACATATGTTATATAGTATATCTACATGATGTATACTATTACATTGTATATAGATAATGTGTGTACATTATATATGATATATATAACACATATATACAATGTATACATATATTATATATTACATATAACACATAATTTTTATATAATTATAATACATATTTAATATATATATTCTACAATACAGAACACATTCTCATTAAAACTGAACATATGAACAATGATCTCAGAGCATCACATGGGATTAGATACATGAAAATACCCAGCCCACAGTCTGCTACTGGGTTAGACACCCATTGATAGTAGCTTTCTCTCTTCTTCCATCCAGCTCAACAGATAGCCCATCTATACCTCTGTCTTGAGCTAGGGCAAGAAGGTTCTTCTGTCCAGGACTCCATTTTTAACTGTGAAGTACAGAGGGGTATCCAGGTGCTCACCAAGGTAACTTTCAGGCCGGATGTTGCCACTTGCTTGTCTGGTTCCTGCCGAGAGCTGCAATGTACCTTTGTGGGTCAGAAGGACAAGGATAAGAGGTCCTACTGGGAGACGCAGCAAAGGGAGCTTGGAGGTTGGAACGATGTTATCAGATTGAGAAAAAGGTTGCCCACACCTGGCAGGAACAGACCTCAGCTCTGATACAGTGGCCTGCCCCTGGATAGTCTTTGTAAAGCCACACAAGTAATCTCTCCAATGTCCTACCATGAGCCCAGTCTTGGGGGAGGCAGAGAGAAAGCATGCTATTTAAGGTAGTGGAACACACACAAAAAAATGCCGGTTCCACCACATACATATAATTTTTAAAAATATTGTATTTATTTATTTAGGGAGAGAGCACATGAGCAGCAGGGCTGGGGGCAGAGGGAGAGGGAGAGAGAATCTTAAGCAGACTCCATGCTCAGTGAAAAGTATGATGCTGGGCTCAATCTCATGATTCTGGGATCATGACCTGAGCTGAAATCAAGAGTTGGATGCTTGACCAACTGAGCCACCCAGGTGACCCTATACATGGAATTTTCACATTGATGTGAGTAGCTGGCCTGTAAATCAAAAACCATAAGTTTCTCCATGACATCTATCTCTGAGGAATGCTATAAAAATTAAAAGATCTGGGTGTGTATCAAATAGTCTGTATGTGGTAGAGTGTCCAGCACAATGCCTCGTGGTCAGTAAGTGCTGAATCAGTGAAAGTTTCCCCTCTTATTAATCATTCTGGACCTGATTATTACATAGGCAGAGGATATTTCTGCAATAAGTGCTGAAATTATCTCATGTCTGTTCTTAATAAAGTTCAAGCCATGTATTTGTTTTTAAAAATACATAAATGGTTCAATTTGCTAGCTCAGATGGGATGAGATTCTAGAAAGGAACTTTTGTTTTGTGATGGGTAGTCACCACGTTTATACAGAAGGGTCATGGGTGAAGTGAAATCCAGCAAATTAGGGTTTTTTTCCCTTTACTTTTCAAAGAGGATGAAAACTGCCAGGGTAAGATCAACTCTGAGCCCTAGAAGAGTGGTATTTACACTCCTTATTCTTGTGCTGTGTCATTACAGATTAGGGGCTTTATCATATTGTATATCAATGAAGACTTTAGCTTAGATGCCAACATAGCTGAAATGATACACTAGGAAAAACCTGCATATCATTGGGCAAGTCACTTTTCTCTAAAAGGGACTTCATTTTCCATGTGTGCTTTGAAAACTGGCTTTGGATTTGGTTTTTATTTTTTCTATAACTATATTCAATGACTATGTCTTCGAAGGCCACTCCTCCCACTAACTGCAAGAATGGACCAATAAGCCTCATTGGACTGTGGAGAAGATTCCCCACAAAAAAACTTTAAAATTTCTAAGCAGAATTGTCAGATCCCAAGAGCGCCTGACCCACAAGCAGCAGCAATTTGAAAAAGCACTTAGTAGCTGGAGCTCCCAAGTTGGAACCTAGCCCCATGAGACTCATGCTGTCCACATTTTAGGTTATCCTGAGTCTGTGGGGCCTCTGCTATCTAAAATCATGACTAAGGCTTGTAAATCAATGCCCACCTCTACTGTCCACCCCAATATCCTCCAGTTCATTTCCATTAAAGGGCCTCACTGAACACTTGTTAGAGGTTAAATTGTGTTTCCCTAAAGATTTCCTATGTTGAAGCCCTAAATCCCAGGACCTCAGAATGGAATTCTATTCGGAGATACAGTCTTTAAATAAAGTCACTAGGATGGGCCCTAATCCAATATGACTGGTATCCTTATAAGAAGAAGGGATTAGGGGGATGCCTGGGTGACTCAGTGGTTGAGCACCTGCCTTTGGTTCAGGTCATGATCCCAGAGTCCTGGGACCCAGTCTCCCGTCGGGCTCCCTTGGGGAGCCTGCTTCTCCCTTTGCTGTCTCTGCCTCTCTCTCTGCATCTTTCATGAATAAATACATAAAATATTAAAAAAGAAGAAGAAGAAGAGATGAGGACACAGACATACACAGAGGGAAGACCATGTAAAGATGGGTGAACCCAGCCATCTCCAAGCCAAAAAGAGAAATGTTAGGAGAAATCAACCCCACAGACACCATGATCTCAGACTTCCAGCCTCCAGCATCATGAGACAATAAGGGCCTGTTGTTTAAGCCACCCAGCCTGTGGTATTTTGTTATGGCAGCCCAAGCGGACTACTACACCACTTACTTGTGTTTTCAAAAACTTATCTTCCCAGCCAAAAATAAATAAAATAAAGACCAGAGAGAGAGAAAGAACAACAAAATCATCCATGAGGAGAATGTTTAGTAGTCCTGTCCGTCCCTGGATGACCCACTGAAGCTTGCAGGGTGATTTAAGGTGCAGCTTAGGATAACCACAAGCAGTAATCTTATTTACAACACTTGGTTATAGCATCGTACCATTTTTTTTCATGGTGCCTGTTTTTTTTTCCCTCCTCTATGATGTGAAGCCAAGAGGGGATTCTGGTGAAGAAAGAGACTCTGGAGTTGGCATCAGAACACCTGGGCTCTCAATTCTGAGTTTCTCCCTCCCTGGCTCTAAGACCTTGAACTATTTACTTAATTTCTATAACCTTTAGCTACCCCAACTTTAAAATAGGGATAACAAACAATGCCTGTTTCACAGGTCGTTTTGAGGATTAAGTGGCATGAGATGCAAGGAGTACCTAAGGTATAGGTAGGAACCTGACAAATACAAGCTAACTAATGTGGGATCCAGACTCTTTCAGAGTCTGACCGTAAAAAGAGACCATTTGTCTCTGTTACATGTAATCCTCTTACCTTCAGCTGAGAATTCACATCTATTATGGTAATTTTGAATTTTGATTTTTTTTTTATTTAGCAAAGCAAAGTCTATTGAGTGATAGTAAAGTGATAGTACAAAGCTCCCGAAGAGGGAGGAAACCCAAGAGGCTGCCATGAATTTTGATTTTGCCATCTGCAACATTACTCTCACCAGCTTTGGTCATCTGCTGTTAGTCATCAATTGTGTATTGACTCAACAGGGCTGAGGATTGCATGTCACCAGATGCCATGTCATTCAATGGTATTGAAGCCTTCCTCTTTGCCAGTGTACAATTCCAAAAGGCCACCAAGTTCTGACAATCTTATTTCTTTATCATGCCTTGTGTGTGTCACTTCTCTCCATCCTGACTTGCTTCTAGACCTTCTTTTGTCACCAGGACCACTTCTGTCCCTACCCCGCTTCCCACCTTGAGTTCTTGACCTTCCCAGTTCCTTCTCTACATTGCTGATAGAGGCATCTGACAAAATATAAACAGAACCCTGTCCTCCTGACTACTGAAGAATGTCCACGGATTACACTAATCGCAACCACCTTACTTCAGATAATCTTAGTGTTGGGTTTAACATGTTCTTTTCCCAATGAACATCTTAAAACACTTTAGAACAGAATAATTTTAAACAGGTTTCCTTTGGTGTGTTGTTTTCTCCTAAGTAAATGATAAGTTTTTTGATAGGAAAGCTTGTATTCTAGACTTCTCTGTATTTATTATCACCCAGACCCATACAGTGAGTCGGTACCTCACACACGTGTATTGGATGAACGCATGAATGAAAAATGAATATCCTAATTTTGAACTTATCTGTGGCCTCTTGGGACAATGGGGAATCAAGAAGCAAAGAGAAGAGGAAGAAAAAGAAGAAGAAGAAGAAGAAGAAGAAGAAGAAGAAGAAGAAGAAGAAGAAGAAGAAGAAGAAGAAGAAGAAGAAGAAGAAGAAGAAGAAGAAGAAGAAGAAGAAGAAGAAGAAGAAGAAGAAGAAGAAGAAGAAGAAGAAGAAGAAGAAGAAGAAGAAGAAGAAGAAGAAGAAGAAGAAGAAGAAGAAGAAGAAGAAGAAGAAGAAGAAGAAGAAGAAGAGAGCCAGCCCCTTAGTGCTGAGGGAGAAAAGGATTCCTCTTGTTTTATTCTGGGATACGGACATCAGAGCCTGAGACATGGGCTTGGAAGTTTATTGTAAGAAGTGATCCTGGCAAGCAGGAGTGGAGGATGGGGAAGATCCGAAAGTAGGGAAAGCAAACACAAGGATGTGTCCTAGCCACTGGGGGTCAGTCCTGTCAGGACTTCTAATGAGCTATGTCGTAGGAGCTACAGAATTGCCTGTCATTGTGAAGAGCATTTATCCACCAGACCCTGACCCCATAGGTCAGATTTCCCCTCAGGATCAAAGCCATTTCTTGGATGAGATCCAGGTGGTTTCCACAAAGCAAGAGATGAGAGTGTAGATGAAGTGAGGTGCTACTAGGTTTCACCAGTCTAGAAATGGATCATTGTGGCTCTGGGTGGATGAAATGCAGGCTGATAGTGTGAGGCAGGGTCCAAGGGCTGCTCCATCTGTCTCTGCTCAGCCAAGCCCCTCTACTTCTGAAAAGAGATGCAGGTAGATGCTCTCCATTTTGAACCATTTGCTTAGTCATTGACAACTTATTCACTGACCACATACTGGGTTCAAGTTTCTATGTTAGGCACTAGGTTGGTCTAAATAGCAAGTCCCTAATTCCACTTGTGAATTCACAAAGAGTTAGTCTCTTTCCTATTAGACCTATGCATGTAATCGAAACGCTGAGTTTCCTGACATCTCTGGTAATGATTTCAGATGCCCTAGCCTTGTAATGGGAATCCTGGGGACAGTCCCCTCAATAGGAGCCTTTTGATTTATAATTCATCTTGGATCTTATTTACACAGTAATCCTCAGTGAATTATCAGAGACTATCTGCTTGGACCACCGAAGGGAACCTTTGTGCCAGGATCACAGAGTATCCAGACACATCTTTGCAGAAAGTAATAAATACATTGGTAGGGTTTTTCTTCTTTGAGGTTGTCCCAGGGCATCCTAATATGGCATCTATGGCTGTCAGATGGCCGCTAGCCAGCATGCATTCTGTGGATCCCCCAGTTCACAGTTTGGGCTAACCAGTGTGCCAGAGACAGGATCTAGTTGTAAAGGCTGTGCATCTTGGTTGCAGCCAATTCCAGTGGGCAGGTGGTCCCTGTCATTTGCCTGTTTGTTGGACCTTGCATAGGAGACTCAGAATTGGCTACCTTTGCTTGCTCAGTTAGAGACACTGGGTGTCTATGAGCTGATAAAGGCCAATGCAGGTAGGCATTCAGGATTCCAGACCTCAGCTGGCAAAACTTGTCTCACCCTGGGAGCCATTGGTTGATGAGTCTCCAGCCTGACAGGGCATCAGAAAACACAGGCCACCTGTGCAAAGATAATGTGTCTGGCTTCTTTCTCAAGGGGCCTCGTGTTGTTCTGAGCTGTAGCTCAAAGCTCCTGGCTCCCCCTCATATATTGCAGGGGCTGGTGGGGCCACAAGCAAAGAAGAATTTCATGTCCAACCTGGAAATGTTTATCCTGGGCATCCTGCTGAGCCAGAAACAAGGGTGTATGGTACTTAAAGATGATGATGATAGATAGATAGATGATAGATAGATAGATGATAGATAGATAGATAGATAGATAGATAGATAGATAGAGCGAGCTCACCAAAAGTCTACTGATCAGTTGTCCTCCTCGTTGGTCATAAGGAACCCCCCAATACTCCCTTTCCTCATCTGCTCACTTCCCCTGCTTCAGTGCTTCCCATGCCCACATGTGGCCGAGAGCAGGTGGTATTGAGAAACACCCCACCCTACCCCACCCCACCCCACCCCATCTGGTGAATGGCCAGTTCTAGAATCCAGATGTGTCCCTGCAGGCCCAGGTTCTTGAGCGCACCCTGACTCTGTACCACCAGCTGTCCTGGGATCCTGACCCACTCACATTCTTTCAGTCTCAGCTATCTCCATTCCTTTGTGCCTCTAGCTCCAGCCCTGGCTTCTGCTTTGGTGCTTGCATAGCACCTGCCCTTCCCGGCTCTTCCCCTTGAGGCTGTGCCCTACTGTCCTGCTCGCTGACTCATCTTGGGGCTGAGATGCCCTCATCCTGCAGGCGGCCCTTTTGGATGACACCCATGTGGCTAGCTCAAGACTCACCCTGCCTGCTCGTGGCCTTGGTGCTACACTCAGACCACCCGCTGAAGGCCCTGTCTCACTCTGCTCAGGCTAGTATAACAAAATACCATGGACTGGGCAGCTGAAACAACAGACATTTATTTCTCACAGTTCTGGAGGCTGGAAGTCTGAGATCAAGGTGCCAGCATGGTTGGGTTCTGGTGAGATCTCTCTTCCTGGTTTGCAGATGGCCGTCTTTGTGCTATGTCCTCATGGGGTCTCTTTCTCTCCTTATAAGGACATTAAGCCCATCCTGAGGTCCCCATCCTCATGGACCTCATCTAAACCAAATCACCTCCCAAAGACCCCCCCTCCAAATGCTATCACATTGAGGATTAGGGCTCCCACATGAATTTTGGGGTGGGAGGGCACAAACATTCAGTTCATAGCAGCACATGTTCTCTTCTCTTGGTAAACCTCCTATTGACCGTTTCCCTCCCTTCAATGACACCTCATTCCTGCCTCGATCTGTTCCTTGACACCAAAAGAACTACCAAGCCTTGGACACCTGTATTAGTTTCCTTTGGCTACCTGACAAAGTACCACACTTTCTCACCATTCAGGAGGCTTGAAGTGTGAGACTCCAGCACCAGCAGGGTTGAGTTCTTCTGCAGGCTCTGATGGAGATTCCAGTTCATGCATCTCTTCAAGCTTCTGGTGGCTGCCAGCAGTCCTTGGTGTTCTTACTCTTGTGCCTACATCACTCCAATCTATGCCTCCATCTTCACCTGGCCTTCTGCTTCGTGTTGTGTCTCTGTGTATCCTCTTCCTCTATAAGGATGCCAGTCCCTGGGGTTAGAGCCCACCCTAAAACAGTAAGACTTCATCTCAACTCATTATATCTTTAGATAGGTCCAAAGAAGGTCACATTCTGAGGCTCCAGGTAAACATAAATTTGAGAGGACACTATTCAATCCACTACAATACTCAAATTTTAAGGTATGGTAAAAAAAAAAAAAGAGTTATTTTGTTTTAAATCCTACCTGTGCTTTGCACACTCAATTCCTTAAACAAATGCCAAGGTTATGTAAATACATCAGGTCCCTGCCCTGCTGGAATTTTCAGGATAATGAGAGTGGCTGATGGGTATGATTAGCTCTGGAATTGCATTTTATGGTAATTATTAGTATAATAAAGATAAAAGTAACAAATTCTATCCAACTGGGAGTAAAGAAGGCTCTAGGAGGGCTTCTTTTTTTTATTTTTAAGATTTTATTTATTTATTCATGAGAGACACAGAGAGAGAGGCAAAGACATAGACAGAGGGAGAAGCAGGCTCCCCAAGGGGATCCTGATGTGGGACTCGATCCCAGGATTCCAGGATCATGACCTGAGGCAAAGGCAGAAGCTAAACCACCATACCACCCAGGTGCCCATCTGGGAGGGCTTCTTAGAAGAGATGTGAACTGAGTGATGATTAAGACAAATAGTGGGATGCCTGGGTGGCTCAGCAGTTGAGCGTCTACCTTCGGCTCAGGGCCTGATCCCAGGGAGTCCCACATGGGGCTCCTTGCCTGGAGCCTGCTTCTCCTCCCTCTGCCTGTGTCTCTGCCTCTCTTTCTGTGTCTGTCATGAATAAGTAAATAAAATATTTTTTTAAAAAAAGACAGTTATGGAAAAACAAGACATTCCAGGAAGAGAGACCAGTTTGACCATAATACTTGAGGCAGTCCTTTCAGGATCTCTTATAGGACCTTACAGATTTCCCATAGAGGTAAACAGCTCACCTGGTATCTGGGTTGGGGCTGCCAGGAAGTTGTCCCATCCATCTATAAGTGATTGGCCCCTGGCAGATGGCCCAGGGAATGAGAGCCATGCAGAGCCCCTTGGAAGGCCGAGCATCGTTTCCTGGCTCGTCTCTCTCTTTGCCAGCCACACATGCGAGGATATTTAGCTACGTGGCTATTTCTCCAAGGTTGGCAAAAACCTTCACTGAGTGCTTTAAACTCAGCGCTTGGATATGGAGAAGACTGGAAGACCATGTGCCTCCCTTGCACAGGGGATGCTCATTGTCTGAGGTGACGTTACAGAGTATCTGTTAATGCTCATCAGTAGCAGCAGGTCTTCCCCTCTCTCCTTGGGGCACCCACCCCATCCCAAGACTTGTCCTCCCATCATGGTTGACCTCATTCACTGGCACAACATCAACATTTATGTACAACTGGTGATTCCCAAACCGGCACTTCCAGCTTCAGACTCTCTCCAATTCCAACAGCCTTCTGGATGTCTCTCCCTGGAGGTGCCTTAGAAACCTCAAACACGGGATCCCTGGGTAGCTCAGCAGTTTGGCACCTCCCTTCGGCTCAGAGCGTAATCCTGGAGACCTGGGATCAAGTCCCACATCATGCTCCATGCATGAAGCCTGTTTCTCCCTCTGCCTGTGTCTCTGCTTCTCTCTGTGTCTCTCATGAATAAATAAATAAAGTCTTTAAAAAAAAAAAAGAAAAAAGAAACCTCAAACAGTATGAACAACCTGCTCCCCTCAACAGTCATCTTGCAAATCTGCCTTGTTCTGGTCACTTCTCACTGCACAACTGCTTGGAAGAGTCGATTACATATACTAGTCCTAAATGTTACTCTCTGTACCCCCAAGAGGGCAGCAGAAACCCATTCTCTATGCCTATGCAGCGCCTGGTAACTGGGGTGTTAAAGGACACCATTATGGATTGAATTGCCCCTGCCCCCAGAGTCATATGTCAAAACCCTACCCCCTCAGTGTGACTGCATTTGGAGATAGGGACGTTAAGGATGTAATTAAGGTTAAACGAGGTCATAAGGGTGGGATCCTAATCCAATAGGACTGGTGCCCCTATAGGAAGAGGAAGAGACAGCAGGGATGTGCACACAGAGCAAGGGCCACATGAGGATATAACTAGAAGACAGACGTCTGCAAGCCAAGGAGAGAGGTCTCGGGAGAACCCAACCCTTCTGGCACCTTGATCTTAGGCTTCCAGCCTCCAAAACCAGAGCATAAATATCTGTGGTTTAAGCCACCCAGGCTCCAGTATTCTGTTATGGTAGCCCCAGGCAGCTAAGACAGACCTGCCTGGGATTTGCCTCTTCATAGGGTTGCTATATGGGCCCCAGAGGATAAACAGTTGTTAGTTTTCTCCAGAACCAGCTACATAAACAGGGCTCAGTGCACAATGAAAATGTAGGGTTCTCTGGTTCAGAAGCAAGAAAAAAAAAGCTGGGTTTTTTCACCTCCTATTGTCTCTCCACCTGTCATGTAGGTTTTTATTTGCTGTTTACAATGACAAAAACAGGCATGAGGATTTTCAGGCATGAGTACAGATCCTCATGGGAAGTGACTGGACCCTGACATCCTCATGGGGGTAGAAGAGAGGATGGCAGGGCCCCCCTGGGGAGTGAGAGGCCGTGACCTCATCCCAGGCTTGTGGGAGTGGGGCTGCACGTGAGCTGAGGTGCCAGGGCCCCATCAGACTTCACTTACACAAACTCAAAGAAAAAAATTCTCAAAATTTCCAGCTGGTGACTGCAGAGTATGAAGCCCTCCGCACAGTGTCCTTCTGAGCCTGGAGCCCTGGGGGCCTGCACGGGTAATGCCCTGAGGCTGGCCCTGGTTCTCTCCTGCATCTTGGAGTCAGGGGAACCCTAATAAAGGTGTGGAGCTCCACTTTTAAGTTCATTTTCTCTTAAAGTCACATGTATCCAGAGCTCAGCAAATTCCAGCCAGCTCTACAGACCCCCTGAAAGGAGGCCCCCTCTCTGCCTCTTGGTGCTTAGGTCAACATCCTCACTTTCAGTCCCATCCTTTCTCACAGGTGCCCTGTATATGATCTATGAATTCTCATACCCACCTGCCTGCCTTCCCTCAGTGCCATGGGCCTAAATGAACCCAAGGCAGTACGACTACAAGGTGCAATGGAAGGAGAGTGGACTCCCACGAGCAGCAGGGTGGCCTTGTGCCAGTTACTTAATACCTCTAGTGTTGGTATTTTCTTCTGTAAAATGGTGACACTATCTGCCCGCAGACTTAGGAGGACCACAGGAGAATTGCATGGCATTCAGCAGTGTTCTAGCACCTGTCCCCAACCCACATCCCCCCACACCATGGCCCACCCTCCCTCAGACTGCTCAGATGCCACTTCCCTGCACACCCTCCCAAGCCACTAACTGGTCCTCCCTCCTTGTGGGCTGGAGTAGGGCCTCTGCTCAGGTGGCCTGCCGGAGCACTCCAACAGTGCTCCCTTGGAAAGATGGGAGACAGATGCCCTATGCTGTTTTGTGCAAGGGAGGAAAAGTGGGAGAGCCCCCAGGGTTTCAGAGACGGAGCAGCCTGAGCCTGCTTTCATGCTCTGCTACCTTCCTTAGCTTCTTCATCTGAAAAATGGGCATAGTAACTCCTACTTCGTCGGGAGGAAAGAGTCTCTTATAAGAACTGAGTTTGGCATGCAGCAGGTGCTTAATAAGTGTCATCTCCTGCCCTGCTTCTCCTTATAGATTTTGTAGTTCCACATGTGGCTGACAATCCCAGCAGAAGGTGTTAGAGGATGGTATGCTAGACTAAGGGACACAGGACCCCGATTCATCTGTATTTTATACTTCTGGCAATATTTTGACTTCTCTGAGACTCTTTTTTTCCCCTCCTTACGTGAAATTATGAATACTTGCCCTGCCTACCTCCCAAGGTGAATTTTGTTGGAAATTAAGTGAGGTGATGGATGTGAACTTTTATACAGGATAAAGGGTTATGAACACCACTGCCCAAGGTTTAGGCCACAAAACATCAAACAGAATGCTTAGCTTTCTTCCTCCCCACCGACACACGGATCCTCTGCCCTGCTGGCCTTACAGGTGTGCCAGATGCATTTGGGGAAGGCAGCCCCCGTGGTCAGTCACATCCAGAGCATCTTCATTTAACCAGCACGTGATTTTTGTTTTCATTAATATAAAGGATGACTATGGATCAGAGGGCTAACTCGAGGCCCAGGTGTGGGTGGGAAGGCAAGGTTCAGTTGCTGCTCAGGTAAAAGGGCTGCAGGAGAGGTGTGTGAGCAAGCCTCCCAGCCCCGGGCACAGCCTGAGGCAGACCCTAATGCATTCATCATATATTATTACAGAATCACATGCAGTTACACGTAATTAGGACTCAGCACTCAATACTGAATCAGAATCCAAATTTGAATGCCTACATGATTCCTGCTGAGCAGCCTGACTCCGGCCTGGGTTTATGATGGGGAGCTCACCACCTTCAGAGTTTATTCCATATCTGCATGTCTCTGTAAAAAAAAAAAAAAAAAAAAAAAAAAAATTGTTCTGTGCCTTCTATCCTTTAGCGGTATTGCAGAGTGGCCAAGAGCCAGGAGCCCTAGAACCACACTCCGAGGGCTCAAGTCAGTCTCCTCCCTTTACTGGCTGTGTGACCCCATGAATTACTTAATCTCTTGTGCCTCGGGTTCCTCGTTCAGAATATGGGGTCATAATAGTACTTATCTCATAGGGCCGGTGAGCGATTGTGTTCATGTGAAAAGCCCTTAGAATATTACAAGCACATAGCAAGTCCTCGGGAAATGCCAGTGATTATTGTTACTCTCTGATTTCTCATCCCCTTTGTGGAAGTATAAAAGTTGAAGAATAATGAAAGCACATTAAAAAAAAATATGCCACGCAGAGAGATAAATGAACTGTTTGCATAAACATGAATTAGGAGAGTCACACTCAAGGAAGAATTGTTCCCTGTTGAGGACAACAAACATCTGGAAGGAATTAAATGGGGGAAGAGGGTGGGTGGTGGTGGTGGTGTGGGCTGAGAACATACTGTGACTGTTGGAAGGAGATAATTCATTTTTGGGGTGGGTAAGTGATTCCCGAAGAAAGGGAGGTTGCTCTGGGCTTATACAGCATGATTTGATGCCCAGAGACTCTACTCCTCCAAATAATTTCTGTTCTGATTAGCCTGGGTACCTAATATGCCAAAACCATTCCTTTGAGCTAATGCATTACCTTGAAAAGGCCACTTCTAAAATGCACATATATTAACATAAAAAAATGACAAGGTACCATCATATCTGCGACATTAACAATATGAGGACTGTGGCACTTGTTGCACTATCTGGTCTGTTTAACCTGGCACACTAGAACATCTATAAGTGTGCATATAAATAGGCATCACTTTGGGGGAAGTTATTTGGCTGGAGTTTTTTAGAATCACAAAAATGTTTATACCCTTTGATTCCCTAATCCAACTTCTGGGAATTTATTGTTAGGAATATTTTCAAAACAAGGAGAGACATTTCTGCTTTTATTGTCTACGATAGAAAAAAAAATTCAACGGTAAGAGAATGGGTAAATTACAACACATCCCTTTGATGGATGCTACGGGGCTACCCAAGTTATAATTGTAAAAGACAGAGAGAAGGATTAGAACATGCTTATGAAATAGTCATATTAGGGGGGAAAAAAACAAGCAACTCAGAAATCAAACTGTAAAGATTGGGGATGTGTATGGATGGAGCAAGAGAAAGAAAGCCAGTGTGCTTTGTGGAAGACTTTTCTTTCTTTCTTTCATTTGGGTGTATGTTAATACTGGTTGTGCCATGAACAATAATAAAAGACCCAAATGAACTCTCAGGGAAGGAGTAGCCGACTGCCCATCGTTTTCGTGTGAGCTAGTGTTAGCTCAGTTGCCTGGACTGAGAGAGGGGACCCAAGAGCTGCCAGATTCTGAGAGGGGAGCTGATGGGCAAGGCCAGGGCTCCTCAAGGGCACAGGGCACCAGTTGGGCATGGGTACCGCCTGTGGAGGGCAGGGGGTGGGGAGCCCGCAGAGAGCGGGAGTAAGGGAGCTTGCCTACCTCAGGATGTTGCCACTGGCAGGCCTGGAGGTGAAAGCAAGGAGGTTGCCCTGTTCCTTTGAGTCACTCACAAATCCCAGTTTTCAAAGCAGAACTTGCAAAGCTCCGAGCATTCTTTATTGCATCTGATAAGCTGCGGTGTCTCTTTGAACTCCAGGGGCATTGTGGGCAGGGATTGGCACTAAATTATCGGACTGTGTTCCAACTGCTCCGTCTCTAATACTTGCCGTCCAATCTGGGTTGAATATTGGACAAACATGCTGGTTTTAAAATTGAGTCCCGGCCTTGGTGATTTCTTCAGCAGACAGTTCCTGTGGTTACTTAGGTGGTGACTGGGTCACAGAGTCATTCCCCCAGAACCTCTACTTCTATTGACAACTCTTCAGCTAAGCTCCCAGAGCAATGCAGCAGTGGTATGAACCACTAGACCAGGAGGCCGAAAGCATGCCATTAGGCAGTTCGCTTCTACTCTCCCTGGCCTCAGTGTTTTTTTCTGGAAGTTGTGGGAAATATTCACCAAGGACTGCATAGACCCAAATCCAATGGCCAAAGTCTGAAAAGCCCAGCTGAAGCTAAACAGAGTGCAGTTTGGGCCACATGATGGACATGACGTCTCATGTCCAGAGTGAAGGAGATGATCCTGCTACCATGATCTGCCCAGTCTGTCCACATCTTGGAAAACCACACTTGGATCACACACCACCTCTAGGGGCATGTTGACACACTCAAGAATGTGCAGGGAAGGGTGGCCAGGATGTATGGAGGTTTAAAACCTAGTCGGGAGAGAACAGATGCAGGAAATGCAGATTTTCAACCAGAAATTTTGAAATTGTGAAGAGCTGTCTTGTGGAAAAAATATTTCACGAGCTCTATATGACTCCCAAAGGGCAGGATTAGTGGATAGAAACTACAGGAAGGCAAATCTCCAGTCTGAACAGAATGCAAAACATTCCAACAGTTAGAAGTAATTGAAGGCGGAGAGGCGGGTATCAGCAGAGGCTGGGTAACCACTTGGCATGTGGTTTTCTTGGAGATTAAAGTTCTGGGTGAGCAGGAAGCTGAGATGGGGATTTCAAGGCTCCACCTAGCGCTATGAGTCTCTGAATCTAATTTGAAATGACTTGGCTCCTCCAGAAGCATCACAAAGTACAGCAACAGCTGGTCTTCCAGTGGCTCAAGCACCCACACAGCTATCTGCCCCCCTTCCCAACCTGAGGTTCTGGAAGAGTTATCCTATCCCAATTTCTCATTGTTGGAACAGGCTGTGGATGAAGGCCCCTGCTCTCCCCCATTTCAAGACTTCCGAGGCAGAGCTCCTCCTGTGCCTCATCTACCTCCACCTCTGACTCTGTCCCACTTCTACTACTAGTTTGTTTCCATTCCTCTCGTGTGTAGAGCAGAGGTGGGTACAGCCCTGGACAATGCACAACAAACTGATCACAAGCACCCAAGACTCCCAGCACCAGGGTTTGTGGTGTACTTGAGTCAGTGCAGCCCACAAGCTTCCAGGAGGAATTCCACTGGATTGGAATTAAGATGCACATCCCTCCCCTTAGTATTGTAAAATAGCTGCTTATAACCAAGAAAAGGAAACTTCTCTAAGGAGAAAGGGTGAAGTCGCTGAGATGGGTTGTTTGCTTGAGGAAGGAATTAGAGGATTAAGAAAAAGGGTTGGAGTGGGCCGAGTAGGGAGTATATAAAAAGCACCCGTACCTGCCCAGAGGGACTCTCTCCCCAATAAGGAGGTTGTAGGGGGTGGGGTGGGACCCTGGCATCAGGAAGCTGGGAGTGTTACCTAGAGCCTGGCTGACTCTGCTGCTGGCATGGTTTCTTCAAACAATTCTGGAGCAGCCTTATAGGGAAGCACCCCACTTCTGGAGCAAGCCAGGCCTGTGTGTTGGAATCCTGGCTTCTGAGCTTCCTTGCTGTGCTACCTTGGGTGACTTCAACAGCTCTCACCCTAAAGGGGGGGTTAATGATGGTGCCTGCCTCCCAGCGTTGAGAGGCTAGCCCTCAATATCTTAGGGGCTACCAGGTGCAACTGCTGATAGCCAGTCATTTTCAACATACAGAAATGGCAATGCCATATGGATAGACCTCATGCATAATGGTTAGATGAGTACAACTAGCCTGCCCCTTAGAATTATCTTGGGCTCTTTTAAGAACGCTACACCCCAGACCAGTTCAATCAGAGGGAGACAGAACATGAAAGACTCCTAACTCTGGGAAACGAACTAGGGGTGGTGGAAGGGGAGGAGGGCGGCAGGTGGGGGTGACTGGGTGGTGGGCACCGAGGTGGGCACTTGACAGGATGAGCACTGGGTGTTATTCTGTATGTTGACAAATCGAACACCAATAAAAAATAAATTTATTTTTTTTAAAAAAAGGAAAAAAATCAGAATTTTTGTGGGCGGGACACGTGAGCAGGTGAGTCTAATGGGCAGCCAAGTTTGGGGACCACCGACTTAGCGCAGTGCCCGGGATGTACCAAGGCACTCAAACAAAGTCACCCTCTAATTTCCCTTCATCTGTGGTTTATTGAGCACCTACTGCACGCCAGGCTGTGGCGGGGCCTGCCTCTTGGGCCCGGGGCACCTCCCCCGCGGAGCTCATCTCTCCCCCTCCCCCTCCGCAGTGTCCAGGCCCCGGAGCTCCCCCGACGACCTGAAGGCGCTGACTCGGAACGTGAATCGGCTGAACGAGAGCTTCCGGGACTTGCAGCTGCGGCTGCTGCAGGCTCCGCTGCAGGCGGACCTGACGGAGCAGGTGTGGAAGGTGCAGGATGCGCTGCAGAACCAGTCGGACTCGCTGCTGGCGCTGGCGGGGGCGGTGCAGCGGCTGGAGGGCGCGCTCTGGGGGCTGCAGGCGCAGGCGGCGCAGGCCGAGCAGGCGGTGGCCCTGCTGCGCGACCGCACGGGCCAGCAGAGCGACGCGGCGCAGCTGGAGCTGTACCAGCTGCAGGTGGAGAGCAACCGCACCCAGCTGCTGCTGCGGCGCCACGCCGGCCTGCTCGACGGGCTGGCGCGCAGGGTGGGCGTCCTGGGCGAGGAGCTGGCCGACGTGGGCGGCGCGCTGCGCGGCCTCAACCACAGCCTGTCCTACGACGTGGCCCTGCACAGCACGCGGCTGCAGGACCTGCAGGTGCTGGTGAGCAACGCCAGCGAGGACGCGCGCCGCATGCGGCTGGTGCACATGGGCATGGAGCTGCAGCTCAAGCAGGAGCTGGCCGTGCTCAACACGGTCACCGAGGACCTGCGCCTCAAGGACTGGGAGCATTCCATCGCGCTGAGGAACATCTCCCTCGCCAAAGGTAGCCGCCTGCCCCCGCCCCACCTGTTAGGCCCCGCTTCCTGGGGACCCCTCTCTCTCCCCCAAGGGCTCAGGAGCCCCCTGCTGCTCCCTCAATCCACCTGCCATTGGGAAGACTCCAATGCCTCTGCTAAATCGTGCCCTAGGGGACCCTGGAAGTTTCTGCCCAAATGGCCTGTGCCCATTCCCCAGCCTGTGCAGGTCTCTCCCCTGGAGGACCTAACCTCCCTTCTACATCCCAGAGAGGACACTCGGGGTCCACACCCCCCAGGCATAAGTATGGCCAAGGGTGGCTAATGGGGGGCCGGGTAGTCAGAGCTTGGGTGTACCAGCGGGAGCCTCCCAGCGTTTCTGGCTGTGGAAAAAGCAGAGGGGTCCTGCCACAGGCTCAGGCCGGAAGGAGAGGCACTCCTCCAATGCTAGAGCTACAATGAATTGGAGAATCCCAAATTTGAACTTGACCTTCCCGGCTGTTGTGAACTATATGCATCCAGACAGAAGAACATATTTTCTTTCTTTTTTTTTTTTTTAGATTTTATTTATTTATTCATGAGAATACACAGAGAGAGAGAGAGAGAGAGGCAGAGACACAGGCAGAGGGAGGAGCAGGCTCCACGCAGGGAGCCCAACGTGGGACTCGATCCCGGGTCTCCAGGATCATGCCCTGGGCTGAAGGCAGCGCTAAACGGCTGAGCCACCTGGGCCACCCAAGAACATATTTTAATTAACAGTTTCTTAGCTGCATATATAACTAACTCTTAAAAATAATGGCAAAAATGTGTAAGCCTCCATTGGTACTCTTGCCCCAGGCCTATGAACTCTAGAGCGTTTAGAGCCAGCTTCTCTCTTTTCCACACCTAACTGATCCCCCCCTCCCTTCTCCCTCACCCCTTCCTGCTACCTACCGTCTGCCCTGCATATCACTGTCAGGGGCACCTATTGTGAAATGCACATTTCCCACATCACCCTCCTGCTCAGCACCCCACCATGGCTCGCCAGTTTCTGCCAGATTCAATAAATACTCCTTAGGCAGTAGGCAATAATAATAATAATAATAATAATAATAATAATACCACGGTGGACTCCGCCTGTCAGGTACTGTGCCTCTTAAGAAGCATGCCTCGTATGATGTCTTTTATTTTTAAATTTTTAATGACGTATAGTCGACACACAATGTCACATTAGCTTCAGGTGTACAGCATAGTGATTAGAAAATTCTATACCTAATGCTTGTTCACTGCAAATGTAGCTATGGCCAGGTAATGTCTTTTAAAAATAGCAGTGAGAGCACTGATTCAGGAAGCTGCTCACAGCCTCACACTAGGAGGTGATGGGGCCAGGATTTGGACCCAAGCTGCTCTGATCCCAGAGCTGGTGTGCTGTCGTCTATTGCACACCCGACCCCCACCTGTCTTCCCTGACTTTTTCTCTGACTGTTCCCTGCTCCCCGAGGTTACAAATGGAACAGTCTGTAGGAGCAAGTCGAGCAATGTCAATGAGTAAAGTGATCTTGGTGTCAGAGGAGTAGTAGCGGCTTATGGCAGGTCCACTCGATTTTGGCCAGGCTGAAATATGGACCTGACATGCACAAAGTCTTCCCATTTTTCACAAGAAACCAGAAACATGGAATGTTCTAGTAACTTTTATTTGTCTAATTCTGTAGGTGGTGTATTGTCCATAAACAGCCAGTTTCCATCCCCCTGCCCTGTGAGAAGCATCCAGTCCAGTGGGACACGTCTCGTCACTGCCCCAGAGACATAGCCCGCCCTTCCCACTGCCATCCTTTACTTTAGCTATTGCTCCTACTGGTGCCTCCTCCTTCCTTTTCCTCATTATCATCCAGATCCCCGGATCCTTCAGATCTCACTCAAACCAACCTCCTGCAAGAACCGCACTGGCCCCTCTAGCTCACTGAAGTCTCCCTCCTCTGAGCTTCTCCATTCTTTTCAGGGCAGAAAAGAGTAATGATGGAGCCTTCCATTTGCATAGTACTTTCCAGTCCACAGACTGCTTTGGGGTACATCATTTCATTTTAGAGTGGGTCCCTATGACTGACTGTGAGGTTGGTTGAAGGCAGACTTTGTTATTGGGGGCAGGGTAGGACTCCTGCAGAAAAACAAGTGAGGCTCCCAGAGGAAATGCCTGATTTACACAAGGCCACGCAGCTGGTAATGATCTGACCCAGGATTTTCTGTTTTCAAACAGTTTTAATAAGGTTTAATTTACATGCTGCGGCATTCGCCCATTGAAGTGTGTAATTCAATGATCAGGCCAGGATACTGAACCCACTGCCCAGTGCACTACACCCCAGACCGCCCTCCTGTGTCCCACCCTGCTCTCTGCAACACCTGACAGTCCAGTGCACATAACTGGGATCCCATAAATGTCTGTGAAGCAACGTTAGATCTTCAACCTAAGCAGTCAGAATATTGGTTTTCTTCTCCTGCGTCACTCGGGCTTTCACTTCGCAGAAATCAAAGGGAGACAGGAGGTAGAATTCATTCTTCTAGATCCACACCCCTGGGATTCTACGTTTTCCCATCTTCTCTTTTCTTTGGTCTCCTCTGCCCATAGCAGTCGGTCAGGTAGTTACTGATAATAAGCAACTCTACTGAATTATGACCCACTCTGAGCCAGACGCTGTGCTGACATTAATTCTCTCAGTAGACATCAAAGACTACTAATCCTCACATCCTGCCAAACAGTATGACTGTCCCTATTTTATAGATGAGAAACTTGAATAACTTTCCCACTGTTTCTTACACAATTGGCAAGTAGCCAAGTCAAGGTGTGAATATAGGTCTTCCTGGTTCAGAAACCATGTTCTTGTCACCTGACCATCCTGATTTCTAGGGTGGAAAGTTGCCAGCTCTGAGCAATGAAGGGAGAAGAAGGGGTGGTCCCTTGGACTCCATTTGGAGGGTCCTTGGGGGTAGCCCCTTCCCGCTTCCTTCCTCTTGCAGTCAGCAGAGGTCACCAGGCCTCTGGCTGGTGCCTCCTCCTGGGCCTCTCTGAGATTTCCCATCCTGCCTTGCTTCTATAATTTGCAAGCGCGCTCTCCTTGGCTTGAACTGAAGCTGCTCTGGGCATTCATTTGTGAAGTTTCTTCCAGTGGGATTCTCCAAGTAGTCTTTCTTTGGTCATTACCAAAGATTACCAAAAGGTTCTTACCAAAGAATCTTGCCAAAAGATTCACACTCTGTTCCCTGGAACTGGAAGTTTCATGTCAATGCTGCCCAGGCCTGCCTTCCAGTCCTCAAGCTTCGGGTTCATGATGGGCCACTGTACTTTGGATATGAACGCCCCTCAGTCCCTCTGGCTCCCAGAATCACCACCGCACTGGGCACCTCCCTTCCCCATCTCCTTCTCTCATGGCTGCCAGGGACCCAACTGGAATGACTCCCGAGGATTCTGTTGGACATATCTGGTGTAATTACCATTCAACTCTAATGAGACAAAACTCTACCCTGGCTTTTGGATAAGGGATGGTTTACCAGCTAAGCTTCTGTGCATTTCCGTACTGCTCTCTGGAATGGCCTTTCTGCCCTAACTTTGTCCAGTTCCTCTCTTAGCCCTTAAACACACACATGCACCCACATTCACGCTCACACATATACTCACACTCTTCCACTCTTTGCCCTTGGCTGGTGCAGAATCCAGAAATACTCAACTATGTGTATTTTTCAAATATGACCTTATTTATGTTATTCTGGAGCTTGACCCCAAATGGTTTTCATTCTCTCACTTCGTTATACAGTTTTCTATGAGTTTTGTCTCTGGTTTTTCTTTTATATACACCCCCAACAGTACTTTCTGTTTTCTGCTTTGGATTTTCAGTATTAATCACATCCTTTGAAATCTGTCTGTGGTTTGAAAGAAGCAGAGAACTTAGATGATCAGAGAGAGAAGGCATCCAGGAGGGAGAAAGATAACCAGAGAAAGGAGGCATATCAGGAAGGGAGAGATAACCAGATGAAGGAGGGCATACCAGGAGGAGGGAAATAACCAGAAAGGGGAGGCCTACAGGAGGGGGAAGGAGTGAACCAGGCAGGAAGGCAGGACTCTCTGCCATATTCAGATGGCCTGTTTGCTAGATGGATGGTTATAGAATCACAGTAGTAATAGGCTCTGCAATCAGCTAGTCCTCTCCTCTTGCCTTACAGTTGAGGATGTGAGGCCCAGAGAGGGAGGTGACTCAAATCCCAAGCCAGGGACCCAGCTGGGTCTCAAAAATACATCTCTCAATTCATGACAACAAGTTGGCAGAGCAGACTTACCTGTGAGCTGCTTTTTCAAGAAAACACACCATGTAGTAGAGAGCCCAGCCGTGTTTACAGAGGGATGACGTGATGGAGTGAGGCCTTGGGTCCTGGGCTCCAACTCTGGCCTCTAGTGCACAGGGACATGTTGGAAGTGTCAAGTGTCTCTGTGAACTGGGCCATATGTAACTAGTGTTTGTACCTCACTGAGGACTAGGAAGCACAGCCCGGGTGGCTGCTCCCTAGGTGGGCTGGACGGCAGTCTGTCTGGTGGCCTTCTGCATCGGCCTCCCTGCTCGGAAGGCCCTGAGCACTAGCAGTGCCACCCAGCCTGGCCCACCACCCCTTAGCCCAGGAGGCCCAGAGGAAAGCCACCCCGGCAGGTTGGGCGGGAGCTGGAGACAGCCCCTTATGCCTCTGGATCAAGTGTCCCCAGGGCTGGGAAACACAGCTGACAGTCCCTGCCCCACACACGTAGTGAAGGACATGGGAGAGAGTGCAAAACTGTAGAGGTAAAACTGGCAGCCCAGTGCCCCAGTGACGTCGAGGGTGGAAGTAGGGTAATTAATTGAGGGACTCCACCTTGGTCAGCCGCCCTTGGATTAGCGTGGTGCAGGAGGTGGTATTTATATTACGATTTTGGTTGCTGTTCTGCTGGCTTCAGGCCCAGTTCATCAGCTGTCCCTGTCCTGGTTCCAGCACAGGCAGGTCCTCCACCCCATCACTCATTCCAGGATCCAGGAAGAGAGAACGGATTGCTTCTCCCTCCCTGTTGGCTGGTCCCCAGAAGAACCCTGGTATTTCTCCCAAATGTTCAGTCATATATCCTTCATCCTGTTCAGGAGATGTTTCCAGCTGGCACAGTTCCTGGGCAGCCCCCTTGGGGGCAGAGCCGCACTGGGGACAGTGTGGGGGGAGGCTGGGCACAGGGTGCAGGGTTCTCTCCATCCTCCTCTTCCTTCTCCCCATCTTCCATGTAGAACATGGGCTGAAAGAGAAGCTGGCACCCCAGACTAGAAGCGGAGTAGATGAGGGCTCTGGACCTGTTTTCACAGTTGAGGAGAAAAGACCCTGCTTCTCCTTGTCCCAGACCGCCTCCATGCTCTGGCCTGCTCTAGTGACAGAAAAGATGAGCGAGTCACAAGTCACAATATAAAGAGTCAAGATCTTAAAAAGCTCAGCTGGGTCCCATTAGGACTGTTGGTACCATAACGGCTTCTATAAGTGCCCACCAGTCATTCGTAGAATCTCTATGATGTGCCAGGTGCCATGTGAGGCACAGGGTCACAGAAGGTGGGGTTCTGGCCCTACAGACAGGCCTGTCCTCTTTGGGGACTGCTGCAACACAAGATGAATGACAAGGCCCCATGAGTAGCTCACAAGGTGGCCTGCCCGGGTTCAGGGGTGCTCCCATGACGACTTGGTGCATGGTTATGTCTGAGGGGCCTTCCAGCTCTGAGATTTGGGGGCTCTGCTCAGATACCCTGAGAGGTCAGAACGGTGTGTGTGGAGGTGAGCGTCAGGCCTGTAGGGGACAGGGCTCTTGGAAAGGAAGAGATTTGGTGGATGTTTGGGAATACAGGATAATGTTTTTGTCGAGGTAAAGGAGGGCTTATTTCCAGAAGTATCCGACTGTGAGTTTGCAGAAGGGGTCAGATGGGGGATGATCTGCAGGGGTCTCCGATAGAGGGGTGTTGGCCCATTGTGCTATGAAGGATCTCAGAGGCTGTGAGGTCACTAGATTCTGACGAGATTAATGGGACAGCCATGTGCACAATGGGTTTTAGAGAGACCGCAGACAAGGAGATCTTTAAAGAGACTGGGAGCAAGACCTCAGTGAGCATGGGAGCCGTGAGGAACGAGGCAGAGACATGACAGGAGAAAGAATCACCTCGATGATGAGCTTTGGTGAGTAAGGGAGCATGGGGGACAGAGAAAAGGGAGGAGTTAATGCAAGCTCAAGATTTTTGGCCCAGATTCCAGGGCAAATGATAAAAAGTCAGACCCTCAAGGGCACATGACCCACAGGCAGCAGTGATGTGAAGAAGCACTCAGTAGCTGGAGCTCCTAAGTTGGAGCCTGGCCCCGTGAGACTCACACTGGCCACGTTTTAGGTCCTCCTAAGTCTGCAGGGCCAGTTCCATCTAAGGGCATGACTAAGGCTTGGAAATCAGCACCCACCTCTACCATGTTGTCTACCCCAACATCCTCCCAGTTCATCTCCAGTAAAGCCCCCCCAATAACCACTTATCTGTGTCTTAAAAACTATACCCACGTATAGGATGTCTTCAGACCTGCCTCTTCCTGAATGAGCCAGCCAAGCTTGGCAAGGTGATTTCACAGGCAGCTCAGCATGGCTGTGCGTGGTGATCTTGGAATAGTTCTGATGAAGCATTCTGAAAGTGGGGGGATAGATGGTCAGGATGGCTTTGCCCACTCAAAAGTTACCCAGCCCCTTTATATCCAGCATGTCATGTAATCACTTACTCCTCAAATGTCTGGGGAAGGAATTTTAACTTAGAATTTCTAGAACCAGGACCTGAACCCAAGACACTCCATAGCCATACTCAACCCCTACCTTCCAAATGATCTCCGCCACCCTGAGGCACCACCACCAGGGTCATTCCCTGGGCAACATCCTCCCTTTGTGAGAATTACTCCTGGGAAGATCCATACATTGAGTCATAGGAGAGCAAATAGAACAAATTGGAGTGTTCAGTTCATTGCCTCCTTGACTCCCTCCAGTCTGGAAGCACTGAGTTCCACGTGGGGAGGATGGGACAGTGACGAGGGACAAGGAAGGAAGTGTACTGGGCACAGGGAGAAGGAGGCTCTTCCCAGGGACAGCTCGTGGAGTGCAGACATCCAGGCAGCCCATGGCTGGAACGGGAGTGGAAAGCTCCCCGGCTCCTTCCACCAAGCCTTTCCTTTGCCCTGGAATCTGAGCTGTGTTCTAAGCAGTTTCTGGCTCTTAATGCAGTCGTCTGAAAACTGGGGTCAACATGATCAGTCTCACTTTGCTTTTCTTCATAGAAGAGAGGAACAGGGCCACAGAACCCGGTCCCCTTTAAACGATTGTGTGTAACGCATGCATTTTTAAATTGTTGACTGATTTTTCCCTGTGTATGTGCCACTGAATCATTACTCAGCTGTCAACTTGGGTTAGGGTCTGAGGATGGTGCCAACTTTTGGAATGTATCAGTACATCTCGGTCTTGGCTGCCCGGTTGTTTTGTATGTATTAACACCCTCTGATCTCATTCATTCATCAAATATTTATTGTGCAATCCATCGCTGCTATGCTGTGAGTGTACATGTTTTGGTTTCCTAGGGCTGCCATAACAAAGGACCACAAACTGATTGGCTTAAAACAACAGAAATTGATTCTCTCACAGTTCTGGAGGCTGGAAGTCTGAAGTCAAGGTGTCCACGGGGTCATGTTCCCTCTGTAAGCTCTAGGAGACAATTCTTCTTGGCCTCGTCCTGACTTCTGATGGTTGCTGACAATCCTTGGCATTCCACGGCTTGTAGACACTCTGCCTTGCTTGTCACATAGCATTTTCCCTGTGTGTCTGTCTGTGCTTTATCGTCTTATAAGAACACCGGCCACCCCGCTCTAGGATCACCCCCTCTTAACTAATTCCATCTGCAAATGACCGTATTTCCAAATAAGGTCACATTGTGAGGATCCAAGTGGACATGAGTTTTGAAAGGACACTCTTTTAATTCACTACAATATGGTTTTGGTATTTTCCTCGGTCTTCTTTTTCTGTCGCAAGGCAGCAGGAGTGGGGAGCTTGGAGTCTGGATCTTCCCAGCTGGGACAGCAATTTTGTTAGGGAAGAGAGAACACATACACCTAGGAGTCCAGGACAAGGCGGTGCCAGATAAATGTCAAAGGGCACCACGTATGTCTGTTCAGATGGGCTGTGTCCACCCTTGGCAGGAGCGCTGGTCCAGAGAAGCTCTGGCCAGGAGGGCAGCCATGAGCCACTTTGGGTGGAGGTGGGGACAGGACAACATGGGAGATGGACTGGGGGGCAGGAAGGTCTAACTGTATTCTGGGAACGGTGAGCCATCTAGTGTGACAAGTGAGGCAGAGGGATGGGGCCAGACAGACCAGAGTCGGAACCTGGGCTCCTTTTCTCACTACCTGACTGTGTGGCCTCAGACAAGTAACTTCAACAACCAGCCTTGTGGGGACTGAATCCAGTCATATATGCTGGAATCCCATGGTGGAGCCTGGCTCTGGAAGAAAGCCCAGTTTGGGAGCAATTAGACGCCCCTTCTTCCCCTCAGGTGCTCAAGCCCAAAATCTGAACCTGACCCTGGTCTTCTCCCCTACCTTCACCTCTGTTCAGCCAAGGTCTGTCTGTCCTACCTCCAAACAGCTGCTCACATCCCTCCAGATGACCACTGCCCTAATTCAGGGCTCCCATCTGGAGTGCAGCCTCCACATGGCCTCCCTGCCTCTGCTTTCCCTCCCATCCTGAGCCATTTTCTAATATGGCAGCCTGAGCCCTCTTCCTCGTGTGCTGCTCTGATCACACTCTTGTTTTCTTTAGGCCCTGCTGTGGCTTCAGGTGCCCTCAGGATCAAGTACAGTTAGGCCAGGCCTCTAAGACCCCCGCTTCCTCAGCCTTCTCATCCTATCATGTGCCCCCAGGTTCTGATCCTACTGTGGCTCCCGTACCTCTTTCTTTAAGCTCTTGTAGGGATTGTTCCCTCTGCCTGGAGCTCTCCTTCTCGTTCTGTCTCAGTCCAGGCCACTGTAATAAAATGCCCACGGTCTGGGCAGCTTACGCAGGAGGCATTTATTTCTCACAGTTCCTCAGGCTGGAAGTCTGAGATCAGGGTGCGGCATGGTTGGGTTCTGAGGAGAGCTCTCTTCCTGGCTTGCAGATGGCCACTTTCTTGCTGTGTCCTCACATGGCACAGGGAGAGGGAGAGGGAGAAAGAGCACCCAAGCATGATGAGGGAGGGAGCAAGAGGACTGTCTGGTGCCTCATACCGGGAGCCCTATCCTCATGAGCTCATCTAAACCCGTTCACTTCCAAAGGCACCACCTCCAAATACCATCCCACTGAGAATTAGGGCTTCAGCACGTGCATTTGTTGGCGGGGGGTGGGGGAGATGGAGAATCAGAGATAATCAGTCCATAACACACTTCCATCCTCCCTTGCCTTAGCTGCCTTCTGTTCTTCCTTGACTTCCACTTTGGAGATTACTTCTTCCAGAAAGCTTTCCCTGATTCTCCCGTACATACAAGCCTGGGCTAGGTGGAGCCCTACATGTTTCCAAAGCATCAATGCTGACCCTTTCCGTCTTTAAGAGGGAGTTTTTGTTTCCTCTACAGGCAGCCCATTCCAGAAAGCTACCTTCTAACCTTGGTGCCCATTTGTAACCCTTTCAGGACCACCGGGCCCCAAAGGTGATCCAGGAGATGAAGGGAAGGAAGGCGAGCCTGGGATCCCTGGATTACCTGGACTTCGAGGTAATTGGGAGGACCCGGGAGGAACCTGGACATACCAAGAAGGGGAGGGTGCCCCCAATCCATCTCTGACCCCCTACTTCCTCCCTGGGAGGGTGCCCAATCCGCCCAACTTCAAACGCCCTGTTCTGTCAAGAGACCGATTGTTTGTTTGTATAATAAAAGGATGGAGCAAATACTTCTTCTTGTAAAGTACCAGGATCAGAAGGAAGAGGATGCACGAGGGGCTCCTTGCTCCCTGAGGCCTACTTCCCACCGCAGGGGTCAGGGTTCATAGGATCAGGGTCAGAAGGAATGGAATGTGTTCTACAAGTAGGTCTCTCCTCTGCAGCGTTTCTGAAATCACCAGACACCTGATGCTCCCTCCTCCTTGCTGATTCTGCCCAAATCAGTGAACACACTAGAGACAGGCAGGGGAGCTTGCAGCCTTCTGGAAAGAGTGTGTTCTTCTTAGATTCACTGTCTCGGAAGTTCCTCTTCTGCTGCTTTATCAGACTTTGATCCCAGTCTGTTCCCTTCTGAGCCTCTGCTGTGAGCAGCATTTTTCTAGGAGAGTGCAGAGCCTTCTAAATGATGTAAGAAAAGGGGAAGTTTATTTGGGGAGAGATGTCTGTTTATGTCAGGAGTTATATCTCTAAACCACCCCCTTCCTAAATCCTGAGGAGGTGCAAACAGGAGAGTGGGCAGAGGCTAGCAGGAGGAGAGCTCATGGCCTGGCCTCCCCCGTTGGCTCCCCACCCCAGGAACTCCCCAAACGCAGAACTGAGGATGCCTAGACACTCGCAGGGCTGTGAAAGCTCTTTTTCTGCCTTATTAAATTATACGATGGGGAGTTCTGGGCATATCTCATACAGATTTAGAATTCTGTGGCAACGGGGCACTTGGACTCCAAACAGGTACCCTGCATTAGGGAGGAAAAAAAGAAACCAATCCTCCCTTCTCCAAGGTCCCACCATCCTCTGGGGCCCATCGTCCTCTTCCAGACATTTGATGTTAGCTCTGGAGAAATAATTACTGGAAGACAGGTTTTTCCAAGTCACGGAAAAAGACCAGAGAAAGCCAACTCACATTCAAAGCAGGAAAGAACAAGTAATCAGTTAATTAAGAGTTCTCTGCTTTACAGAGATAACTCTGGGCTTAGGTCAGGCCTCTGGGGGCGCAGGGCTCTCACTGGGTGAAAGCATTTGTTGATTCTGGCTCTCCGTGGTGACATGCAGGCGATGGCCACAGGGCCTCGTGGCCACAAGCCCTGGGGCCTGTTCTGGCACCGGTCACCCATCTCATTTACTGGCCTTGCTGACTTTCTCCCTCCTCCTCAGCCTATGACCCCCTTTGCTCTACCTCCCTGAATGTACAGCAGGGAAAGGATCTTCGTGGGTTTTTTCCTTAAAGAGGATGAAGTCTCATCTTCCTTCTGCCCTAAATACCAGTAAGCACTTTTCATCCAGCATGAGATGAAGCTGACTGACCACAGGCTTTCAGTTCAGGAAGGCCAGGGCTCAGATCCTGCCCCCAGCAGCACCCTCTGCTGTGTGACCGTGGGCAGGTTACTTAACCTCTCTGGGCCTCAGTTTCCCCATGTGTACCATAGGTGAAATAATACCTCAGTTTATTGTGAGGATAAAGTGGGATCCTTTATGAGAAGAATCCAGAATGGTGTCTGACACATAGAAAAGACTCAAAAAAATTGTTTTCAAATGTTTGCCGAATTTAAATCTCCAGCATAGCTAGAGGTAAAGGGACATCTCCCAAATGGAGTGGGCACCACTGCCATCACTCACCTTTAGGGGGGTGGCGGGTCCAGCCTAACTGGATAAAGGGTACCGGTGGAGAAGTTTTGTGCTGACCTTTCGGACACTGCTTTCGCAGCAGTTAACTGAGAAGGTCAAGAACCTTCTTTAGGTTAACTGAGAAGAATCAAGAAGGAAAAGCTGCAGGAGGACGCATGGTTGAGGTTGACTGCTGGGCCAGATGATGACCCGTAGAGGCCCTTCCAGTTCTGAGTCTGACGCTCCACAACTTGCCCTATGTCTTCCCAGGACTGCCAGGGGAGAGAGGCACCCCAGGACTGCCAGGCCCCAAGGGCGATGAGGGGAAGATGGGAGCCACAGGACCAATGGGCATACGTGGGTTCAAAGGTAAGAATGAATCTCAGAGCCCCCATGTAGGCTTGCTCTTAGCGCCAGCCCCTAGGCACCAGCACGGACACTGGAGCCGATGGACTGGGTTTGGCCTTTGGCTCTGCCACTGACCAGCTAGCTCAGTGACCTTGGGCAAGGCACTTGGTCTTGTTAAACCTTCGTCTCTTGGTCCCCATCCCAGAAATCCTCAGGATACCAGACTTTGCAGGGCTGTCGTGAGAATTAAGTGGGTCATATATGCGTGAAAACTTTTTGTAAACTCCACAGTGCTGCAGAAGAGCAAGGGAGTGTCACTAGTGGTTGTGGCTCGGTGATGTAGCCAGAGGAAGCCACACCACGAGAATAGGCTCTTGGGAGAAATGGGGGTGGGGGGTTGCTGCAGAACCAGGACACTCACTTCCTTTCCTGGACTGCCAAATTCCTAACAGCCTGTCCCACACTTATGATTCCCCCAATATGTGACATTTTCATTCAGTTCTCAGACTTCCATTGCCAATAGCAATGAATTGTTTTTCTGCCTGATGACAGCCACCTTGTTCATTTTTAGGGGCATCCACTTTATTAGTCAGGCCCTGGCTTTCCACATTCCCTTTGAGAGTGTGCAGACTTCTACCCTAACCGCAGCACAAGACGCGAAAATCTGGGGCTGGTTCTGCTGTGTTAAACCTCCTCACTTGTGAAAATGAAAACGAGGAAAAAGTGCCATTAATCATTCCCACCCCGTGTCTCGGATGGACTCTGCGTCTTGGATCACTGGGAGCTTTTATGCTACTTCCTAGTGATTAAACAGGCTGAGGTTTTCCTTCCTTTTATGACCTACAGTTTAAAAAAAAAAAAAAAAATGACTTTAAAACAGACTACAAAAGCAGCACATGCTTGTTGAAAAAAAGATGAGAATACAGAAGTACATAAAGTATAAACTAGAAAGGGAGTCTCCTCCCCCTCAGCTATTACTCTTTAGAGTAACTACTATAAACACTTTGGGGCATATCCAGCCAGATCTTTTTCTAAGCGTATTCATATTTACATATATGGTTACCTTGGGTTTTTTTTTTTTTTCCAAAACCTGGATCACATTAGGCATCCTTCCCTGGAACATGCTGGCTTGCGTTTTGCACCAGACAGTATGCCATAGGCCTTTGACTTGCAGATATCTTTCCGGAGGCACGTGGAATAGAATTCCCTGGTCATTTTAGAGCTGCCTCAAGTGGAGTCAGGACCTTCCACTTCTTTGTAGGCTGAGATGCTAGCTGGAAAAAAGGGTCCTGTTCTTTCAACCATATCCTGAGAAGGACTTTCTATAATTTCCCTGGAAGCTCTCCCTCATGTTACAGAGCCTCTCCCCTCCCTCCCCCCCCCCCCCCCCCGCCCCCTGGTAAATCTGCCTGACATATAACCTCTGTCCTCCCTAAGTAACTAAAGACCCTCTCCCATCTTTTCTTCCTGTGCTTATTAGAGCAAACTCAGATGTGCACTTCGGAAACCTTGACTATGTAATGGGCATATCTTTGCCCTGTCTTCTCCCTGCTGAATGCCACCTATACTAGTCTGTGCTGATAGATGCTGCCCTTCTATGCTTTAGTTAGGAGGGAACAAAATTTCTCAGCTGGACCCCTCCCCACCCTCCTCCTTTCTGGGATGAGCAAAACACACGGCGTCATTGATTCAAGCTCTTATTTTCCTGCTTTGCCAGGCCCTCCAGTGCTGGAGGCTCCTGCTGAGAGTTTCTTAGGTCTCGGGTTGATACAGCTCCTGCAGATAATATTTTATTCACAGTCAGGATTTATTTCCACTTCTAATGCCAGTTTTCCTCCTCTGTTTCAGGTGACCGAGGCCCAAAAGGAGAGAAAGGAGACAAAGGAGACAGAGCAGGGGATGCGGGTAAGGACGTTCTACCGGGGTCCCTGGATCCTGTGTCAGCGGTCCTCCTAGCACGTTTGGGGGACTGGAGGCTGGAGCTGCGGGCCAGGGCTCCAGTGTCAGAGGAGCTCCCTCCCTGTTTCAAGGCTCTGCTGGTCCAGCACAAGACAGCTATACCCAAGGACACAATCCACACTTCCAGACGTGGTATATGCCCAGTGGTTGTAGGGGATGATCTGGAGGCAGACTGCCTGGGCTCCCTCACTAGCTAGCTAGATAATCTCTCTGCCTCAGTTTTCTCATCTACGTATGAGGATAAGAAGAATCCTTACCTCATAGGATCATTGTGACAATTAAATGAGTTCATACATATAAAGTGCTTATTACAGTGCCTGACCCTGGTTAGGACTCAGTAAGTGTTGGATATTATTACTCTGTGTGCTACATTAGTTCAGACCTACTGACCTCCCTGGTGCTTACACGGGCAAAACAGAATCCCTTTTGTTTTCCTCCTTTGCCGTGAACTGAGCAGTGATGCTAGAGATCTCATTATTGGGTAGAGCACCAAGTCTAGGAATGGCAATCTTTCTGATGAGGCTTCTCCCTAAAGTGTTAACAAGGGAAGCCACTCTATTTATGATACTCTTTTCTGGGGCTTCTTCCTCCTACCCCCCAAGAGCTACGTGTAGAACCTTAAAGAGATTGTCAGAGAAGAATGAGTCTCCCAGCCAAGTTTCAACAAAATACTAGCATATAATATCTCCTGGACTTTGAAATGCCACCGTTCCATGTGAAGCCATGAGCAGATTATCCCCTTCTAGGCATCTGTGCTCCAGTCCTGGCTCACTAGCTAGATCAGGCCTGGGAAAAGAGCACCTGCGCCCAGGTTCTGCCATTAACACACAGGGACAGATGCCACTGCAGATTCACACACTGGATCTGGACCAAGGGCTTCCCTAAGGCTGATCTTTGGTTCTAGTAGTAAAATGATAGTTCCATCGCCATCATGCAGGACCCAGAAGGAGCCCCCTCTCCTAAGTAGTGCTCTTTTCCAAGGTCTTCTGAATCTTGAACTTGTCTCCTACTCCCTCTGGACTTCTCTTTCCCAGGACAGTGATTCAAGATCAAACAGGGTGACTCCATCGGTTAAGTGTCTGCCTTCGGCTCAGGTCACGATCTGAGATGGAAGCCCTGCATCGGGCTCCCAGCTCGGTGGGGAGTCTGCTTCTCCCTCTCCCTCTGCACCTCACTTCGGCTCATACTCTCTCTCTGTCTCCCAAATAAATAAACAAAATCTTAAAAAAAAAAAAAAAAAGGATCATATAGGAAAAATGTGTATGACAGCACTTTGTCACTCTAATGTGATAGACATATCCAAGGACAGGTTATGCCTATGCTTACCCTGGCCTCACTATGTCCACCTTACCTTAGATGCTATAATCCACAAAACAGTTTATGTGGTTCAGTCTTTCTAGCATTGTTGATAGTCCCTTTCTCAGGCTGCCAAGGGTTTAACTGGGAGTGTCCTGGCTAGATGAGGAGACCTGGTGGACTTTGCTAGGAGCCAAAAGGAGAGTTTTGAAGAAAAAAGAAGGGAGTCTGGACATGATCTAGGACATCTGTGAGAGATCTGAGTCACACTTATCTAATGGGCTGGGCACTATACTTCATCTTCTGGGTGCTGCCTTCGGCTCTGTGCGTTGACTGCTTTCTGATGGAACGCTGCCAACGTAGCTGAGAAGGACTGTGGCGTTTAGCTCTGTGAAATAAAAAATTCCTGATGGGATGGCAGGAAGGGAGGAGCTGTGGAAAGATGACCTTTCAGAGGGAGATCGGAAATGCTGCCCACATACCAGGGGGTTCTTGTCAGGAACTCTTTGGCAAATATTCCTTGGCCAACTTGAGAGGAGAGAGGAGGTCTCTGCTAGCCTGGGAAGAGGTGGTGGTTGCCAGTCACCATTAATACAAAGGACGCTTTTGTTACTGTATACCTTGCTTCTGTGGGCCAGGCTGCTGGGCTCTGCAATGGGATTGGGCTGTGAGGCTGAAGGCACCATGTGGGGAGCTGGGCCACCGTGGTGTGGGTGAGGAGCATGGGGGAAGGGCATCGACTGCACTCGGCCCTGGAATCTCTGGACTGCACCACAAGAGGCTGATGTCAGCTGGGGACAGCCTCTCTCCAGGGACTGACAGAGTTCTTTCCTGCCCTGAAGAGGCTACGCCCTCCCTGGAGCCCAGAGCTCAGATGGTAGCCTTTACCCAAAGCTCTAAGCTTTTCCTTGCAGTATCCTGACAAGACTCAAAAAAATATCTTCATGAGTGATGGACGTGGAAAGTGAGCTGGCTCAGCAGTGCCGGCTCCGCAGATGGGAGGCCGGAGCGTGCAGAGGAACGTGGGAGACTCACAGGAACTGTAGGACGTAACTGGCAGGCCGTCCATTCATCTCCTGCATTCAGAGAATTTCAGTGGGAGGCTGATTCTCCAAGGGCAGGAGTAGAAGCAGCCAGGCCTCTGGCTTCTCTAATTCTGGAATGAGATCTTAGGCCCCCGTCTTGAAGGATCAGCCTGGGCTCCTTAAAACTCCTAGTGAGTCCCTCACCTGGAGTATGGATTTAAGGAAACCACTGAAGCAATTCAGGGCTGCCCCATGAGGGACGCTGCTTTCCCATGGCCTTCACCCCCTGGCCTGCCCCTGACCACACCAAACCCATGCTGTGTCAGACTCCGGGTTCAGTTTCTAAGAAGCTCCAGTTTGAGAGGCATTCACTTGATCCCCGGGACCTAGGCTCTGAGGAGGAAGCCAAGGGTCATCTTTCAGGAACCCACCTTGGGGAGCCTTTACCAGACACCTCCCACCTTTAGCAGCAAAAACCTAAAGTTCCAGCAGGTGGGGATATTACTACATAAAGGGATTGATAAGGGACAGGACTTCCACACCCCTCAGGTCAGAATCAGAAATTGGGGTCTTTCCTTTGAAGAGGGCATCACAGAGGATTTCTTGGGACCCGTGTTTTGAGTCAATATGAAAATCCTTTTCAGAATAGGATCTTGCAATCGCTTACCCGTGTTTTGATCTGAAGTCATCCGATTCTAGAGTCGAATGGGGTTTCAGGCCGACTCCTCTCCCATTCCTGAGCCCACGCACCACCCCCCCCCCCCGCTCCGCCACCACCCCCAGTTCATTGAACAGGGACCAAGAACAGAGAGTTGGAGAGAATCCCCACGTCCCACAGCCAGGTCATGGTTCAAACTGAGTCTAGAATCCAGATCTCCTGATTTCTGCTGGACAAGAGGTTAAGTTTTCTTTTCTTTTGTTTTTAGGACAGAGTGATTATCAGTCATTCTGTTGCATGTTTGGCTTTTGGGAGTTTGGCTAAGAAAAAAAAGTTACATATACATATCTCAAGACAGAAAGATGTTTGTTTTACCCTCGTATATGGTCCATTTGCAGGAAAAATAAATAGCATTTTTGCAGCTCAGGGGCGGGTAAAGGATCCAGTTTTGTTTAAATCCCACAACATGAATTTAAAGCAGGATATAAGTTCAGATTGTTTAAAAACTTTTCCTCAATTTGGTTTCACATGGAAAAAAAATATGCAGACTGACCCAGGGGTAAATTCTAAGCCAGTGCTTGTTGATAGTTTTCAGTGGCATCTCAGAAAACTTGAAATATGTCTAACACCTTGTGTGTGTTTTCAATATTTAAGGGAGTAACTTCGTAGTGGGGGAAGAGCAGTGGGCCGCCTATCGTTCAGTGTAAGCTCACTAGAGATTATCAGGGAGGTGATTTCTAGACAGCTTTTTCCATAGCTGCCAGAATGTTTCTATCTCTGTTTTAGAATAAGGAATGAATGCAAAGAGTCTTTCAGAATGCATGGATTCCCTTCTTCCCATCCCTGCACTTGCCCTTAGCTGCACCAGGTGCCCCAGGGAATCTGTTTGGCACCAGAAGTTAGCATTCTTGCAGGCAGGAAGAGACAGAGCTACTGGACCTTTTATATGCAAATATATTTCTTTACTAACCTAACTGTGTATATATCTGTAATTCCTTATACAACTTTAATACCCCAGCAACAGCACGATCTAAAAGTAAACCACAAAAAATAAAATAAAATAAATAAAATAAAATAAAAGTAAACTACACTTCTAAGAAAAATGAACCACTCAATACTACTATTAACAAACGTACAGTGGTATTACGAGGAGTAAAGTTTCTGTGCACACTCTTTTACTCAATTCTCGCAGTACTGTTCGGACGGCACGGTTGTGACCATCTTAGAGGGGCGGGGGAGGCTCTTGGCAGAGAAGAAGGAAGTTGCCCAAGGTCACCAGTGTTCATAAGGGGGCAGAGCCAGCTTATAGGTCAGGCCTGGCTGGCCTCAAGCCCACTCTCCACCCTTTGCCATATCCTGAGACTACCTATTATTCTCTCCAGCCTTTGACAGCATGGGGTCTTTGGGGGCCACTGTCTGTTCTCGATGGGTTTAATGTGAAAGTGCTAGTTTTGTTTAGTACACACAGGTGGTGAGTGAACACAACCAGGTACGTGCGGGGGTTGCTGTGTCATACATTATCTTGGTCAAGCCAGGGGACTCAGTTTACCCAGGGTGGGGAAAGCAGGCTAGGGCAGGGCCTCGCTGGTGGATGCAGAGTTCACCCAAGTGTGAACCACTTGGCTTTGGCCTATCATGGAGCCATAGCAGCATAAGGCAGCCAAGGTGCAGTGAAAGGAAGCACACTCTGAGACATCTGTTCCTTCCTTCTCTTTATCCTCATGTAGCGAGCACAGGACAGATGCAAAGACAGACCCAGAGGTTATGTGGAGACAGTCAAGGATCTCTCAGATGTCTCCTCCCCTAAGTTCATGTCTAGTGGCTGAAAATATGCAGGGAGACAGAGCTCACTCAGAAAAGTTGTCCTGTGGCAGACGAAGCTTCCAGTCCTGGCTGTGGCCAGAAATGAGCACCAGGACATGGTAGATGAGGGATGCAGGAACCAGGTGGACATGGAAACCAGGCAGGAGCAGCAGAGACAGCAAAGGCCAGAAGCCTGTGGGTCAGGAACCCGGGATGCCATGGAGCTGGCCGGGGAAAGGAGCAGAGGCCCGACAGATTGGCCTCCCTCACTTCCGTCATAAAGACAAGATAGAAATCTGGCAGGAAGGAAAACATTGAGGGAGGAGAGGGTTGCTTTATTCACTTATTTGGCAAACTGGTATCAAGGTGCTGGCTGACGGCTGGGAAACCAAAGATGAGTAAGGCCTGGCCTCATCTTGAGGAGCTCACTTTCTAGCGGGTGAAAAAGACACAGAAACACACGATCCCAGTGGAGTGTGGTGAGGGCTCTCACAGACGCATGTACAGAGGCGAATTTTCCCTGCCCTTGTGGGAGTCACTTGATGGGGTGTCTTGACAAATTGGTGTCTGATAGGTAGGTGTGGAAGGCAAGGGTATTCCAGGTAAAGAAAACCCTGCAGGAGACAGGTGAGCATTGCCCAATAAACCCAAATAGTTTGGTGTGATGAGATTTGGGGATGTAAGAAACAAAAAAATAAGACCAGAGAGGACCAGAGGACCTCTGGGCCCTGGGAAGCTGGGATTGGCTATAAGCAGGGAGTGACATGGCAGCAATAAGAGGTGACTGACTGGGGGAGAAGCAGGCTGGAGCTGGGCCCAAAGGGTAACGAGCCAAGGTCATAGGGAGTCTCAGCTGTCCCTAGTAACCCTCAGCTCTGAGACCAAGGCCAGGCACCCAGTAGGCAGACTGTCTCCCTCCCCATAGAAAGGTCTATATCCCAAGTTCACATTTCTCTGCTGCTCTTCCTCCTTCTCTTGGCTGAGCGTCTTTTCTTTTAGAAAGTTTTCCTGAGAAGAAGATGAGATGTGAGCTCTAGAGGAACAGCATCAGCCGAGGAGTAGTAAGACTGAGAGCCAAGTCCCCTTCTGACCCTACTAGCGATATGGCATGGAGGCCAGGCCCTCTGCCTCCCCTGCTGCAATTTCCTCTTCTTCTTCTTTTTTTTTTTTTTTTTTTACCTCCTGTTCTATGCAGAGGATGGGATCTGGCGTACCAGACGATCTGGTTTGCCAAGAGTTTATCTTAATCCTTCCAAAAACAAATCTACTGACTTTTCCTGAAAGCTTCCTAGTGACCCCTTCCAGGAGAGCTTTAAATTGCTATGTGCAGAAAACAGTTCAGCTCTGATTAATCCGTGCTGCCCTTGGTGTAACAGCTTAAAATAGATTCAAAAGAGCCTGGAAAAAAACAAAAGACCTGGCTCCTTTAAGATGCCAGGTGGTAGAGTGGAGGTTATGGGTGGGGGGCAGCTGCCCCAGAGTCAGGGGCAGCCTTGCTAGGTATCAGAGCTATTGGTATCTTATAAAATGGAAGGGAGTAAGAGCTGCAGTGTGGGCCTGTTGAGGAAAAGCCTGGTTAGGTGAAGAGGAACAGAGCCCCGTGGGGGATGGGTGCTCTCAGAGAAGCAGAGGGATGCTAAGAGGTCATGAGCAGGAGCTCTATATTACTATATTTTTCTCTCTCTCTCTCTCTTTTTTTTTCAAAGATTTTCTTTATTTATTTGGCAGAGAGGGAAAGAGAGCACAAACAGGGGGAGCAGCAGGAGAGGGAGAAGCAGACTCCCCCCTGAGCTGGGAGCCTGATGCACAGCTCAATTCCAGGATCCTGGAATCATGACCTGAGCCAAGACAGATGCTTAACTGACTGAGCCCCCCAGGTGCCCCACTATGCTTTATTTTCATAGTAAAGTAAGCTAGAGAAAAGAAAATGTTATTAAGAAACTCATAAGGAAGAGAATATACGTGTATTCACTGAATGGTACTGTAATGAGTGAAAAAAATCTGCGTAAAAGTGAACCCATGCAATTCAAACCTGTGTCGTTCAAGGGTCAACTGTACCCAAATTCTATACACGTGCTAAGTCAAAGCAGGAGCCAACCGAGGGCCCAAGCCAAGGGCTAGCTGGAACAGAAGCAAGCCAGTGTTTGCAGTTAATGTTAAGAATTTGGGGTGAGGTATGTAAGCGAAACTTGGGAAGATTTGCTTCTTTTAACTGTTCATGTGTGGGGAGGGCTCTTTCGCCCTATGAGGAGAGGTAATCAGCTTGTTCCCTAGGCACCTACTCTTTTTTATGGTGAGTGAGCAAGGGCATGTGTCACATGCTACGCCTTCGTTTCTCTCCTTTAGTTGACACATTTAGCTGACATGCTCTACTACCCATTGTTCCAAGAGGAGTCTAGAGGCAGCTCCCACAAGGACTGGCATTTCCAGTTCCCTGGCAAATGCATGGTGGTTTCTGGGATTTGCCCGGAGAAAACTTTTTTTTCCTTAAGATTTTATTTATTTATTTGAGACAGAGAGAAAGAGCACAGAGAGGGGGAGGAGAAGGGAAGAGGGAGAAGCAGGCTCCCCACTGAGCAGGGAGCCTGATGCAGGACTCAATCCCAGGACTCCAGGATCATGACCTGAGCCGAACTCAGATGCTGAACCCACTGAGCCATCTAGGCACCCCTGAAGAACACTCTTTTTAGTATACAGACCTCAGGCTGAAGGTGAACAGGGTATTTTTCTATAAAAACAACACCTTGGAACCACTGAAGAACTGAAGTTGTCATCTTTGATGTGGGTTTTGTATGAAGAAAGTTTTCGGTTGAGACATACATTACAACCAGGCATGGTTAAACTGTTTATTTAGGAAGCAACTCAAACAAACTTAGGGATTATTCTTAAACCCCATGACCCTGCATGCCCCCTTCTGTTGGAAGGCACTGCAGATGGAATCCGGGAGGTCCCCACCGGGTCTTTTTGACGTAACTGGATCACTTTTAGCTACCACCACATTAAATGCATGGCTCCATTTCCTGTCCTGTCTTTGGACAATGGTAAACACTGTTGGGGTGTCCTTGGAACCAGTTATCGCGATGGACTGATTGCCCCTAGTGCTGTCTGCCGCTGTTGTAGAATTCTGATGGGAGAAAGAGAAGATGAAAGCGGGAAGCCAAGCCTGTGGACATCCTGGGAGGTCTTGTGGATGCTGTGGTGGAAGGGTCATGGCTGGTTTCCTGGGCCAGTCCCTTGCCACGGTGCCTCGGGCCCCCGATCCCCCATCGCGAGCCTTGGGGCTTATGTTGAGTTCAATGCTATCTCTTGAGAACCGACCACCCCAGTTACTGAGCTCACCCATATTTCAGAATAACTCTCTAAGGTGTGTGTCATTATCCCATTTAACAAATGGGGAAACTCTGAGAGGTTAAATTACTTGCCCAAGGTCAGATCTAGAAAGTGGTGTACATGCTTTATGTACCTGGAGGCAGGTCTTGCCTTTAAGAAGTTACAATATGGGGGCTGGGGAGCCTCCTAGCCAAGGGACTCTCAGATCCTGAACTCGAAGGAGATTGGAACTGAGAGAGGAAAACAGGGCAGGGTGGGGACAGTGTGGCAGAGGACAGAGGGTGAAAGTGCCTTCTTAACAAAGGCCACCCATCCTGGACAGGGGACCCAGAAGTAAAGGAGGCAGGTCCACAAAGACTTTAGAGGGATACCATATAAACTTCAGAGCCTCCTACATGCATGATAAAATGAAAATTCAGTGGCTTTGACTTCCTCTGGCTCTAGTGCATTTCTTTCTACTCCTAAAAACCTGTTGCCTCACTGACCCTTCACTGATCTTTGAAAGGCCCAAGAGCAAAAGCAAGGCAAAGGACTCCACCTCTCCATTGGACTGCCCAGTAAATTCCTACAAATCTAGCTCTGAACATTAGCAACATCTTCCCACTGTGATGGGAAGCTCCTGGTTCAGGGCTGGGCAGGGAAAGCATTTCATTTATTGTTTGATCAGACATATCTTTTTAAAAGATTTTATTTATTTGAGACAGAGAAAGCGCAGGCAGGGGGAGGGGCAGGGGGAGAAGCAGGCTCCCTGCTGAGCAGAGAACCTGATGTGGGGCTCCATCCCAGGATCTTAGGATCATGACCTGAGCCAAAGGTAGATGCTTCACTGACTGAGCCACCCAGGCGCCCCTATCAGACACATTTTTATGGAACCTCTACGAGTAGTTGGGCAGCCACGAATAAAGCACTGGAGAAGCAAAATCAGACAAGACTCCCAGTTTCCAAAAGAATAGGCAATAGAGTTGGGGGGGGGTGGACCAACGTTAAAAATAGCTTTTTTTTTTTTTTTTTAAATCCACACACACACACACACACACAAAATCCAGCATGTAAGTACAGTGCTAACATGGGAGGTATTTGTGCTGCTTTTTCTACCCAGCAAAGGCCCAATACCCCATGTGAGCCCCAATCAGAAACACAGTACAGTGGCTTCTGAGTCTGGAGCCCGACCCTAGTGGGACCACTTTACCATGCAACTCTTCCTTCCCGGACTCTCAGCTTCCCCCACCCGTAAAATGGGTACAATAAGTACCACCCACTTGAGCGGAGGGCTACAAAGATCAAAATGAAACCGGCTAACAAAAGTGCTTTGAAGAGGCAGAAAGCACCATATTAAGTTAAGAGCAGATTACCGTTAGGAAGTAGCATTTTATAAAACGCACCCACAGGCCAGACCACATTTTAAAAGCAATGCCCTCCAGCAGAGCCTGACCAGAAATTCCTTCGTTTGCTTGTGGGATGGCTTCTGTCCTTCCCATATGGACCACATTTCCCACAGATGTCAGGGAAAAGAGAAGTGTCATGTCTAGAGAAGGATGGAGCCCAACATCCCCCACCTCGGGGAGGTGGGGTGCAGAGCCCCTGTGCTGCGGGCCGGCGGGGGCCACGGGGAGTTCTTTCTTCACAGGAGAATGAAAAGTTCAACTTCCTTAATGGCAGATGGTCCAAATTATCCCCGGGGCTCTACTCTGCAGCTGCAGAAAATCAGAGCCGATTTTCCCAGCCCCGTGTGTTTATTTCTATTCTACACAACCTCCTTTCTTTTAACTTGTTTTGCTTTGGCCTGGAAGGCAGGATAAACAAACTGAAAGGAGCTGTGATGTTTCGGGCTTAGGCTGGGTTTCCCTCCTCTCCTATTCTTTAGAGGCAAAGTTCCCTGGGCTTTGGGGGTCCTTCTGATGCACAGCCAAGCAGGTTGTGAGATAGTGAGGGATCCGTTCTGTTCCTCGAGCCCAGCAGAAGGCTGTGAATCCCATTCATACAGCCGATCACTCACTCACTCACTCGGTACGATCTGTGGGGCCCCGCCAGACTGCCTGCAAGTGAGGACCGACCACATTTCCCACAGATGGGGACCAGAAGGGTGCCGGATGGCTTTCGCTTTCACGGAGCTTACAATGATGAGCACACACAGACCTGAAAGAGGGAACGATGGTATAATATTTCTCATATGTGGGGAGCGCATGTTGGAGCGACAAATCAGGGGAACCCTCCCAGAGGAGGTGACCACCACATGTCTTACAAGGCCCGACAACTGGTAAGTTGTGTAGCTGGTGCTTGATCCCTGATCTGTCCCTTCATGCGATGCTTCTCTGCCCCGATGGGCATTGACATCACCCATGAGCTGGTCAAAGCTGTGTCCCCTGCAGTGCTAGATTTTAAAGCACCCCCGGGTGATTGTTCCATGCATTCCAGGCCAGAGAACCACGGTCTTAACACCAAGGCTCCTTCCCTTACTCTTAAAGACACTAATTCCTGCAGACGCCCATGGGGCTGTTGGGCAGGAGGTGAAAAGCCCTTTTTGCATGCAGAGAGCCCTTATGAAATATTTGTCTGAAGTATTCAGACTGATGGTTGGCTCTGTGGTTTGAAAACAAAAGGCCTTTGCTCTTCTCCCTGGCTCTACCTGGTAGCAGCTGTGTGACCCTGGGCAAGTTGCTTGACTTCTCTGGGTCCATTTTTCATCTCTGTTAAGTGAGACCCATAATAACTAAAATATTACGATAAGGATCTATCCTTAAGAATCAATGAGAGAATGCATGTATGAATTACTTTGCACGGTGTCTGGTGTGGTGGAGTAGGAACTGATTATATATTAGTTGTCTTTGGTGCCTGTCCTTGACTTGAAATCTCCTGGATGGTGTCCAGAGCATGGCTTTGCTGTAGTTGGGGTTTGGGGCAGTTCTGAGCCAGATGTGGACAGGCCCCAAGGGCAGTAGACAGTCCTAAGGCTAGCCAAGCCCTGGAAACCGGTTCTGAGATGGTAGCCTTTGGCCATTAAGCTGTCCTCTCCGACCCACTGAGGACCCAATAATGAAGCTACTCCCTAGGTTGTGCTCCTACTGGATGCTGGAGAAAGAGGAAGATATTCTGCATCTCATTTCCCAGCAACTGCCAACCCCAAAGCATATAGAGTAAAACAAGGTAAGGAATAATCTGATGAAAAAGCAGTGGGGCCATCCAGAGATGCCAGCGCCCTGTAAATGAAACCAGATGCTGGCTGTAAAATCCTGGCGTGGGTTCCCAAAGGAGGCAGGATGAGCAGCTGTCAGGCATGGTACAGAGTGGAGAGGATTCCTGGGTTTAAGGTGGTATAGGGTGTTCAAGACTGACATCCAGGGCTCCTTCCAGTTCTGGGGTTCAGCGATTCAGAGCCAGGGGAATCTGGGACAGACGCAGCCTGCTTTGTCTAGGACCTTGCTTTTCCTACATATATATTTACAAGGCAAAGAGAGCAAAGAAACTTTTGTTCCGAGAAGAGAATCACCGCATATTAGATTTGTAAGGTCTGTGCTAAGAGCCCCAGAGCGACCTCAGCCAGAGCGCTACATTCCTGGACCATTCTGGAGCTGCTTTGCTTTAAGAGTCACATTCAGCTCACATTAGTGAGCAGAAAGTTGCTGACAGCAGGAGCCAGTCTTCTGCTCACGCCCTTGTCCTCTCCCTTAATATACTGGGCCAGGAACTGTGCTCCGGGGAGAGCAGAGGAAGTCAGGAGATTAATCCAATGGCAGGGGCGAGCCCCCCTACCCCCAATCCCCACACAACAGAATTACTTTGCAAAGAAGCTTGCAAGGAGATGATCTCTGCTCAGGCCACTGTATCCCAGCCATCCTCAGAAACACACAAAGACCGGTCAGAGGTGACTTGTGGACCTGTGGGCCTCTGTTGGACCTTTGTCCAAGTTCCCAGACGGAGTACTGGACAGGCAGGGTGGAAGATCACAGTGGTGGGTGCCCAAGATCACAGTGGTGGGTGCCCATGATATACCAAGTCCTTGACATGTGCTATTGCTCCCAACCACCACTATTATACCCATTTTAAGAAGAGGGTAGGTGTAGAGAGGTTGAATCTGGCTAGTAGTGGAGTCAGAATTTGAACACTGCTTCTGAGTCCAGAGCCAGGCTCTTTCTACTTTCCCCTCTTTCTACTCCCCCCTTTTCTACTTGCCTCCCCACAGGGATTTTCACCACCATGTTTTCCTCCATCCTAATTCCCAAATCTACTCAGCACCCAAGAAGTAAGTAGCTAACCAGCCCTTAGATTGATGGATGGTACTCCCAGATCCTTTCTTGGGCATTTTTGGTAGCAAGGACCAGAGACTTATTGGGTCACTTCAAGTAATGGGGGCTTATAGTAAGAACACTGGGAAGACTTTGGAAGACCAGGACTCATAATACATATGGGCCTTGCAGAGCCTGGGATGCAAAGGTCATCCAGATTCCCAGGCAGTTCTGGGGGTCACAGCAGTGGGGATTCATGCTTCAGTCTAGTGTCTTATTTCCACCTTGGCTCTTTAATTTCACTGTCCCTGCCTCTTTTTGAGTCTGCTTCTGCCCAGTTATCTCCATATGGCCCCAACTCCCCTTCCTAAGGGAATCTGGGTGGTCCTATAATCATCATCATAGTGGTATAGTGGTTCGAGCTCTTGAGCCAGACCAATCATTCATGGCATTACCCATGTGTAAGGAAGTACTCACAGGCTGGGAGCGTGGCGTACACCTTGACCTTGTCTAATGTCAGTCTTATCACATCTGATGTCAAAGATAAACAAAGTTGGATGCTCGTTAAAGTGGTCAGGACAGATGTTAAATTAGTAACATACACTTGCAATAGGGAAAAGAGGCCAGTGTGAACCGAATGCAATTTCCATCTGTACAGAGGTGACTGGGTGTTTTAAAGGGAGAGTGAGGGAAGAAGGAGGGGAGTGAGTGGGGTTTGGTAGAGTCAGAAAAGTGAGAAATGACAAAAAGCAGGAAGGGGGTTGGTCCATGTGAAACCCATCTGGGTTGGCTAACTGGTTCTTATCCTTAGGCTCCTCCCCTCCCACAGAGGCTAGAAGACAGGACCCTATCTTCAGGTGTTGGCTGGATGGAACAAACAGTAAATTCTTTTGACAGCCTTGAGTTTTCTCAGGCAGGCACGTGAAGGGAAGCTAGGGTCATTCTGGGAATATGGCCTTGAGGTATTAGAAATTGTTATTTTTTGTTCAAGACTTTATGGGTCAGAGTTGAGGCCTACTTGAGAGGGCTCAGGAGCCTGGCTAGGGTTTGGTCAAGCAGAGAATCTTCGTCACTGATCCCCTCAACAACCCTGGGAAATGAGTATGACAAGTGAAAAGATGAAGTATGGATCGACCAGCCCCCACCAGTCCCCTCCTATAGACTGGCTGCTCTCCTCACCATGCCACACCACCTGTCTTGAATCTCTTCTTGTGGCACTTGGCGAGAATGGCCTGGAATCACCTTGTGACATTTTTGTGTCCAGAGGAAAAACATGATTATGTACCTCTCTGTCCCCAGGACTGGGTCAATACTTGATTAGAGATCAAGTGGCAATAGGGAATTTAGAATGAACCACAGAAAGACAGCCCAAGTAGATGCAACCCAGGGTCTGGTGCCCTAGTCACTACATGCATAGGGTGTGCATGGTCTCTATTCTGGGGTAATATCATTCCTGCCTGAGCTGGTGGGATCAGTGGAAGGGCACAGTGCGCATTCTGAACAGTCAGGCCCTGAAGGTTAAGACTGGAACCAGAGATACAGGAAAGATCCAGAGACATAGAGGAAACATGAGGCATTCAGCTGGGGATTCCGATCATACCCACTAACAAAGTCACGCATCCATCCACCCATCTGCCCTCCATCCCATCCAACACTTAATCAGCATGTTCAGCCGACTGGGCACGATATTAAGTATCGAGGGATCATGGACAAACAAAACACCATGCCTGTGCCCAAGGGAAAACCGGCTGTCTTTCCATAATGCTCAGAGATCGCTGGCTTTGCTTGAGCTCTCTCAAGCAGTGCCCTGGTCTGAGGAGTGCCAGTCTGCCGTCATCTTGACCCCCTACTGGTTTAACCTCAGACCAGCTCAACTGTGTTGTGGCTGAGGCAACACTGAAAGTGGCCCACATTGGAAGGAGCAGTGGTCTAGAAAGAAAGGGATCTGGGCAGCCCGGGTGGCTCAGCGGTTTAGCGCCGCCTTCAGCCCAGGGTGTGATCCTGGAGACCCGGGATCGAGTCCCATGTCGGGTCCCTGCATGGAGCCTGCTTCTCCCTCTGCCTGTGTCTCTGCCTCTCTCTGTCTCTCATGAATAAATACATAAAGTCTTTAAGAAAAAAAAAAGAAGAAGAAAGGGATCTGGGGTCCAGTGACAGCTGGTTACTTCCTCTCTCTGAACTTCAGTTCCCTCATCCCTAGGTGAGGATTTGGACTGAGGACATCTCTACCAGGTCTGACACTCTGTGCTCTTATCCATTGTGGGCTGTCAGTTCATTAGATGGCTTTGAGGGCAAAGATGACACTTATTCATCCTTAGCCCCTACTACGATTCTGGAATGTGGTAGGATTCCGTAAGTGCATCTGGATGGATAAGTACATGAATAATTAAAAAGAGAAATACATACATTGATAACGATATATATATATATATATATATACATACATATATATATATATATCTTTGTATATAAAGAATTAATAAAGATAATGCATCTTCAGCACCCCAGATCTCTGCATAGGAAGTAGAATCACCTTGGACTTCAATAAATATCACCCCTGCTGTCAAAAGCTAAGGTTGGTTTATCTTTCCCCTGCCCAGAAACAGAGACACATTCATATTCCTATACAAACTCAGCAATAGCCATGCTTCACAAGGGCATCGCTGCATTCTTGGTCCTCCCATAAGACTTAGGAGAAGCCAAACTGTTCCTATGAATTGGGGGTAGAAGCAGGACAGGGAATGAGGAGGTAGGTTCTATGGTCTGGTGCTGCAGCTAGGCAGAAAGTTCCATGCAGAGATGAGAACCACTGATGCTCTGGAAAATTTTTTGGTGAAATGCTTGATCCTTTTGATCTGGGAGAGGGCAGGAAGGCTGCCCAGCTGGAGAGGGCCAGTCTTCTGCCCTGGCTTTGGTTCATCAGTCTCCTCCCCTAGGGTTACAGAGTGAGGCAAAGAAGTGACCACTTCTAATGTAAGCTTTTTTGAAAGGGCTCTTCTCTGTCTGCTCCTCTGAATAAATGGGGGGCCCCTCTGACTCCAAATCTGGGGTAGCAAGGCAAATAGAAACAGAGGCCTGATCCTGTAAACATCTGGATGTCACTGCTGTGGAGAGTACTAGGAGAAGCTCTGCTCAAGACTTAGCAGGCCAGGGACTGGCCCAGCTATCAAGTCAGAAAACTCTCCAGGTTGTCCTCCAGGCTTTTGATGAGAAATAGTTCCTTGGGATTTCCGTTAACCTCAGATCATCCAGACAGTGCTCTTTTTGCAAAGAACTGGGTGGGGGCCAGCCTTGCAGTCACTCCTGCCCTTTCCACTTGCAAGCCATGGGCACGTGTCCAGGTAGATTCCAGTCTACAGGATAGAGACCCCAGAACAAAAGAATGAGTGTGATTTTCCCTTTACCCAGAGGGTTCCCTTTATGAATCAAAATCAGATATCCACGTGGGGATCCGTGAGGGGCAGGGTTTCTGGTAGGGTTGCTGATTTTCATTTTGCTCAGGAAAGATTTTCCAGGGTTCACTGAGGTGGGATGCAAAGAAAGAGATTAAGGGCAGGGCGTGGTGGTGCCTAGGTGGCTCAGTCAGAGCAACTGGCTACCTTTGCCGCAGGTCATGATCCTAAGGTCCTGGGATCCAGCCCTGCGTCTCCCTGGTCCTTACCATCTGCTCCTCCCCCTGATCATGCACACACTCTCTCTCTCAAATACATAAATAAATAAAATATTTAAAAGAAAGAAAGAAAGAGGTCAATGGGCCTCTCAGACAATGCAAAGGCAATTCTTCAGGGAAGTCACCTGTGGTTGCAGCAGCCTCAGGTCTTCATGAGCACTCTTGCCCTTTGCCCTCCAACTGGGCCAGCCCTCTTTCCATCAGCCTAGGGGTGCCTGAGTTTCGTGCAGTCCAAAAATCTCTGCCTGCCATTCGCCTTTCCTGTCATGTGCAGGGAGGTATCTCCTTGACCTCAAGTGGCCCCACATAGTCCTTGGGGACCCCTGTAGGGGGGTGTCTGAGGAAGAAGCTCCCTGGACTTACAAGAAGTGCCCTGGGGTGGGGGGAGGTGTCACAAACCAGGCTGAAACCGCCTCTCACGTTTCAACTGCATCTGGTTCTGTGGGGGCTGACACATCCGCGGGGGGAGAGTGTTTCCGAGTGGTGGTTGGTTGCTTGGTGGGAAAGCTCTGCCCTGGGGCAGAAGCTGCTGGGAAAAAGAGTTTAAACCCTCTGCCCACAGAAACCCCAACCTTCCAACAAGTCCTGACGTCCTTCCCTGGCCAGAGAGGGAGGCACTGTTGTAGTCATTCTGTGATTCCCCAAATGTGTTGTAGGAGAAGGCACCATTGCTCAGGCCTGTGGTAATGCTTGCCTGTGGCCTCCGCTGCTGCTCTTCAGAAGGCCAGGGATACTGTTCATGGAATAGCTCCTTGGACTGTCCCTGGCCCTGCATTGGTGCAGTTCGCATCATCATCATGTCAAACCAGCCTATGTCTTTCCAAGAGAATGATCCACAGAGTTGAGCTTTTATTGTGGCAAAGAAAAAGATGCAAAAACCACCTGAGTGGCAAGTTCTATAAGATGGAACTAGGGTAGAATGTGCCATGTTTTTTGGATGAGTCCAGGGTAGGTAATGTGGATCATTTTCATTCTTTTGGGGCATGCAGCATCCCATGAGCTGATGACTGTGTTCAGCCTCCATTGTGTGGAGAAACCCTAAATCTGGAGGGTCTGGGAAAAGTTATAAGGAACAGGTTCCAGTACTCAATGAGCCAACCTAGGGCTGGGAGGCATGGTAGTCTTGGGGCCACAACTTTGCTTGGTTTATGGGGATCATGGGACATAAATCAGAGAGACATCCTTGAAATTGATGCTGTGAGTCCCATAATTGTGGTTACCACATGTGTCCAATTTTTTGAAGTTGTCCTGTTTCCAAATATTCTTTTGCCACTTCCATATACATTGAAGCCTCCTGTGAATTCCAATATTTCAGCATCCAGATGACATATTCCAGATTTTTTTCCAGTACCCACCATAATCATATGACAGACCACATCCCGTTTTCTCATTTGGAATGTATGTTCATTGTACCGATAGCCTAGCCCTGGGGTCCAGAACCCAGGACTGTCCCACCAAAGAAGCCATTAGTGAATGAGTCAGTAGAAGGAGCTGTGATGTAATAAAGGGGGTTTGGGAGCTGTGATATGCTCTGATGGCTAATTCTTCAAGCTCATACCAAAGCCCTAGGATCTGAGAAGCTATGTCCAACAGACAGGACTTGCCCACATGGGTCTGTGTTATCTGAGTTCATTCATTCGTTCATTCATTAATGCCTTCATTTTGTACAGTTTGGGCATCTTCGTGTATAAGCTCTGTATCCGGCCATTTGACGTGTCCTCTGAATGCACACGGTGTCCTAAGAAGGTAGATAGGCAATTACGATGAAGTGATAAATACATTCATAGAAGAGGCCCTGGCCAGGTGTGAGGGATGCGCAGAGGCTTTTGGGGAAATGGGCCTTGTAAGCTGGGGTTTAAAGGACAAGAAACACTTCGGCCAGAGCACAGAGAGGGGTTTTATTGAGATGAGGGAGTCCGTGTACTCCTCTGGCTCATTCAGGTCTCTATTCAGGGCCGCCTTTGTTCCCTCCGATCCCAAATGGCACCTTCCCTCACTCTCCATTCCCTTCCTTGTGTCCCTGCCCAAGATGGCACCTGCCCTCACTCTTCATTCACTTCCTTATCTCCTCACCCAACATGGCACCTCCGCTCACTCTCTATCTCCTTCCTTGACTCCTCATCCAAGATGACACCTCCTCTCATTCTCTGTTCCCTTTCTGTGCCTCTGATCCTGTCTATGCGCACATCACTACCTGGCCAGAGTTATATTTTTGTTTCCTATCTTTACTGCTGACGAGCACTAAGATACCAGCCCCTGAGGGCAGAGACTTTGTTCATGGATGTATCCATAGCCCCTAGAACAGGACCAGGCCTTTAACAGATGGTTAGTCACTTATTTAGCTAAACAAAGGCATGAATGAAGTGAGTTCAGGCTGGCCCGAGCAGAGCGGATATGGGGAATCTCTGAACGGCAGCCTTGGCTTCCTGTGCCACAGCCAGCCCCTTCCTATTATTTTGACCTGACACCCTGGACTCTGCCTGGCTTGCTTGGAGACCCACAACATTCTCCAGTCTCACTTCTCTCTCTACTCACGACCCCACACTGAGGTTTCTGTTGGAGGCCAGCCTGGTGTGGCCCACTGCCACCGTGACAGGCTGCTGACAGAGGCGAGGCAGGTCTGTGAGAAATCAGGGCTGACATCTCAGCTTCGGCCAACCCACCCAGGGCAAGCCCCCAGCCAGGGGCCAGGCCTCATTTGCTGCTGCTGGCTCCAGGTTAGCTTGTCATTACCGCTCCCTGGGGAGTTCCTCTGTCTCAGACCCAGTCTCTGCCTTCCAGCTTCTCTCCATGTTTTCCTTCTCCAGGATTCCTGTGTTCTGTTGCTCATCCTCAGCCTTTTTTGACAGCCTGGTAGGAGCTTGTGTTTTCAGCAAATCCATATGGGGAGAATGGTCAGGGATGAAGAATGTGTAGAAAATGCCATTTAACATTTCAAGAAGACTTTCGAAGTCATCCATCTGTGATCTTTCAGCGCCTTGAGGATGGTGTGGTTTTCTGGTGACTTCTTTGGTTCCCCAGTGCAGAAAACTCTGGGGTTTCCCCAGCCCAGGCCACACATAACAGACTTGTGGCCAATTCTAACTCCTGCCCTTCCTCGTGTGGTACAGATGTGGGGCTTTATCAGTTCTGCCATCTTCTCCAGGGACCTGTGAAGGTCACAGTCATTGGAAGGGGGGATCTCCTAGCCCACCTGCCCAAAGAAAGACAAACATAGTCCAAAGGTACAGTACTTAGTGGGCACAGAACCTGATCTGATTTGCTGTTTTCTCTGGCAGTTCCCATAAGGGTCTTTCTGCATCATGTCACTTGCTTGTCACCATGTCATAGTACGGTGATTTCACTACCACCCTACAGGTCCCAGGTGGTTTCTGACTGAAAGAGAGAGAGAGAGAGAGAGAGGTGACTTTGACCTCTTCCACCTCTTTCCTGGCCTTGGAATCACTGAACACTGGAGCTGGAGAAAACCGTACAGATCATCTACTCCTGTCACTCCCAAATGCCTGTCCATGTCATTGGGACACTTGTAAAAAAAAAAAAAAAAACACACAGATCCCTGACTCCCACCACTCCCACCACCAAGACTCTGATCCAGTAGGTCCAAGTGGGCCCAGGGATCTGCATGTCACAGGCATTCCTAATGACTCTGATGTGTGACCAGATTTAAGACCCAACAACCCCTCCAGTATCTTGTCAAGTGAGGGAGTTCTGGTTCCCAAGGGTTGAAGTCTGCTACCCTGTCACTGGATGGTGAAAGGACCTTGGAAGAAACATGAGGGGACTCGTTGTTCCTCTGACACTAACAACGAGTATGACCTGATACTATAAATTCCCAACCAGACCTTGGCTTTGAGATGATCTTAAGTCTTGTTTCAGCTGCTCTGGTGTTCTTCGAGTCCCCCAAATATTCCCTTGGAGAAATAACGGAATACTTTGTACTGCAAAGGAATGAATCTTCATTCATTCATCTGTGTAGCACATTTACTGTTCATTTCCTAGAGCCAGGCTCTGTGCTAAGTGGACTTTATGGATATGAATGTGGTAGTGTTTCAGCCATTAGAGAAGGAGAAACAGCCTAGGATTTGCTGAGGATCAGCAGTGAGCCAGGCACCATGCTAGAGCCCAATACACATGATTTCATCTATTTTTAAAAAGATTTTATTTATGTATTTATTTTATGGGGGGAGATAGGTGTGGGGATGGGGTAACTAGGTGATAGGCATTAAGGAGAGCACGTGATGTAACGAGGACTGAGTGTTATATGCAACTGATGAACCACTGAACTCTACCTCTGAAACTAATAATGCACTAAATGTTAATTGAATTTAAATAAAATTAAATTAAAAGAATAAGAGAGAGAGAGAGAGAAAGATCATGAGTCGGAAGGGAGCAGAGGGAGAGGGACAGGCAGATTCCACGCTGAACACAGAGTCCTATATAGAGCTCAATCTCACAACCATGAGATCGTGACCTGAGCCGAACTCAAGAGTAGGACACTCAACCGACTGAGCCACCCAGGTGCCCCCACATGATTTCATTTAGTCTGCATGGTAGGGCTATGTGTTGTCCGCATGCCACAGTTGGGAACATACCCTTAGAGAGAGTGTGAGTCTTCCATAAAGTCATTCATGTAGAAAGAAGAGCCTTCTATGTGCCAGGTACTGTTCTAAGTTCTTCATGTATTGCCACATCTCACTGATTCTATGGCACACAATTTCACATCTCTGAAGCCTAGAAGCATCTAGCAATTGACGTAATTTGCCACTGTAACTAGCAGAACTTTTTCCTTCTTAGTCGCATGTACAATAGTGACTTGCCTTCCAAAAAATGGCATCTTTGATTTGATGAATTACTGTCTCCCACTTATAGATAGTGAGTGGCAGGGATAGAATTCACAACCAGGTCAGTCTGGCTTCACACTTTCATGCTCACAGCCCAATGGGAAATTAGGCTGAGACACTTCCTGGGGACCTCCCCATCCTACCATGCTGCATAGCAGGGCCACCTGCTAGGACAGTCTGGATGCTCTCTTGCTTTTCTCTGTTCCCGCTTCCCCCTCCTCCCTGGCAGGCATGACTGCTGGTCACCAGATCCCAAAAGGTGGAGAGAAATCCAGCAGTCACATTCCTTTGGGATTTACCCAAATGAGTTAAAAACTTACGTCCACACAAAAACCTTCACAGGAGGGTTTATAACACCTTTATTCATAATTGCCAAAACTTGGAAGCACATGTCCTGTGGGAGGTGAATGGATAAATAAACTGTCGCACATCCAGACAATGGAATATTATTCAGTGTTCCAAAGAAATGAGCTGTCAGGCCACACAAAAACACGGAGGAACCTTAAATGCATGTTACTAGGTAAAGGAAGCGTAACTGGAAAGGCTGGATACTATATGACTCCAACTGTGTGACATTCTAGGAAAGGCAAAACTATGGACAGTAAAAAGATCAGTGGTCATCAGGGGCTGGGAAGTGGGGCAGGATGAATAGGAGGAGCACAGATGATTTTTAAAGCAATAAAACTATTCTGTATGATACTATAATGGTAGGTACATGTCGTTAGACATTTGTCCAGACATGGAATGGACACCAAGACGAACCCTAAGGTCAATAGTGGACTCTGGGTGACAATGACATGTCAGTGTATGTTCATTGATTATAACAAATACACTGCTCTGGTGTGGGATATTAATAGTGGGGAAACCTGTGCTTGTGTAGGGGCAGAGACTTGGGAAAATTTTTTTTAATTTAAATTCAATTAATTAACATAAAATGTATTATTGGTTTCAGGGGTAGAGGAGTGATTCATCAGTTGTATATAACACCCAGTGCTCATTCCATCACATGCCCTCCTTAATGCCCATCAGCCAGTTACCCCATCCCCCACCACCTCCTCTCTGGTAACCCTCAGCTTGTTTCCTATAATTAAGAGTCTCTTATGGTTTGTCTCCCTCTCTGATTTCATCTTATTTTATTTTTCCCTCCCTTCCCCTATGATCCTCTATTTTGTTTGTTAAATTCCACATATGAATGAGATCATCTGATAGTTGTCTTTCTCTGATTGAGTCATTTTGCTTAGCATAACACCCTCTAGTTCCATCTACGGATATGGGAAATTTTCTGTGAACTTAAAACTGCTCTGAAAAAATGAAGTCTATCTTTTTCAAAAGATGTTATTTATTGATTTATTTACTAGAGAGAGCGAAAGAAAGAGAGAGCTTGCACACTCATACCAGAGCAGGAAGAGGAGCAAAAGGGGAAGGGCAGGGAAAGAGAAAGGGAGAGAATCTTAAGCAGACTCTGTGCTGATCACAGAGCCCCATGCAGGGCTCCATCCCATAACCCTGAGATGGTGACCTGAGCCAAAACCAAGGGTCAGAGGCTTAACTGAGTCACCCAGGAGCCCCAGAAAAGGAAGTCTATTGAAAGAAAAAAGGAAAAAAAAAAAAAAAAGAAAGGGTAGAGAGAAGCAGGCAGATCCAGGACAGGGGTGAGAGCCCAGGGTTTCTGCTGGCCATGGTCCTGGTCCCCTCTGCCCTGGGCAGGGGTGGTGTGGGGGGCAGAGGAAAGTCAGGGCAGGTCCCTGGGCAGCCCCGGTGTGTCCAGAGCACAACAGTGACTACAGGCTGCTCCCAGCAGGTAGCGTGGAGGCCGTGATGATCCGCCTGGTGAACGGCTCCGGGCCACACGAGGGCCGCGTGGAGGTGTACCACGAGCGGCGCTGGGGCACCGTGTGTGACGACGGCTGGGACAAGAAGGATGGCGACGTGGTGTGCCGCATGCTGGGCTTCCGTGGTGTGGAGGAGGTGTACCGGACAGCTCGATTTGGGCAAGGTAAGTCCCCTGGGGGAGGAGGACACGGGGAGAGGGCCCAGGAATCCTGGCACGAGTCCTCTCCACGGCAGTCCCGCCAAGTGTCACCTGGCCTCTGCACTCCAGCCCCGTACTTCCTGCAGCGAGAGGCTCGCTGTCCCCCAGGCAAGCTGGTATGTCCCCACACAGTTCTGGTTATTAGAACAGTCTCCCCTTTCTCGAATTGACTTCCTTTTATTTCTCGTCTCATCAGACTCCCCTGCAGGCCCTCGTTGGCAGCCCTGTGACTCAGGGCTCTCCCACTTGCCTTTGACATTTTTGTGATGGGGCACAGCGAAGGCTGAGTGCTTAGATAGCTCCCATTGTGTCCAGGCTCTGTTCTAAACACATTACTCATATTTACTCATTTCATCCTTACAACACTAGGAAGTAGATACAGATGCAGCCCCGTTTTCCAAATGAGGAAACAGAGGCACAGAGAGGTTGAATGACTTGCCTGAGGTCACACAGCTAGCAGGTGGCAGAGCCTGGATTCACACCCTAGCAGGTGGCTTAGGAGGCCAGGCTCTTATCCATTGCGCTGGCTGTCTCTGACCCTCTCTGAGTTCTTTCTTCTTCAGGTGAACATCTCCAGTAATTTCATCTTATCTTCATGTCAAGACATGATCTCAAAAGCCTTCACCATTTTGGTTGCTTTCCTTTCAACAGGTGGTATAAGATGCTGTGAGGGAGGGGTGCAGACCTTCTCTAGGCAGACAGCTGATTTGAACCATCCATCCCTTTCCTGCTTCGAGAAGGATAGCTCTACCCCAGCCGCGGCCCCTTCCACGGCACTGTGTCTGTCCCTCAGGCCAGCTCTCTGTATTAGTCTGCTCAGCCGCTGTAACAAATAGCACAAAACCAAACAAACAAACAAACAAAAACAAATAGCACAGACCTGTGCTTTAACAACAGAAAGTTGTTTTCTTACAGTTCTGGAAGGTCCACAATCAAGGTATCAGCAGGTTGGGGTTCCCCTGAGGCCTCTCTCCTTGGATTGTACTTGGCTGTCTTCTTCCCATGTCTTTACATGGTCTTCCCTCTGTGTGTCTCTGCCTCCTCTTCTTGGAAGGACACAGTCCTATCAGATCAGGGCACCACCCCCATGACCTCATTTTACCTTAATCACCTCTTTAAGGGGCCTGTCTCCAAACACAGCCACATTCTGAGGTGCCAGGGCTTAGAACTTCAACTTAATAATTTCAGGGAACACAATTCAGCACACGGCACTCTCTGTACCTTGGTGTGCTTGCTGTGACCACCACCCAAGCTGATAGGAAGGTCCACACACAAAATAGGATCACTTATTACACACCACTGGCATGTGCTGAAAACCACCTACACTTCCACACTCGAATATAGCATTCACATTCACACGTGCTTTTTCCTCCATCAAACTGTGAACTTGAAGAAACCTGTGTGGACTCACAACTAAAACAATAGTCCCACGTGCACAAATGCAGTACTCCCCACACCCATATTAAAGTGTACTGACCCGTGGCTCTGTGATCTTGTTGCTTCTTCACTGTGGGTCTTGGCATCCCCATCTGTAACTTAAAAGGACTTGTGGATTCTGTGATGTGCCTTCCAGCTTGAGCCCCTTGGGATCTGAAACACTCCTGCTCACCTGTGAAGAGGACCTAAGTTCTGACAGGTGTGGGGAGGGATTTGGACTGACTCACTCACACTCAGTTGCCAGGTCCCCGTCATGACCTGCGGAGGAGCAGTTGGCCCTGCTGTGGGGGCTCCTTGTGTCATGGAGTGGAGCCAGGCGTGTTTGCTGTCTTGCCTGACACTGCGGCTACCCGACCCATCGTGCTGAATGTCTAATGGGACTCGTGGTGTGGCATGAGACGAGGGGCTGATGCATCCTCTCCAGATAGGGAAACAGAGCCAGGTCATATCTAGACTAGCTGTGGCCCCCTCCACTCCTCAGTGTCACTATTCCCTTCATTCCCACCAGCAGCTGCTGTAATTCTGCTTCTGAATCTCATCCCATAGACCTCAGTCACTGTTACAGACTGAATGTGTGTATCTCCCCTGAATTCATATATTGAAATCCTAACCCACACACTGAATGTGTGTATCTCCCCTGAATTTATATATTGAAATCCTAATCCTAAGGTGATTAGGTCATGACAGTGGAGTCCTCATGATGGGACTCATGCTCATATAAAAGGGACCCTAAACAGTTCCCTCTTGCTCTTTCCCCAAGGACACACAGAGTAGTAGGTGGTCTTCAACTCAAAAGAGAGCCCTCATCAGAACCCAACTGTGCTGGCACCCTGATCCCAGACTTCCAGCCTCCAGAGCTGTGAGAAATAAATGTCTGTTGTTTAGAAGCCACCCAGTCAATGGTACTTTGTTACAGCCGTCTCAACAGGCTAAGATGATCCCATTCACAGAAAGTGACTCTGGGTGAAATCTGTTGTGACAGCTGGCAGAGAGCAGCTGACCGGCCCCACCCGTCCTGTCCTTTCCACCGAAGGCCAGGGCGCATGGGGAGTTCACAGAGTCCAGCTCCTCGGAGGGCAGCCCACCGGGAGAGAGCACTTTCCTCCCATTTAAAGCTTTGGGCCTCATGGCAGCCTCTTTTCTTCAAGGAAAATGTCATTTCTGTTTACCTGAGCAATAGGAACTGTCAGGACAGTCCTTCTTTTCCATTCTTGGCTTCAGTGTAGACTCCTTCCTAGCAAGTGGAAGTAAAACCTTGTGGGAGAAAAAAAATCAGACATCTCTTCTGAAGAAGCCAAAACAAGTCGTTTGACTGTCAAGGGCAGTGTTTGTCTCAAACTGAGACTCCGTGGCCTCTTTCATTCCTCCTTGATTTTTGTAGGATTTTTTTCCTCCTTGATTTTTTTCCTCCTTGATGTGATGTGTGGGGAAGCTCTGAAATTTCTGCTTTATTATTTTTCTTTAAAGATTCATTTCTTTGTTCGGGGTGAGAGAGGGGGCAGAGGGAGAGGGAGAGAGAATCTCAGACTCCCCATTGAGTGCAGAGCCTAAATGGGGCTGGATCCCAGGACTCTGAGATCATGACCTGAGCTGAAACCAAGAGTCGGCCACTCAACCAACTGAGCCACCCAGGCCCCACCGAAATCATGACTTTAAACCAGTCAATGCCAATCCAGACTCCCTCCCCCATGCAGGTCACATTTGCACTGTCATTTCCCCATCATGGTCGAATATCTTATGTCATGTGATAAATGAGACCTCCACAGGTCAGCTGGCCAGGTGTCACTAATGGGCTCATATCACAGAGGGTAAGAGAAGGGGCTGGCCTAGTTGAGGCTCATTTGAGCCCTTGCTCCTTCCTAATCCAGGCTGCAGAGTCTGCTTTCCTCAGCAGCTTCTAGGCACCTCCCATTGGTGGGCACTAGGCTCAGTGCTGGGACTAGGGTTGAGTAAACCTACTCTCCAACCTCAGCAGGTCCAGTGTAGAGGGAAAGGCAGGTGTGTTTACCAATTCTAAATAGCATGGTGAAGGCTCTCATATTGTGATGGCTATGGGGGAAGAGGGAAGGGGATGTGGCCTCTCTGGGCAGTGGTGGGGCTGTGTAGCAGATCAGGATGCCCCTCGGACCACAGCCCCCTTCCCTACTAGGGCTCCGACTCCTAATGCCAGTCTGCTCATCTCCAGCCTCAGTCTCCCAAGCCCTGGCCCCTTCTTCCATGGCTGAGCTCTCTGTGCCCTCTAGATGTGCTTCCTGCCCTGCCAGCCAGGACTGCCAGCCCATCCCCCATCTCGCTCTCTTCCCTTCCCCATCCCTTCATCTGGCCAGTCCGTGGGTCCCACAGATTTTCCCAGTGTCTACTCTGATGTCCCTTGAACCTGTCCCACTCTTACTGCTCTTGCCTTAGGAGCCCAAGCAGGGTAGAGCAGTGCTTTAGGAGCTCAGGCTGTGGATCAAACCTAAGTTAGAATCTTCAATTCGGGGCACCTGGGTGGTCAGTGGTTGAGTGTCTGCCTTGAGCTCAGGTCATGATCCCGGGGTCCTGGGATCAAATCCCACATCGGGCTCCCCACAAGGAGTCTGCTTCTTCCTCTACCTATATCTCTGCCTCTCTCTCTCTCTCTGTCTCTCATGAAGAAATAAATAAAGTCTTTAAAAAAAATCTTAAATCTGCTGCTTCTAGCTAGTGACCTGGAGTAGATTGTATAACCTCCCCTAGCCTTAGGCCTTCTACTTTTTGGAAATGTATTTTTTTAGAGAGATTTTATTTATTTATTCATGAGAGATACAGAGAGAGGGGCAGAGACATAAACAGAGGGAGAAGCAGGTTCCATGCAGGGAGCCTGATGTGGGACTCGATCCCGGGACTCCAGGATCATGCCCTGGGCTGAAGGCAGATGCTCAATCTCTGAGACACCCAGCCGTCCCTAAACCTTCCACTTTTGAAGGATGATGGCAAATGCCGCTGCCTCACCTCCCCCTCCAGCTTGGCTCCTGTCACCTTCCTCCTCGTGGAATTTTTCTGCAACAAGACCCCTCCTACTCTGCCTCCCATATCCCTCTCACCCTTCAGCCACATGCTGAACACACTTGGTTTCTCTGAGCTCCCATGGCTGTTTCGTGTTTCCTTATTTTCTCAGGTTCGGTCTGGAATGCCTACCCCTCTGTCTTCATCTAGCTCATTCCTATTCAACTTTTAAAGTCAGCTCAATTATCAGCTCCTGAAGGGAGCTTTGCTGGCTGCTTCCATCCTCGCCCCATTCTGAGCTCCCCTGGTGTCATGTCTATCGTGGCACCTCTCATATGCTCCTGGGCTCAGATGCGTGTGTGAACATCTTGAGGGCTTTACCTTCACAGCTCCAAACCCCAAGACTGTGCCTAGGATATAATAGATACTGGATAAATGTGAGAGGGAGGGGAGGGTGGGAGGGTGGGTGGAGGGGACTAGGGAGGGAGGAAAGGAGGAAGGAAGGAACTTCTGTGTCGACCTAACCTGAGTCCTCCCCAGTAGAATACAAGAAACTGCCAATCCCTGGCAGTTCTCTTAGAGCTCTGGCACCATAAAATTTTCCCTGGACAGGGCTCAATCATCAAAGTATCAGTTTCTCTGGGAAAAAGCAAGGAAAGAGCCAAATGGGAGAGACTTAAAGGTGTTTTTAAAATTTAAATTGGTCTAAGAGCTGCTGGAGAGGGAGGAAATGTAGATGGAGCAGATGGCGGGTGATGGACAGAAGGAGGTCTAGGAAGAGATGGAAGGAGCCCAGTGTAGCCCAGCTGGGAGGTAGCCTTGGATCTGCAGAGAAAAATCTTTCTGTGAGACAGACAGACATACAGACAGACAAAAGGCGGTAAGGATGAGTCCAAATGCAGTTAGATTTGCAGGGGAGAGTGCAAGTCATGGAACTGGAAGTGTTCACTTCTAATCATGCTATTATTACTGGGTTTTGCCCTTCTTTTCTAAGATAAAGTCCAAATACTGGGAGATGGCTTTGTGCACGAGTCAGCAAACACTAAAGGGCCAGGGAGTGAACATTTTAGGCTTTGTGGGCCAATGGTTTCTCTCACTACTCAACTCTGCTCTGTGGCACAAAACATTATCTAACAGCGGGGCTGTGTTCCCATAAGATTTTATTTACAGAAGCAGACAGTGGGCCGAATGGCCCAGAGTCTCCCGCCCCCAGCCTAATGTTCATGCTGTGTCCTGTGGACTGTGAGGCACAAGCCCCCTGCTGCCTGCCCGTCAGACGTGTGGGCCATGTCTCTTGCCCTTAGTCGTTATGGGACAAGTCACTTAATCTTTCTGAGTTTTCCCATCTCTTAAATATCTGTTTGAAACACTGTCCTGGCTACCTCTGTGTGAGGCTCTGATGGGAGCCTGGAGGAGTCAGAGTAGCTTATTCCTCCTATTAATATTCTTCCAAATAAATATGTAGAAGCTCAAACGTTAGCTCCATGAGGCAGAGATTTTTATTGTTGTTCCATTATTTTTTTTGTTCACTGATGGAGTCCCAACACCCAGAATAGTGCTGAGCATGGAATTGGCCTTCAAATATATGTTGAATGAGTGAATGAACAAACAAATGAATGATACAGATAAAATAAAATCTCCACTTACTCGTCCCAACAATATCACCTTCAGACAGACCCTGGTGTCTAAGAGTCTGAAGACCTGGCCTCTGGTCCCGCTTTTGCCCCCCACCCCCAAGATAAAATGTCATCCTGTTGCTTCCTTTTTCTGACCCAGACAGTGGGGAGCAGAGTACCTTACCCTGCTTGGTTTTCACAGGGCTTTGTGAGGGAGCTTGCAGAGACACCGGTATGGAAGTGCAGACCTAACCTAGGAAAGGGCTTCTCAGACTTGAATGTGCACATGAATCATGGAGATCTTCTTAAAATGCAGATTCTAATTCAAGTCTGGGTGGATGCAGGCCTCCGCATTTCTAAAGAGCTCCCAGGTCATGCTGACACTCCCGGTCTTGGGGCCACACTTCCAGTCATCAGATGTCCATTTTAAGGCTAAAGTGATGATTGGTACACAGAGTGGGAGTTCTAGTCTCTTGGACATGGTAAGCAGCGGGTTAACTGGCCGTTCAGCAATGCCCCCATGCTGCTATTATACTGTGCTGCTGATTTAATGACCCTACCTTTATTTTAGTAGCTAAAATTCCCTGACAAAACACTAGCTAGAGTATGGAGTTTCGTGATCCTATATAGGCATTTGAGCTGGTTACCTTGGGCCTGTTCTGTATTTGTCAGCTCCCTTTATTTGCTTCTTTATTTGTTTTGGGTGTGACTAATCCCACAGAGCTCTCAGGCCTGCAGGCTTTTCCTGGGTAATTTGTAAACTGATGTGTTTTCCAGGAGACATTTAATCTGCAAATTATTGCTGGGCCTCAAAAGGCTTATTGTGTAAGAGGCACCGGTATCTGGCCAGGGAAGAGGCTCTTGTGAAGAAGCAACAGCCAAGCCAGTGGAAGGGAGCCTCTCCTCCCACCTCTGTCCCCACATTCACTACTCAGCCATCCCATGACAACAGACACTCAAAATCCCTGCATAACGAAAATATGTCTAAACCACATAGCTCATGCGGTAGACTTTGTGGGCAGCAAAATGGTTTAGATGTTCCCTTGACATTCTTTGTAAAGGGATTTCTCCCATGCAGTTCAAGAGTGAATGATGGTTTTGAGGTTTTGGTTTTTTTTAATAGGTGCCCCACAATTCCTCTAAAAGAAGAAGTTGTCTGGATGCTGAGAGATGGGACAGGGAGGAGAAGGGCTAGGGTCAGTGCATGGTGCCAATCCCTGAGCTACCTTTTTTATAGGGTTTTGGTAAATTTCAAAGCCCTTTAAAAATCAGGAACAATTTATTACCTCATCTGACTTGCTCAGGTTGACATAATAGTTTATGACTTTTAACCCCTTACTTTGTGGGGCCAGTTCATAGACCTAACAAGCTAGGGTACTGGAGTGACCAACAATCCTGGTTTATCCAGAATGTACCTGGTTTTAGCACCGAAAATCTCACATCCTGGGATTCCCCCCCACCCAACCCCTGCCAAGTTTTAAAACTTGGTCCCCAAGAGGGGGCTGAGACCTGAATCAAGATCTGTCCCACCTATTGTAAATCCTTACTTTTTCTGCCACATAAGTGTTTCTCAAACTTCAATGCATAACCTCTTGGTTAAAATATAGATTCTGGTTCATTTGTCCTAGGTGAGACCCAAAGTTCTGCATTTCTAATAAACTCTGGGTAGTGCTGATGCTGCTGATCCAGGACCACACTTTGAGTGACCAGGCTCTAAGCCACTGCTTCTGTCAATGTCCTGAGGCTTAGTCATGCTTCCAGAGGCCTCCTAAATGGGCTTCCCATCATCTGGGGCCTGGCCTGACCATTAGCACAGAAAGCATGCCAGCACCATGGGTGATGGGCTTGCCAACGGATCAGTGGGGGCTCCAGGTGACTTCTGGTGCAGCCCACTCCCCTCTCCACTGACCCCTCTGACCCCAGAAAAGCCCTCTCTATTGCCTCCTGGAGCCTCACCCAGCTGCCCTATTCCTCTGACATTCATTGAGGAATTTCAGTGCCAAGTTTGTATCTCTCAAGGCTCTGGGACAATCCTAGGAAAGCCAACTAAAGCCTACTAGCAGCCCAGCAGGTTTGTCTCCTTAAGATCGAGTAAACAGGACTGATAGATTGTGTAAGGGACTTTATACTTTGGGAACTGACCTAATTACTTATAATTAGGGATGCTTCTGCCTGTCATTAAATATATGTCTGGCTATAATATTAAATTCTGGGGTCCCTTGCCATTCCAGCACAAGTATTTTGGGCTCATAGAATGGAACCATCTGCTTTAAATTTCCTAAGATTGGAGGTAATGTTGGCACTGACATACTTGGTTATGGGGCACTGTATCTGTACCATCCAAGACCTGCCGGACATTGTCCCTCATATTAGGCCACGCTTGAGTACTCATCAACAAAGACTGAAAGGCATTATATCTCAAAAGCCACAAGGTGTCTCAAAAGCCACAAGGTGTCTCATTTAAAGTGTGGGCCAAGGGGGATCCCTGGGTGGCGCAGCGGTTTGGCGCCTGCCTTTGGCCCAGGGCGCGATCCTGGAGACCCGGGATCGAGTCCCACGTCGGGCTCCCGGCATGGAGCCTGCTTCTCCCTCCGCCTGTGTCTCTGCCTCTCTCTCTCTCTGTGACTATCATAAATAAATAAAAAAAATAAATAAATAAAGTGTGGGCCAAGACCAACTTGGTCTTGAGTTCAGACCCTGGTGCTTACAAGCTGAGCAACCTTGGACTGACTGCATCCTGAGCCTCAGCTCTCCATCTATAAAATGAGTGTATTAATGTCTATCTCACAGCACCATAAGGATGGAAGATCACACATGTGAGATGTCTGACACATAAGAGATATCAATGAATACTGCCATCACCACCATTACAGTTATTCTGCCCTCAAGAAACTGGGCCTAGAAAATGAGTATTTGGTCTCAGTGGGGTGGAGAGGGCAGGTGGGAACCATTAGATTTGAGAATTGCTAGCAGAGCCTGGGACAGCCTGGTCAAGAACAGACACAGCAATACTCTGTTTTCTTCTGTCCTGCTCTCCTGCATATCTGCTAAGAAACCATGTGGACTTGTCCCCACAGGCACAGGGAGAATTTGGATGGATGATGTCGCCTGCAAGGGCACAGAAGATACCATTTTCCGCTGCAGCTTCTCCAAATGGGGGGTGACAAACTGCGGGCACGCTGAGGATGCTGGCGTGACGTGCAACAGACACTGAAAGTGGGCACAGTCCACAGTCCAGACCCTGCCGCAGAGCCTCCTTTCTGCATTCCTGGGGTGGGGGCATCACTTGGGACCTTGCCTCTGC